>NC_043717.1:93293677-93300977 GCF_006229205.1 Suricata suricatta
CTGTGTCACAATTTCCTGTAACTCCCCCTTCCCAAACCCCATAAAAATGCTGCTCAGCCCTGTTTGGGGCTCTCAGCACGGATCCACCGCACTGGTGAACTCTGTGAGTCCGAGCCCGAGTCCGTAATAGTAATAAAGCCCTTTGCTTTCACTTGTGTGACTCAGTCTCCCCGGCATTCTCTGGTTTTTGGGGACTATACTGAAATCTTGGGCATAACAGAGCTTGCTTCAGATTTTGTGCCTCCCTCTCTCTCTATGTCCCTTCCCTGCTCACACTATGTCTCTCTCTCTCTCAAAAATGAATAAACCTTAAAATTTTTTAAGCTAAAAAAATAAACAACAAACTACCTTAAAGCCTGTGAAGACAACTGATAACATTTGGGATTATTATTTAAATCACAAATGAAAAAACATATATAAAAGTAGATTAAATTTCACACAAAAACTATCTGTATTAAAACTGGATTTATATATTACAATGTGATTTGGATCAGAACAGGTGTTTACTTTAAAAAGTACTGGGTGTGAGGGGTGGGTGCCTGCATGACTCGGTTGGATGAGAATTTGATTCTTGATTTCAGCTTCCCTCAGGATCCCAGAGTCCTGGGATCAAGCCCTGCAGCCAGCTCCACCATGAGCACGAAGACTTCTTAAGATTCTCTCTCTCTCTGCCCCTCTCTCCTGCTTGCACTTGCTCTCTAAAAACAGACAAATAAGCGAGCACTGAGGGGATGAAAGTCACAGATTAGCGATTAAAAGTCTTGTGTTTCACGATACCTGGGTGACTCAGTCAGTTAAGTATCTGACTCTGGATTTCAGCTCAGGTCTTGATCACAGGTCTGTGGGATCCAGCCCCATGTCGGACTCCGTGCTCCGTGTGGAACCTGCTTAAGATTCTCTCTCCCTCTGCCCTTCTCCCCTGCTCATGCTTTTTAACTCACTCTAAAATAAAAGAATAAGAGGGGAGCGGCAAGATGCCGGAGAAGTAAGAAGCCGCATTACCTCCGTCCACGCACAATTATCAAACGGAGAAGAATCAAAAATCCAGAGCTCTCTGATCTCCACGAATGGAGGTGTGCGGACAGGCCTCCTATTGACAGCAGTCTCATGGTTGCCTGAGTGAGTGAGTGCGAACTGGGACTGGAGACTTTAGGGGAGGGAGCGCCGGCTCAGGAGACAAAGCGCCCAGTGCCCAGAGGCTTGGCGCTGGACCCGCTGAGACCCTCGTGTCCCTAGGCACACCTTTCCTGGCTGGGCGGGGCGGCCGGGAGACCGGAGGTGCACAGAGCCCCCGACAGTCGCTCACGCGGGGCGCCGGGTATCCAGAGGCACAGGGACCTTCACAGCCGCGCGTGGTACCACTGGGCAAGGCAGGAGAGAGACCAGGGGAGGAGACATAGAGACTGAATCCCCCACAGCGCAATCCCTGCAGAGGAGAGATTTAGTCCGGGACTGAGGGCCCCTGAGCCCGGAGAGAGAGATCTGCCCCTTCAGCAGGGGTGTTCAGTCCGACCAGGCAGCCCACAGACTTCAGGCGGAGCCAGGGGAAAAATCTGACTTCACAATCCCCCTATTCGATCCCGACCAGAAAGCCACCAGATTGCAGGAGATTTTAACTGCAGTGGCAATATTGAGTATATGGGCAAGGACTTAGAAACCGGGCAGAACGTAAAAAACAGAAACAATCAGACCCACCTGAGGCACAAGGAGATTGAACTCCAGAAAGTGGCTGGCAATGCAGGGTCTGAGGGGGGCTTGGGGTGCCATCGCCATTCTTCTCCCCGAATCCATCAAGGCAGGGCCTCAGAGGGCAGCCCCTGAGACCCGACCCACCGACACCAAGCCACGCCCATCCACACTGGAGAGCTGCTGTGCTTGTGCTTATTACCATTAATTGGATTTTTTCTTAATATTTTTACTTTTTAATTTGTCCCCTGTCTTCTCTTTACTATCTTCCTATTTTCTTCTTTTTTCCCTTTGCCCCTGGAATCGGGGAAAGACCAACAATTAGGCACTGCTGTGCTTAGACCAACTCTTACCATCCAGATAGTTTTTCCTTTATTCCATCCTTATCTCCCCTAACCTCCACTGCAGCTTTTAAGCCCTCAGACTGTCCTTTATCTCTCACTGTTGCTGTTCCCCCGACTTCCTGCCTGCTTTTTTTTCTCCTTTTGTTTTTTGTCTTTTCTTTTTTTCCCCTCTCTTTTCTTTCCTGTTTCTTTTTTTCTTTCCCCCTTAGGTTTGCTTGTTTATCAGTACATTTGTATGCTTGTGTTCTCTGTGTGTTTGTCTGTCTGCTTTCCTTTGCAGGGCTACCTCAAGAAACAACCCAAAGCACACATAGCAGAAAATCCCAATTACTGCTGAGTAGGGAAATAAATTAATCAGAGGCATAACAAAAGAAACTGAGAGACATCATTAAAAGAACACCGCCTGAAACGACGGATCCTAGACACTCAAAGAGCCTCCTTCTATAGAGAAATACTAATAAACACACAGTGCAGAAAGAGCTTTTAAAACTGACAAAAGACAGAAAGCTAGCCAAAACGATGAAATGAAAGAACTCTTCTCCAAAGAAACCTCAGGAAGGAATCACAGCTACAGAACTGCTCAAAACAGACACCAGCAACATAACTCAACAAGAATTTAGAATGATTGTCGTAAAATTAATTGCTGGGCTTTGATACAAAGACTAGGAACCTTCAAAATAGCTATGACTAGTTAGAAAAGGCTATAAATGAGATGAATAATAATTTGTAGGCTGCCAATGCACGGACTGAAGAAGCAGAGAGGAGAATAAGTGAATTAGAAGACATAGTTATAGCAAAAGAGTAGGCAGAGAAAAAGAGAGAGAAAATGATTCAGGAGCACGAAAAGAGTATCAGAGATCTGAGTGATACAATCAAACGGAACAATGTCCATATCACAGAAGTTCCTGAAGAGAAAGACAAAGACAGAGTGCCTGAAGGTGTGCTAGACCAAATTATACGTGAAAATTTCCCCAATCTGAAGAAAGAGAGACATTGAAATTCAAGAGACATACCGAACTCCCCTAAGACATAACGTAAACCAACCTTCAGCATGACATATCATAGTGAAACTGGCAAAATATAAAGACAAAGAGAGACTTCTGAAAGCAGCTAGGGAGTAAAGGGCCTTGACATACAAAGGGAAACCTATCAGAGTGGTCACAGACTCATCTACTGAAACTTGGCAGGCCAGAGAGGAATGGCAGGAAATCTTCAATGTGATGAACAGGAAGAATATGCAACCAAGGATTCTTTATCCAGCGAGCCTGTCATTCAAAGTAGGAGAGATAAAGGTTTTCCCAAATAAACAAAAGTTGAGAGAATTCATGACCACCAAACCAGCCCTACAAGAAATCCTAAGAGGGACACTATGAGGGAAATGTAGCAAGGAATAAAGGTACCAGAGACATCACTACAATCATGCACTCGACAGAGAACACAATGAATCTAAACCCATACTTTTCAATAATAACACTGAATGTAAATGGACTGAATGCTCCAGACAAATGACACAGGGTAGCAGAATGGATCAAAAACCAAAACCCATCTATTGGCTGCCTATAAGAGACTCACCTTAGACCTGAAGACACCTTCAGGTTGAAAGTAAGGGGATGGAGAAATACCTACCATGTGACTGGAAGCCAAAAGAAAGCTGGAGTAGCCATACTTATATTGGACAAACTGGACTTTAAAATAAACGCAGTAACAAAAGATGAAGAAGGACGCTATATAATAATAACAGGGTCTCTGCATGAAGAAGAGCTAACAATTATAAACATTTATGCATAAAATTCAGGAGCTCCTAGATACATAAAACAATCACAAACAGAAGCAATCTTATCAATAAGAATGTGCTAATTGCAGGGGAGGTTAATACCCCACTTACAACAATGGATAGGTCAGCCAAATAAAAAATCACTAAAGAAACAATACACCTGAAAGGCACACTGGAACAGAAGGAATTAATAGATATATTTAGAACTCTGCATCCTGATGCTAGGGAATTCACTTTCTTCTAGAGTGCACATGGCACATTCTCCAAGATTGATCACATACTGGGTCATAAAACAGCCCTCCATAAATACAAAAGATGTGAGATCATACCATGTGCAATTTCAGATCACAATGCTATGCAACTTAAAATCAACCACAGGAAGAAGTCTGAAAAACCTCCAAAAGTGTGGAAGTTAAAAACTACCCTACTATAGAATGATTGGGCCAATCAGGCAATTAGAAAGGAAATTTAAAAATATATGGAGATGAGTGAAAATGAGAATACATCAATTTAAACTCTCTGGGATGCAGCAAAGGCAGTCTTAAGAGGAAAGTTCATTGCAATACGGGCATACCTCAACAAATCAGAAAAAGCACAAACTCAAAACCTAACAGGGCACCTAAGGAAACTAGAAAGGGAGCAGCAAGAACACCCCAAACCCAGCAAAAGAAAAGAAATAATAAAGATCAGAGCAGAATTAAACTAGACAGAATCCACAAAAACAATTGAACAGATC
Source organism: Suricata suricatta (assembly GCF_006229205.1). NCBI lineage: Eukaryota > Metazoa > Chordata > Mammalia > Carnivora > Herpestidae > Suricata > Suricata suricatta. The sequence continues at coordinate 93,298,218 of NC_043717.1, forward strand.
AATGAAACCAAGAGTTGGTTTTTTGAAAAAATAAACAAAATTGATAAACCTCTAGCTAGGTTCCTCAGAAAGAAAAGAGAGAACACTCAAATAGACAAAATCATGAAGGAAAATGGACCTATTACAACAGATCCCTCAGAAATACAAGCAATCATCAGAGATTCCCATGAAAAACTATATGCCAACAAACTGGGCAATCTAGAAGAAATGGACAAATTTCTAAACACACATGCACTACTAAAATTCAAATGGGAAGAGATAGCAAATCTGAACAGACCCATAACCAGTGAAGAAATCGAATCAGTTATCAAAAATCTCCCAACGAATAAAAGCTCAGGGCCAGATGGATTCACAGGGGAATTCTACCAGTCGTTTAAAGCAGAGTTAACGTGGATCCTTCTCAAGCTATTCCAAAAAATAAAAAATGGAATGAAGACTACCGGACTCATTCTACGAAGCACATATCACTCTGATTCCTAAGCCAGGCAGAGACCCAATGAAAAAAGAGAACTACAGGGCAATATCCTTAATGAATACAGATGCCAAAATACTCAACAAGATACTAGCAAATCGAACCCAACAGCATATAAAAAGTATTATCCATTATGATCAAGTGGGATTTATTCCTGGGTTTCAAGGCTTGTTCAGCATTTGCAAATCCATTAATGTGATACACCACATCAACAAAACAAAGGAAAAAAATCAGATGATCCTGTCAATAGGTGCTGAAAAAGCATTTGACAACATACAACATCTCTTCTTAATAAAAACCCTCGAGAAAGTGGGGATAGAAGGGACTTACTTAAACATCATAAAAGCCATTTACGGAAAGCCCACAGACAATGTTATCCTCAATGGGGAAGAACTGAGAGCTTTCCCCCTGAAATCAGGGACACGACAGGGATGTCCACTCTCACCATTGTTGTTTAACATAGTGTTGGAAGTCCTAGCATCAGCAATCAGACAACAAAAGGAAATAAAAGGCATCAGAATCAGCAAAGAAGAAGTCAAACATTCCCTTTTTGCAAACAACATGATACTCTACATGGAAAACCTGATGAACACCACCAGAAGCCTCCTTGAACTGATCCAAGAATTCAGTAAAGTTGCAGGGTACAAAGTCAATGTACAGAAATCAGTTGCATTCTTATACACCAAAAATGAAGCAACAGAAAGAGAAAGCAGGAACCAGATCCCATTCACAATTGCACGAAAAACCATAAAATACCTAGTAATAAACCTAATCAAAGATGTAAAAGACCTGTATGCCGAAAACTATAGAAGACTTATGAAGGAAATTGAAGAAGACAGAAAGAAGTGGAAAAACATTCCGTGCTCATGGATTGGAAGAATAAACATTGTTAAAATGTCATTATTACCCAAATCAATTTACACATTCAATGCAATCACCATCTAAGTGGCACCAGCGTTCTTCTCAAAGCGAGGACAAGCTATCCTAAAATTCGTATGGAACCACAAAAGACCCCAAATAGTCAAAGTAATATTGAAGAAGAAAACCAAAACGGGAGGCATCACAATCCCAGCCTTTAGCCTCTACTACAAAGCTGTCATCATCAAGACAGTATGGTTTTGACACAAAAACAGACACATAGACCAATGGAATAGAATAGAGAACCCAGAACTGGACCCACAAGTATATGGCCAATTAATCTTTGACAAAGCAGGAAAGAGTGTCGAATGAAAAAAAAGGATTGCCTCTTCAACAGGTGGTGTTGGGAGAGCTGGACAGCAACATGTAGAAAAATGAAATTAGACCACTTTCTGACACCATTCACAAAAATAAGTTCAAAATGGATAAAGGTTCCGAATGTGAGAGAGGAAACCATGAAAACCCTTGAGGAAAAAGCAGGAAATAGCCTTCTAGACCTCAATAGCAGCAATTTCTTCCTCGACACATCCCCAGAAGCAAGGGAATCAAGAACAAAAATGAACTACTGGGACCTCATCAAGATAAAAAGCTTCTGCAAGGCAAAGGAAACAATAAAAAAACTAACAGGCAACCTGTTGGGAAAAGATAGTGGCAAATGGCATATCAGATAAAGGGCTAGTATCTAAAATCTGTAAGGAGCTCACTAAACTCCATACACGAAAAATGAGTGATCCAGTGAAGAAATGGGCAGAAGAACTGAACCTGTATGCTGAAAACTATAGAAGACTTATGAAGGAAATTGAAGAAGATAGAAAGACACTTCTCCAAAGAGGACATCCAGATGGCCAACAGGCACATGAAACGATGCTCAACATCACTCATCATCAGGGAAATACAAATCAAAACCACACTGAGATACCACCGCACACTGCTCAGATTTGCAAAAATAAACAAATCAAGAGAATATAGATGCTGGCGAGGGTGTGGAGAGACGGGCACCCTCCTACACTGTTGGTGGCAATGTAAACTGGTGCAGCTGCTCTGGAAAACAGTGTGGAGGCTCCTCAAAAAACTATCCATAGAACTCTACTATGAGCCAGCAATAGCACTGTTAGGGATTTACCCAAAGGATACAGAAGTGCTGATGCATAGGAGCACATGTACCCCAATGTTCATAGCAGTAATGTCAACAATAGCCAAATCCTGGAAAGAGCCTAAATGTCCATCACCTGATGAATGGATCAAGAAGATGTGGTATATATACACAATGGAGTACTATATGGCAATGAGAAAGAATGACATATGGCCATTTGTAGCAAAGTGGATGGACCTCGAGGGTGTCATGCTAAGCGAAATAAGTCAGGGAGAGG
>NC_043717.1:93301077-93315981 GCF_006229205.1 Suricata suricatta
TCATAGCAGTAATGTCAACAATAGCCAAATCCTGGAAAGAGCCTAAATGTCCATCACCTGATGAATGGATCAAGAAGATGTGGTATATATACACAATGGAGTACTATATGGCAATGAGAAAGAATGACATATGGCCATTTGTAGCAAAGTGGATGGACCTCGAGGGTGTCATGCTAAGCGAAATAAGTCAGGGAGAGGAGGACAGATACCATAGGTTTGCACTCATAGGTCTAACAGGAGAGACCTGGCAGGCGACCATGGAGAGAGAAAGGGGGAACGAGAGCTAGGGAGAGTGAGGGACACAGATCATGGGAGACTATTGAATACTGAAAAGGAATCATGGGCTGAAGGGGGAGGGGGAGGGAGGGAGTTGGGTGATGGTCATGGTGGGGCGCACTTGTGGGGAGAAGCACTGGGTGTTATATGGAAACCAACTTGATAATAAACTATTAAAAAAAAAAGATATATGCTGAGTGAAAGAAGTCAGTAACATAAGGTCACACACTGTATGATTCCATTTATATGAAATGTCCAGAATAGGCAGGTGGGTATAGACAGAAAGCAGGCTGGTGGTTGTCAGGGGCTGGGGGTTGTGGGGAGTGCAGAGTGACTGCTTATGGGTATGGGGTTTCTTTTTGGCATGATGAAATAGTGGTAATGGTTGCACGCCTTTGTAAATACGCTAAAATCCATTGAATCATACACTTTAAATGGGCGAATTTATATTGGGCAAATTACATCTCAGTAACACCGATGAAAAACACCTGACTGAGGTGAGTTTGCCTGGTAATTGCAACCTGCACATGGTGAAATTAAAAAAAAAGTCTGGAAATGCTTTCTTTGAACCCCAATAAAATCGTGAATAAAATGATTGCAATTCTTTCAAAACTCATGCAAAAGGAGTCCACCAAGATGTAAAGGTATTAAACAATAGCCAGACTACTGGAGGATGTGGGAATCAGAACAAAATATTTCTGGCCAGCTTTTAATTCTCTCATTGGCATCTCCTAGCTAGTATGGGTGCTGAAAAAGCTGGGAAAACCTCACAGGAATAATCATGTGTTTCAACTATGAATCCATTGACACACTGTTTTTTAAGGTTATACTCAAAATTAGATCAGACAATATTATGTAATTTTCAACTTTTCCAGGTTAATTGCATTTTCTTCATTTCCAAGCAGTGTTGCGTTTTTGAATACCTTATTTTTATGAGCCTAATTGTTGCAATTTTCTGTTATAATTATATAAATGACATAATGATAGACTTGCTGATGTTTGTATTAATTTTATTTTTGTTTATCCTTTAAAAAATCTTCATCTTTTGTGCTTAAAACGAATAAAAGACTTAAGTGTCACAGGAATTTTTAAAAAATAAAGTAAAAAAAATAAAATAAAAGCCGTTTTTCAATATTTCAAGCCTACATTATACATATGTTATACATGATGCAAATTATATTATTATAGATGTATAAGGGAAAAATTTGAAGTACATCCTTGAAAGATTGATTTGCAGAGTTAGATGTTTAATGTAACATTAGATGTTTTGTTTGAATTTTAAAAAGTTTTTAAAGTTTATTTATTTTGAGGGAGAGGTGGGGCATGGAGAGAGGGAGAGAGAATCCCAAGCAGGCTCTGCACTGTCAGCATGGAGTCCAATGTGAAGCTCGATCTCACCAATGCAAGATCCTGACCTAAGACAAAATCAAGAGTTGGACACTTAATAATAACTGAGCCACTCAGGCACCCCTGAATTTTTATCTATAAAATCCAAAGAGTACATTATCTCTCTAGAACACATGTTTATTTGATTCAATCTTATCACACGTTAGACATAGAGTAAAACACACTTTACTTTGCCACTTATCTGATCTGCTATCTGCAAACGTTTATTGTTTGATCGTCAAATTCGAACAGTTTGATTTTCTCCTTAAATTACAGGCAGAGAATGTCTCTGCATATGAGGACAAAGACAATGGAATTCAGACATTGTGAGGGCTGAGGGCAATACCTGGTGTAGCTCAACTAAACTTGTCCATAAACAGCTACAATGATGGATCCATCCACTATGCCCCTCCCATACGCTATCCATGCTTACAAAGGAAATATCAATAAAACTTGGCTCTACAACTCAAACCTGGATAAGAGACTGCCTTAGGCTTCCAGACACTTCGAGGTAAGGTACATGACCACTAAAAAAGACAGTCTGCAAAGGATGAACACAAGTCTTGAATCTAAAGAATTCCAGGTCTAAGAGCAACTACATCTGTAGCTTCAGAATGGGGACTCTATCTCCATATAGACAGCTGTGCTTTTCCAAGAAAACAGTCTTGTCAAACTACTCCTCCATAGGAAGCACCCCAGCTGGCTCATCTGGTAGAGATTCTATGGGTGAAGTAGGAGGATATCACAAAAACTAGTTGAGTTAAAGAATGGTTTTCCCAGGCCTAAATAATGCCATCCTTCTCAAGGGAATACCAAACAAAAATCAGCACCTCGCTGCTCTCCTTGCAAGAACTGACATGACATCAGAGCCCTGTCAGAAGAAAGGAATTAACTCTGGACCTCACAATTAGCCTGCAGAGCCACAGGAGCTGTTAGCTGGTGAGCTCTGAGAATCCCTCAAGACCTCCCAACACTTGTGGGTTTCATCCACTTGAGCAACTCCAGTCCTAGAAGATGCTCTGGCCCACACTGGCAGGTCAGTGTACCCTTATTCCTTCTATACAGGCCCATCTGGTCCAGACAAGTCTAGAATCCGGTGTGCCTCAACTCCATCAATGACACTGACTACATATGGTACCTGACAGTGGCCTGTCCACTGTGCTGTCACTACTGTCACAATGAGCGCAGGCCAACAACACAAGGATAGCCAGCTTGTCTAACCCCCAAAGTGGATATTCTCCCCCCTCCCAAGACATGCTCCCAAGGCCTGAACTTGACTGAAGTCCTAGCCCACCCAGTTAGGCAATTGAGGCCCCGCCTCCCTACTTCCTGTGCTTATACTTCCTGGTGGCGGCTGGCAGGGTGCTGGCCTCTAACCTAGCTGATGCTATTCCAAGACCTTGACTTTGTCCACTACAGAGAAAAATGTAGGGAGGACAGGTTTGGGTTCAGAGCCTGTCTAGCCTCCCATTGGCCTGAAATCCCTCAACTTTGAGGCCTTATAGGGAGGAACAACTCAGGGCCTGGGATTGATCAAACTATTTCCGCACGATGGCAGTATTGCCCCAGAAAAGTCAAATAGCCCTGCTTGAAGGCATTTTCCTCCCTCCCCTTCGAGATTGAAAAAACACATTGAAGAGACAAAGACACCAGAAAATATGTCTGCCTTGTATTTTTCTCAGTTTGAAGAAACCTGCTCAGTGGACTCTTAGTATCAAAGCATTTTGGTCTTGCTTTCCATTAGATATCAAACTGAGTTCTGAGACACTTATCATCATTGAGCATCTTCTCTTTTCCAGGTTTCAATTTCAACCTGAAGAAATTTATGTAATAATATAATGTATATAATTAATGAGGCATTATATGTATATTTTAATAAGTGCATTGATTATACATCCTAAATATATATTTACACATTACATCATATTTATCATATATAATATACTATATTATACTATATGTTAAATATAACATGTAATGTATGCTATATATGTGTAATATATAATATAATGTAATATAATATATACTATATATTATATATGTAATATACAATAAGTGATAGTATAACATATATACCATTATATGGTATGATACAATTATATACTTTATATTATATATACCAAAGTATATGTTATATACTTTGTTACATATATAATACATGTCTAATATGTAGATATAACAATATATGTAAAATATAGTACATAACATGTGATATATACTGATATATTATTAACATATCATTTATGACTACATGCATTATACATATATATATATTGGTTTTCTCTGGAGAACACTTTTCCAGTAGTCGTTACATTATTGACTTATAGTTTCTTTTTTTTTAATTTTATTTTTTTTTTACTTTATAAAGTTTCATATTTTTGACTTATAGTTTCATTCCGTTGAAGTCAGAGAAGATACTTTATATGATTTTTAAATTTTTTATATTTTAATTTCTTGAGATTTGTATTCTGGTCTAACATTCAATATATCCTGGAGAATACTCCATGTGTACGTTAGAAATATTCACATTCTCTATTTCCATAATTATCTTCAGCCTCATTGCTCTATCCCTTATTTAATGTGTGTAATGAAGTCTATCTATTTTTGCAGAACTCTTATTTTTCCTTTTGGTGTGGTTCAGTTTTTGCTTCATATATTTTGGGACACTTGTGGAGTGCAGATGTTTATAAATAGTACATCTTGATATACTGAAACTTTACCAATACATAATGTCCTTCTTTGCCTCTTGAAGGAATAATTAAATGTGTATTATGTCAGGTATTATCCCTATTTGCATAGAATATGTTTATTCACATCTTATTCTTAACCTATGTGCAAACTAGATGTAAAGGGAGTCTCTTTTAGACACCAAATAATTGGATCATATTTTTTTATTTTTTAATGTTTTATTTATTTTTGAGAGAGAGAGAGAGAGCGTGACCAGGGGAGGGCCAGAGAGAGAGGGAGACACAGAATCTGAAGACAGGCTCCAGGCTCTGAGCTAGCTGTCAACACAGAGCCTGATGCGGGGCTCGAACCCATGAACTGTGAGATCATGGCCTGAGCTGAAGCTGACACTCAACTGACTGAGCCACCCAGGCGCCCCTGGATCATATTTTCTTAAATCCATTCTCCCAATTTCTGTCTTTGAATTGCAGATTTAAATCTATTTACATGTAAAAATAATACTGGTAAGTAAAGACTACTGCCATTTTGCTATTTTTTCTCTATTGGTCTATAAATATTTTTTCTCAATTCTTCACTTAGTACCTTCTTTTGTGATTGATTTTTTTCCAGTGTGGTATTTCTGTTCCTTTCTAATTTCCTTTGCTGTATATTTAAAATGTTTTCCTTAAAGGTTACCCTGGGGAATACAATTAATATCTTAACAGTATAATCATCATTTTGATTAAATAACAAATAGTTTTTATACTACACAAAACTGCTCATTTACAGCTTCAACAACTTTTATGTTATTTTCATAAATGACATCATCAAGCACTATGTGCCAAATTAATTATTATTTCTGTATTTGCCTTTTAAATCATGTAGAAAACAAATGGAATTACGAAACACAACACAACACTTCTGGCTTTCATATGTATGTATGTAGCTACCTTTATCCTTGCCCTTTTTTTTCATATGGCTTTGAGTTACATCTAGAGTCTTCATTTCACCTTGGAGGATTCCCTTCTGCATTTCTGGTATAGGAAGTCTTCTAGTAACAAACTCCATTTGTTTTTCTTTTTTAGGAATGTGTTAGTTTCATTACGGTTTTTGAAAGTTTGTCTTGCTGCGTATGGAATCCTTGGTTGACAGTTTTTTTTCCTTCAGAATTTAAATATATTCTCTCAATGTCATGGCTTCCATGATTTCTGAAGAAACCAACTATTACTCTTACTGAGGATGCTTTGTATATGATGAGACTGTCTTGATGCATTCAAGATTTTCACTTCATCTGTGGCTTTTGCCAGGTTGATTATAATGGGGATGATCTGTTATCTCACAGAGTTTGTTGAGCTCCTTGGATGCGTACACTGGTCATTATTTCTTCAACTATTCTTTCTTCCTTCTCTCTCTCCACCTTCTCCAACTCATGTGGATTTCTCTAATCCTTTTCACACTGTGTAGAAAATGGCTTCACCCATGACTTCCTGTTCAGAACCTCCTGGTGGCTACTGGTTCAGATCTAGCATTTCCCTCTCCAAGTTTAAACCAATGTTGAAATCTCTTGTAAATACTTAGAGAACACAAGGGAGGCTTATCTTAGGTCCAAGCCTGTTCCAACTCTGCATAGGCCTGGCATTCCTCAACTTTTGGCCAAAAGGAAGTTGTAACAGTTTTTGGTGTTCTCAAACTATTTCATAAATATGGCAGTACTTCTGTTACCTTGTTATTCATGTATAGAAATCCAAAAGATTTCCACATATTAATTTTTTATCCTGCAAATTTACTAAGTTCATTTATTAGGTGAAATTTTTTTTTGGTAGAGTCTTTAGGGTTTTCTAAGTATAGTATCATGTCATCTGCAAATCATAACAGTTTTACTTCTTCCTTACCAATCTGGGTGCCCTTTCTTTTTCTTGTCTCATTGCTGCAGCTTCAACTTCCAATACTATGTTGAATAAAAGTGGTAAGAGTGGACATTCTTGTCTTGTTCCTGATCTTAGAAGAAATTCTTTCGCCTTTTCACCACTGAGTAAGATGTTAGCTGTGAGGTTGCTGTATATCTCCTTTATTATTTTGAAGTATGTTTTTCTAAATCCACTTTTTTAAAATCATGAATAGATGTCAAAATTTGTTAAATGCTTTTTCTGCATTTCAAATGATCATGTAACATATCTTTCATTTTGTTAAAGTGGTATATCACGTTTTTTGATTTGCTATATTGAACCATCATTGCATTCCTGGAATGAATCCCTTTTATCATAGTGAATCATCCTTTTAATGTATTGTTGAATTCAGTTGGTATATATTTTGTTACAATTGTTTACATCTGTGTCACCTGGGTGGTCAGTTAAGTGCCAGACTTCATCTCAGGTCATGATCTTGTGGTTCATCTGATAACCTTATGGGAGTGGGAGGCAGATGTTCCCTTGTATGTTACTAGTTGCTTTTCTCTTGCTGCTTTTCAGATTGTCTCTTTAATTTTTGACATTTTACTTATTATTTGTCTTGGTGTGGACATCCTTGGTTCATCTTATTTGGGGGTCTCTGAGCTTTCTAGACCTGGATGTCTGTTTCTTTCCCTTAGTTAAGGAAATTTTCAGCTATTATTTATTCAAGTAAGTCTTCCAACACTTCCTTCTGGGATCCTTTATAGTGCCAATGTTAGTACACTTGATGTAGTCCCAGAGGTCACTTAACATAGCTTATCCTGATTTCTTGTATTCTTTATTATTATTCTTTTTTTAATGTTCTGTTTGGATGTTTTCCATCACTCGGTTTTACACATTGTTGTTCTTATGTATCCTCTAATCTGCTGTTGATTTCTTCTAATGTATTTTGTATTTAGTTATTTTATTCTTCAACTCTGATTCTTTTTGTGCATGTCTTTGTTTAATTTCTCACTGAGTTCATCCATTCTTGTCATTTCTAGTGAGCATCTTTATGACCATTACTTTGAACTCTTTTTCAGGTAGATTGCTTATCTCTGTTTCATTTAGCCTTTTTCCTCAAGTTTTGTCTTGCTCTTTTGTTTGAAGCATATTCCTGTCTTCTCATTTTGTTTTTCCTGTGTTTCCATAAATTAAACGAACCAACACCTCTCTAGTGTTGAAGGAGTTGCCTTGAGTTGTAATGTCCATGCAAACCTCATGTGCCTGGGAATTAAGCTGTCTAGCTGGAGCTATGGCAGGTGTGGGATTGGGGGTCCTGGGGCACTCTGCATAGGCTAGGAAGTCCCAGAGTGCTAGTACCAAGGCCACCCAAGCAGGACAGCTGGAGCTAAAGCAGGTCCAGGCCAGGGTGCTCAATTCAGGGGGTAGCCTGAAAGGATGGCTTGAGCTCAGTGCATTTTGATTTCAAACAGAAACCAAAAGCAAAAGTGCAGTACTGTGAGCAGTTTCCCCAAGTTGGATTTCATGCAGGGCAGCCGTCTTTATTGGTGCCTTTGTCTATTGGTGGCATTTTTTTCACACTGGATGGGCGGGAGAAAAGAACCTGAGGGAGGGCTGGTTGGCTCTTCTGGAGCCATACTGCCATCACGAGGAAGTAGTTTTACAAAACCCAAAGCTGTTATTGTAAATTTCTGTTGAGATCTAACAGTTAAGAAAGATCTCACTAATTCAAATCCTGAATTGATCGTGATCAACCTGGATATCCTTTACTTGAACTCTAAGGCTTTCTAGAAACTCTGGACAAAGGAAGAATGTTGGTGGAAAAGCTGCTGAGGGGCAAAGACTGTGGCAGGGCCTTTGTTTCCTCCCACTATGGGCAGGACTAAAGGAAACCACTCGGAACATTTGTCCCTGTCCCTGCCACTTAGAAAATGAGGTTGTTAGACTGGCAAAAGGTGCCCCTGTACTCTGGAGCCTGGGCCCTCTGCATCAACAGGGTCAGAGTTGGGATTGAAGATAAGAATCTCATTCCGTGTGACATCTAACTGAAGACAGTCTGCAACCTGGAATTCTCAGGACACACAGTGCCATGCCCCCACTGCCTGAAGCAAGGACGGCCAGAGCATGAGTGCATGCCCCTCAGCCATGCCAAGCCAATAAACTCCAGAATATCAGTAGGAGTGAATTGATTATCCTCCAGTTCATATTAGTGTCAGTATACAACCAGATGCAAACCAAGAATGGAGAAGGTCTGGAGGTATTTTCTGAACCCAGGAGGTAATGGCTTTGCAGCTTTTTCCTAGGACTCAGCATAAGGGCCTACCCACTTAGAGTAGTAGGTTGTTTTTCCCCTAAGGAAGATGGGAACCTTAAAGATTGGGAACTAACCATTTATTCTGGTCAATTATTCTCTGTGTCTGCTTCTTAGCCTTTTACTGATGAAGATCCTTATAGACTTGACTAGATATCCTCCTCTGGGGAGTTGGGCACATCAGGATGCCTGAACCCTTGTTTCTTTTAGTGCCACTCACTCTTCTGTATCTGAGATGATCTCAGTATATATCCCTTAGAGAAAGCTTGAGCAATCCAAAGAAACAAGCAAAGGTATCTTGATTTTCTTTCTTCTGCTGTTTTCCAAATCTATTTCATTTGAATGTTCACATGTCTGTTATGGAGATGTGTCACTTTTGAAAGGAAGAGTCTCTAGACAAAGGGCATGTTCATGTGAAAGGTTAACTAGGGCACAGAAATTACCCTCCAACAAATTAAACCAATTGACAGTGCTTCCCACACATAGGAGCTTGCCTGTTTCTACAAATGATCACATAAACTGGGCAATATTTATGGCTTCATTTTCAGCAGTTTGCTCAGGATATATTGGTGGGAAGGGGGGTGAGGGAGGAGATAGTTGACAACTTCTTGAATTGTAATTTACTTGGGTATTGGTGAATCTGAGAACCTATTTGAGACTTCTGTTTCTTGGACTTTTTTCTGGGATGATCATGCCCCATTCTTTTCTCCTTTCCTGCTAGATTATTTTCCTTTGGTTTTTAATTTTAAAACAATTGATTTGTGCGATTATTTCCCCCCTGAGCTCTGAAACTGCTGTCTAACGGGGCAAGGCCCCAGTGTGCTGGAGTGCTTTGTCCCAGACTGTCTGCCTCATGCCCAAAGGGCAGGGAAAGGAGGCAAATGATCATTAGCCCTGCACACAGTTGTGAATAACTTCCTTTAGTGCCAGAGACACAGGGTCGAAACCAAAGCTCTGCCCCACAACTTCCTGTGCTTGTACATCCTGGTAGCAGCCTGTTCAGTCTTGGCACCTTACTAGCCACTTCTTATAAATACATCACACCTTTGTCCACATATCATGGAATGCCTCAGAAATGAAGATAAAGATGCAGTGCTTGGAGGCAGGGGATGCTCAAACTCCCCAGAGGTCCAATATCCTTCAACTTGTGGGTCTTCCTGGAAGGAAATACCCATGACTTCAGAACGATTTCCACATGATGGCAGTAATGCTCCAGAAATGTCAACCAGCCCTGTCCCCCAGGCCCTCTTCTCTCTCCCATCCCATCTAAAAAATTGCTAACAAAAGACAAAGGTACCAGGAGGCAGACCTGGCTTCTATACAGCACAGTTTGAGGATACCTGCTCACCCTACTTTCCATTTCCATCTAAAATCAAATTTAAGCCTAAATCACTCATCTTCATCAGATATATTCTTTTTTTGTCAGGCATTACCTTTCCACCAGATCTTGGCTTCAGAGTTCAGCTCTTCACTCAATGTTAGTTGTCTTCTGGGGACAACTTTATCAAGATGTCTTCTAGGGACAAGTCTCAGAATATTAGGACTGAATAGAAGAAAATGCTGAAAGTTCCAGGCCTAGAGGAGGCCTTCTCTAATCACCAGCTCTTAAGGACCCTAGCTTCCCAGGGAATTTCTGTTTTTTAAGGACACACTAGTCCTTCTACATTTAGTGGAAAGCTTTTGTTTGGCTCAGTTTCTGAGATTTTTTTAAGGCCTACGTAACTATTCATTGATTTGTGACACATCCTACATGTGGTAACAAATATACCTTTACATTTATTTATTTTTTATAGTTTATTGTCAAGGTGGTTTCCATATAACACCCAGTGCTCTTCCCCACAAGTGCCCTCCTCCATGTCCATCACCCCCCTTCCCTTTTCCGCCTCCCCTTTCAGCCCTGTTTGTTTTTAGTATTCAAGAGTCTCTCACGGTTTGCCTCCCTCCATCTCCCTAATGTTAAGTGTATGTATTGATAAATTTTCCCATGTTTCCATCACTTCTACAGCAGGAGCTCGTTTCTGCTTCTCCATCTTAGAATACATAAAAGATAATCTGTTCTTAGTGAATCATGGGAACATAATACTAGACGTTTTAAGATTTCAACTGGGGGGGGGAGCCAAGATGGCGGAGAGGAAGGGAGCTCTGTAAACTTCATCTGCCTCATCTATCGAACTGAGAGGGACATTGCTCTCATCTGCAAGAGCAGAAGGAGAAAATGCAGACTCCAGAAAGAAGACAGCCTCAAAGATGCCTGAGTGAGTGAGTGCGAACTGGGGAGATTGGAAAATGGGCCAGCCCGAGAAGGGCAGGGGAGGTGGGAGCCCCAGCCCAACATGGGGCAAGCACGTGGAGCCCCTGAGAGACAAAGAGAAGAGAAAGAGAAACTGAACACGCTCATAGTGCTGTCTCTGGGGAAGAGATAAAGAACATTTAACTGCACTTGGAGAGAGAAACTCTCACTCCACATATAACTGCTGGGTAGCCCATATCGCAAACCCGGTGGCACAGGGGAAAGAACAGCTTCCATGCCTGTGCCATACCAGCAGGGAGCCCACGGCCATGGCGGCGGTGGCCCCAGGGGTGCACACTTAGGCCTTGGCTGTGGGAGCGGGAGCACACACCTCATTTCCACAGCGCATCTCACCTCCAGTATTGGCCGCGTGAATCCAGAGTTCCGGGTGCCAACAGGGAGGAAATAGCTCCCACCCCTACGGGATCCTGGCAGGGAGTTGGTGGCGGTTGCTTTGACTGCAGGAGCATGCAGCTCATTTCTGACAGCGCCGGTGACTCGGGCAGCAGCAGTGCAAATCCTGGCCGACTCCAAGAGAAACGGATCCCTCCCCCAACGCAATCCCATCCCGGCTGGGGGCTGGGAATCCGCAGGGTGTCTGTGAGGGCGTGAACTTCACTTCCTGCTGTGCACCTTGCCTCAGGCAGCACATCTCACCTCAGGCAGCTTAGCGCAAATCCTGGCTTCAGCCAAGAGAAACTGATCCCTCCCCCTATGCAATCACAATCCTGGCTGGGGGCTGGGAGTCAGCAGTGGTCTGTGAGGGCACGCACTTCGCCTCCCACAGCAGCAGCATAAATCCCTGCCGGTGCGTAGAGAAACTGCTTCCTCCCCCTAAGATACCAGCCTCCAAAGGAAATACATCTCATCGGTGGTAGCATAAAAGTGCATGGACTAGGACTTCGAACCAAGATGGGCCTAGAAAATACAACTTGGCTCAGTACAGCACAAGGACATCAGACTCATTAGAGTGGCCTGCAGTGCTTAGTTCCAGCAGAGCTTAGGGTGCCGCCATTCTACATTCTGCAGCCACCAAGGCAGAGCCTCTAAGAGAAGCCCCCAAGACCTACTAAACCAAACCACTCCTATCTGCAAGGGGGAGCTACTTTTTTTCCTTCTTTTTTCTTTTTCTTTTGTTTGTATTTATTTTTATTATTATTACCTTTTTTACTTAAATTTTTAATTTTTACTCCTTATTTTCCTTACTCCTTTCTCCCACTTTTTTTTCTTTCTGCAATCCAGATATATTCTCCTGTATCTCATCCTTATCTCTCCCTTCAACTGGTCATACAATTTTAGACTGTCCATTGTCCTTTGTTGTCTCTGACCCACATTATTTTTTTCTTCTCTTCTTTTCATCTATTTCCTCTCCATTTTCTTTCTTTCCTTTCCCCCTTTTAATCTGTTTGTTTGATTTGTCTGTGCGTTTGTGTGCTTCTGTTCCCGCTGTGTTTGTTTGACTGTTTTCCTGCTTAGGGCTGCCCCAAGAAACAAGCCAAAGTGCACATGAGGGCGAGTCCCAAATATCACCGAGTAGGGAAATAAAATATTCAAAGGCACAACAAGAGAAATGGAGAGACACCATTAAAAGAATATTTCCTGAAACGACAGGCCATGGACAGTCAATAAGCCTCCTTTAACAGAGCAATATTAACAGGTGCACAGTGCACAATGAGCTTTTTAAAGCTGACAAGAGACAGAAAACTAGCGAAAATGACAAAACCAAGGATCTCTCCCCTGAAGAACCTCCAGGAAGAAGTCACAGCCACAGAACTACTTAAAGCAGATCTAGACAACATAACAGATCAGAATTTTGAAAACTTGTCATAAAATTAATGGCTGGGGTTGAAAAAAGCATCAAAGAAGCAATTGAAACATGACTAGGCACTTTGAAAATAGTCGTGATGAGTTACAAAAGGCTATAAATGAGGTGAATAACAAATGGAGGCAGCCACCTCAAGGACTGACGAGGGGAGAGAAGACCAGTTGAATTAGAAGATATAGTTATAGCAAAAGAGGAAGCTGAAAAAAAGAGAGAGAAATTGATCCAGGAGCAGGAAAGGAGAATTTGAGACCTGAGTGATACAATCAAATGGAACAATGTCCGTATCATAGGAATTCCGGAAGAGGAAGACAGAGAGAAAGGTCCTGAAGGGAATCCAGACCAAATTATAACTGAGAATTTCCCAAATCTGGGGAAAGAAATAGACATTCAAATTGAAGAGGCACAAAGAACCCCCAAAAGACATAATTTGAATCGACATTCGGCATGACATATCATAGTGAAACTGGCAAAATATAAAGATAAACAGAGAATTCTGAAAGCAGGTAGGGATAAAGGGGCGCTCACATACAAAGGGAAACCTATCAGAGTGGTTACAGACCTATGTAATGAAACTTGGCAGGCCAGGAAGAAATGGCAGGAAATCTTCAATGTGATGAACAGAAAAAACATGCAGCCAAGAATCCGTTATGCAGCAAGACTGTCAATCAAAATAGGAGAGATAAAGGTGTTCCCAAATAAACAAAATTTGAGAGAATTCATGACCACCAAACAAGCCCTACAAGAAATCCTACAAGGGAATCTATGAGGGAAATGTTGCAAAGAATACAAGGTACCAGAGACACCATTATAAACATGAATTCTATGGAGAACACAATGACTCTAAACCCACAATTTTCAATAATAACACTGAATGTAAATAGACTGAATGCTCCAACCAAACGACACAGGGTAGCAGAATGGGTAAAAAAACAAAATCCATCTATTTGCTGTCTACAAGAGACTCATTTTCGACCTTAAGATACCTTCAGGTTGAAAGTAAAGGGATGGAGAAATATCTATCATGTGACGGGAAGCCAAAAGAAAGGCAGAGTAGCCATACTTATATTAGACAAACTGGACTTTAAAGTAAATGTAGTAACAAGAGATGAAGAAGGACATTATATAATAATTACAGGATCTCTCCATCAGGAAGAGCTAAATATCTATGCACCAAATTTGGAAGCGCCCAAATACATAAAACAATTCATCACAAACAGAAACAATCTTATTGATAAGATTGTGCTAACTGCAGGGGACTTTAATACTCCACTTACAGTAATGGATAGATTAACCAGACAGAAAATCACTAAAGAAACAATGGACCTGAATGACACATTGGAACAGATGGACTTGATAGATATATTTAGAACTCTGCATCCTGAAGACAGGAAATTCACCTGCTTTTCGAGTGCACAAGTCACATTCTCCAAGATAGATCAGATACTGGGGCATAAAGTAGCCCTCCATAAGTATAAACCAATAGAGATCATACCATGCACACTTTCAGATCACGATGCTATGAAACTTGAAATTAACCACAGGATAAAGTCTGGAAAACCTCCAAGAATGTGGAAGTTAAAAACCACCCTACTACAGAATGATTGGGCTAATCAGGCAATTAGAAAAGAAATTTAAAAATATATGGAAACAAATGAAAATGAAAATACAGCAATCGAAAATCTCTGGGATGCAGCAAAGGCAGTCCTAAGAGGAAAGTATATTGCAATCCAGGCCAATCTCAACAAACTAGAAAAAGCACAAATTCAAAATTTAACAGAGCACCTACTGGAACTAGAAGAGGAGAAGGAAGAGCACCCCCAACCCAGCAGAAGAAAAAAAAATAAACACTAGGGCAGAAATAAACAATATAGAACCAAAAAAAAATCAGTCAAGCACATCAATGAAACCAAGAGTTGGTTCTTTGAAAAAATAAACAAAATCGATAAACCTCTAGCCAGGCTCCTCAGAAAGAAAAGAGAGAGCACCCAGATAGACAAAATCATGAATGAAAAAGGATCTATTACAAACAATTCCTCAGAAATACAAGCAATCATCAGAGATTACTATGAAAAATTATATGCCAACAAACTGGACAACCTAGAAGAAATGGAAAAATTCCTAAATGCACATGCACTGCGAAAATTCAAACGGGAAGAGATAGAAAGCATGAATGGACCGATAACCAGTGAAGAAATCGAATCCATTATCAAAAATCTCCCAAAGAATAAGAGCCCAGGGCCAGATGGCTTCCCAGGGG
>NC_043717.1:93316081-93343140 GCF_006229205.1 Suricata suricatta
TGTGATATATTACATTAACAAAAGAAAGGATAAAAACCATATGATCCTGTTGATAGATGCTGAAAAAGCATTTGGCAATATACAGCACCCTTTCTTAATAAAAACCCTTGAGAAAGTTGGAATAGAGGGAACTTCCTTAAACATTATAAAAGCAGTTTATGGTAAGCCCACAGCTATTGAATACTGAAAACGAACTGAGGGTTGAAGAGGAAGGGGGAGGGGGGAAAAGAGGTTGTGGTGACGGAGGAGGGCACTTGTGGGGAAGAGCACTGGGTGTTGTATGGAAACCAATTTGACAATAAACTGTTTTTAAAAAGTAAAAAATAAAACTAGGAGATAGGAAAAAAAAGGTTTCAACTGCATTCATGTCTATATTTTGAATTTTCATATTATTTCCAATGTCTGCTTTTCAAGCAAAGTACACTTTATATACATTTTTAATGTGTTGCATACATATTTGTTTAGTAATGCAATTTTATACACATTGGCATATTTAATAATTAATTCTGTCAAAGAAATGTAATTCTTTGTTGGATATATTTGTCAATGTGTGAATTTCTTTTTATAATGTTGGATCATACTGAATCTAATTTTGTTCTAAATCTTTAACACGTTCATTATTTTACATGAATCTATACCCTTATATAATTTCTAATTTATTAATTTTTTACTATGAGAATAGTTTTATTTCCCCACATATATAAAGGTGATACCAGCCACTTCAAAATATTCAAAACTAAAGAGATTATTCAATTAATTAATTGTCATTAGTCAATTGTCATAATTCTACTTTTCACACATAATTAGAATTTTTAAAATTCCATGGCTTTTTCCCTTTCTTTGCACCTATAATCTGATGTTTTCATTAATAAAATAGTTTATTTTCATATATATTTTTATATTATTTTTTGTTCATATATGTATAATAATCATCTTGCCAAAATCTTTTTTTTTCTTGGGGTTTGTTTTCCAGACATTAAACAAATAACTTTATTTGTATCATTAATTCATTATGTTTATTTAAGAAATATCCATGGGCTACCTGGCTGGCTCCATCAGTTCAGTGTGCAAGTCTTGATCTCTTGCTCTTAAGTTCAAGCCCCATACTGGCTGTGGAGCCTACTTTAAAAATAAAAAAAAAAAAAAGTTAAGAAAAGAAATATCTATATACTTCCTACATACAATAATGAAAACCGATATTACTTAAAATCCTATCTTACTTATGCATAAAGGCTATAAGAAATTTGTGACATCTTCTAAAGTATACAAGCTTTCTAAAATGTCTCTCAAATGTTTCACTCATATTATTTGTATCAAATTGATCTTCTTGGCAAAATTTACCTCCTAATTTTTTGACCACTTGCAAATTTTCTGGTTTCCCCTATGTCTGGTGTTTAACTGCCATTCTGATACTCCTTTCATCAATATTCCCAGGAATCCCTTCTCATATCTCTTCTATTGGTTCTTTGGTTTCATAAAATCTGTATTTTCCTCTAATTGTTTCTAAATCTTTTTTTTAAGCACAAGCTACAGCAGCATTAAAATAAAAACTATATGGGAAGTAAATTTTTAAGACCTGGCATATTTGAGGATATTTTTACCCTTACATTTCATTGAAAGTTTTGCTGTGTAAAAAATTCTAAGCCGGAAATAATTTTTTTCCAGAATGTTAAAGGCATTGTTCCACTACATTGTAAATTCCAGGGTTGATGTTCAGAAATCAAAGTCATTCTGTTGCTTCATATTCGTATGTTAGTTATATGATCTTCCCTCTGTTACCAGGGTTCTGAAGTTTCCCAATATGTCCTCCTCTCTTCACCCATTGTGCTGGCAACTTGATGGCCCCTTTCAATGTGGGGTATCATATTCCACATTCCTGTGAAATTTCTGGGAACTCCTATTATTCAGATAATAGACAGCATTTACAGATACACTATAACTTTCTTAGGTTTTTATTCTTTCTCACTTTTGATATTACATATAAAGTCTTTTTCCAACCTTTTGTTGAGTTTTGTAATTCTGCTATGTTATTTTTACTTCTAGTGTTCCTTTCCGCTGTAACTTTGATCTTTCTCACTGTATCCTTTTTTTCTTTCACAGTTGCATTATCTCTTGCCTGTCTGATGATACTGATAATAATTAATTTTTAAAGTTATCTCCTCCCTTCAAGTTGGTCTTCTCTAAGATAGTTCTTCTATGTTTTGGTCTGTATCTTTCTTATTAAGGCTCCCTTTAGATACTTGAGAACACTCAGTTTTCCACTTAATCATAGACTGATTTAAATGCTGTTTGGAAATGTTGAGTGACTATATAGTGCTTCTGGAATTCACTGTAGAGTGATCTGGTTTGGAAGTTTAATTCTCCAGACAAGGCTTTTACAACCCTTCCCTCTGGAGGGCAAAAGCTTTGCTGGTAGTATTCTAGAGACCAAATGGAGAAGAGGACCATGTTTATTAGCATCTAGTAGGCACATCTTCACTTACTCGCCCGGTTATCAGTAGGGTGACCCAGCTTGCCACTAATGTGCTGGTCATCAGTCCAGAGAATCCTGTATTTTGTTTAGGTAGGGAGGTATAGTAGCCCAGCTGCACAGAAAGGAGGAGGAAATTAGGGAATCTTATTCCTTCCTCTTCTTCCTCCTTCTCTCCTCTTTTTTCTTACTCTTCCTCTTCATCTTCTTCCTTTTCCTTCTCCTCTTTCTTTGGGAGAGGTACTGTAAGGTTTGTTGAGGAATAATTTGAACACAGTGAAAGTCTGGTTTGGTTTAAATGAGGTTGGTTCTCTATTTTCCCTTCTGCTGTATCAGGATTAATTATTATGTCTACTATTAATTTTATCATTTTCCATCTGCCAGCTTCTACATATTTCTGATGCTGTCTCTTCTCTTTTTCTGTACTGTGGGTTTATACCTTTTAGGAAAATCTCTTTGCCTCCACTTTGGAGGGAAATCAGGAAAAAAATTAGATGCCAGTGTTCAACTTGCCATATTGCCTAGAAATCTTACCTTTGTGTGTCTTACACTGTATCATGACTATTTTCCCATATAAGAATAATACTTTTTGTAAGCTTAATAACTTTTTATCTCTTTACTTTGGTAATTGCTTTAAATTTGGCCTAAATTGCACATGTAATATAGGCATCATGAAAGTAAGTTACTACCAGGGAGCACTTAAAGAACACCTATGATCATATCATCTCAATATAGGCACCGAGAGGTTTTGTTTTACTATATTCTTTTCATTTCTATTATCTATATGGGTGGGTTAGATGTGTATTATTATATGTGGGACAATCTTGAATTTCATTTCACACCATGAATCTTCAGAAAACAGTTTTTTTAAATGCAAAACTTAATTTTTAAAACTTAAAGTTTATCTATAGGAAAAATAGACAGGAATAAAATACACATTTTAAAAATGACTTATTATTGATGGTATTAAATAACCTGGTACCTTATTTTTAAGTATATTGAAGTAAATATTTCTTCATTTAAAAAAACACTTTCTTGTGAAAAAATGTTTAAAAAAAGAAGCATGATCACCCATTCTTAAGCAGTATATGGTAGTATGGTAAATAGTATTACCACTTTGACGTTTTTCATTCCAGATCTCTCAATATGTGTAGGCAATCATATATACAGAAAATACTTATCTAGTTCCTGCCATGTTCCAGTCTTTGCTCTAGGCCTTGGAGAAAAAGACTTAACAGAATTATTTAATTATATGTGTATACATACATACGTATATTTAACTGTGTGTATATACATACATATATTTACACATACATGTATATACACACACATATATAGTAAAAATTATATATAACTTAATATGCATACATGTTTATCTGTAACATAGATATGTATACATAGGTAAATAAATATATACAAATACTGGTACATATATTTGGAAATTAATGATATACACATAAACACAATGTTTGTTGACTACTGCAGCTTCCTAAACACTAGTAAATTTCAGTGTTTTTTCATTTATAAACAGTTGGATTTCTTCTTTTGTAAACTGCCTCTTTATTTACCCATTTGCCACCAATTTATATTAAGCAGAAATAGAAATGATTATTTTCAGTCACAGGAAGCTCCCACCCAAGCTCAAGATAAAATCGCCTTAACTACTATGAAAGGTCAAATGGAGACAGAGTAATGAGAAGGGCACCACAGAGTTTCTCAATTAGGCGATGAATCCCAAGAGATTCCAGACATCCATCACTATCTTGGGAGCAAGAATTACAGGTCTGAGAACGTTCAACACGCGGTGGCTCTCCTGTCAGGCTTACTAGGCATCTTCAACTACGGAACTTAGGAAGCAGTGACGGAGAACAAGTATGAGAATAGCTAGATTTCAAGGACCTCTGCATCCTCTGGGACAACTAAAGCTCTAAGTCTCCCTCTCCCCCAAACCTACCAAGAGCACTGAGATGAGAGCAGAGCTCTCTTGACAGGACTTGGCCTGAGATTTGAGAAACCAGAAGCAAGCAACTGCCTTTGCTGCCCCTGAGCTCAGAGAATTCTTTCTAGACTTCCTTGTATTTAGGGGCCTGTATGTGAATGCCTCTGATCCCATAGCAGACACTTGGGGTCTTGGCTTGGTAGGTCGGCTTCTTTTATTTATTTATTTTATTTTATTTTATTTTATTTTATAGTTTATTGTCAAGTTGGTTTCCATAAACACCCAGTGCTCACTGCAACAAGTGCCCTCCTCCATGCCCATCACCCCCCTTCTCCTCTCCCCCTCCCCCATCAGTGCTCAGTTTGATCTCAGAATTCAAGAGTCTCACATGGTTTGCCTCCCTCCCTCTTCCCAACTATTTTCCCCCTTCCCCTCCCCCACAGTACTTTGCTAAGTTTCTCCTGTTCCGCTTATGAGTGAAAACATATGGTGTCTGTCCTTCTCCGCCTGACTTATTTCACTTAGCATGACACCCTCGAGTTCCATCCACGTTGCTACGAATGGCCAGATTTCATTCTTTCTCATTTGGCAGGATGGCTTCTAATGCCTCTCAACTTGTCCTCCTTGCTCAAGCAGTAGGTTCCCGGCTTTTGTTGTATCTGAGATGCCCCCAGTAAACACGTCTACCTCAAATTACTGTTTTACACACTGTGATGTTGCTAACACAGGGAGCCTAGATCCTAAGGCTCCAGAACACTGTGAACAAGCTTGCCTCACCCTCTGAAGGGCTGGAATAGGAAACAGAAGACAACAAGGCCTGCACTGAGCTCCAAAAGGCTTCTTCGAATGTCACCCACACTAGGAAGAAACCAATGCCCCACCCCACAACTTCCGGGGCAGGGACTTTTTGGTTCAGGTCTGCCTCCTCACGACCAGCTCCTAAGCCAGGACCTCAGCTTTGTCATACCATTATGTCCTTTGCCAGGATTCCCGCAATAACTCGGAGAAGCCAGAGAGGTCCAATTTGGGGCCAGGGTCTACTTAGCCTCTCCACTGAAAGGACCTTTCTAAACCGAAAGTCCTGACAGTAACAGCAAAAATGGCGTAGGTTGTTTTTAAACGATTTCCTCAGGATGGCAGTAGTGCACTAGTTTTGCCAACAAATATTCGGTCCCTTTCCTCCAGGCCCTCTCCCCCCGCCCATCCAGTCTGAAAAAACGCTACTAAGAGGGGAAGGCACCAGAAAATATGGTTACCTTACATCTTGCCCAGTTTAAGAAAACCGGCTCACACTGAGGCACTTTTGCTTTGGCTTTCATCAGAAATCAAACTGAGGCCTAAAACTAACCACCATTATCAGGCACCTTCTCCTTTTAAGAATTCAGTTTCTACTAGGCCCAGTCTTCATAGTTTCCTTCTGGTTCACTCAGCATTACATCTACAGCATTTTCTCGAAGTCAATTCTGCCTAGTACTGGAGGCAGTTCTCACAGATCCAGGCCTAAACAGAAAACAAAATGCTGGAAATTAAACCAGGAGGGCCTCTCTAGGTATCAATCCATGTTTCCTTGCCTGGCTCATCTCGAATGCTCTCAAGAATGTCTCCACTTTCTGGGTAAAGATATAGGCATGTGTTGAATGGTTGGCAGCCATTTGGGGCAGAAGAGGGCCCATACCACTCTCAGCTCTCACTGCTGTATGCCATCCAGTGCCCCGCATGGCAGGAGATATATATATATATATATATATATTCCAATCAGAGGTTACTCGGAATTTTGTCTCATGCTTTATTTACCATTTGGAACACAAGCACTTCCCATGTCACGAAGAGGCCTTCAATTGCTCCCCTAAGACTTTATTGAGGGTTTAAGTGTATGTGTGTTACCATTTATCTCTTAAGAGACCAGTGTTAAAAACCATTTTCCTCAGTAATGAAGATATGTTTGCCAAGGATACAAAAATAACCATGTGCTGATCAAGGGTAAAGTACTCCCATAAAACTTGTTATGACCACTGATAACCTTTTGGATTATGTTTTTCCACTCCTCCCAATACATGGACTTCTATATTTACATCCTTAACACAATAAATTTATTTTAAAATTGGATGTTAGTACACTATGGTTTACATAAGAAATTTTCCTCTTGATTCCTGGGCATTTTGTGAATATTATATAAATTTGCAAATCTTCAGTTTAGTAAATAAATTTTAAAAAATTCTTCTTATTGCCCTATTATTTACACAACACAACACACACACACACACACACACACACACACACACACACTACACACACACATTTCTCCTTAATTATAATCTAATTCCTGTTGGGTGCAATTTCGCATAAAATCTTCTGCATATCCTAATATAAATTGCATGGTCCCACATCAACATATATTTTCCCCAGTTTGAAATTCCTTTACATTTTATTCTTGAAAGAGGTCTCCCAAAGAATTACAAGACTGACACCTGCTGTTGGCAACCTGTTAACATTTTGAGAAATTATAAAGCCAAAAATAAATAGTACCAATCAAAATTAGAATAACTTCTAAGCTGTTTTTGCCATACATTCTCCCATCCTTCCTGTGCTCCTGTATTTTTTTTAACATAAATACTTGTTCCCTTGTACCTCAAGTGTTCAAACATTACTTCCTTCACCAATAATAGTTTGGAGTTCTTTGCAAATATCATTAAATATTCCTGGGAATACTTCCAATTTCAAAACAGGCTGTCCTGAATCCTCTTGTTTTCTGTGATCAGTTAGAGATATAAACACATTAGGTCTCAAACGGCCAACAAATCAGGTTTACATCAATAACTTCTTCTGCACATATTTGTCCTGGATTGGCTCTAAAATGATGAATATATTAGAGGCTTCTTCAAAAATCTCTTAAAATATACAATCTGTCAAGAAAAAACGGAAATGCTTTATCCCATATCCCTCTTTCCCAAGGGAACCACTATTAATACGAAGCTTGATGAGTACATTGGTTTAAATATTACAAGTGATATACAATTATTCCCTGGAGCCAAAGAGATTTAGTCTACATCTCATCATTATATCCCCATATTCCTCAGCATAAAGTTACACACACATCCTCACACACACACTCTAAACATCCATCCTCACCAAACTGCACATGTTTGGCACATGGCACATGTGCCATGAAATTTTTGATTCAGTATTGGACAGTGGGTACTTGCCAACAGCATTTACTATTCATGAGCAACCTGATAATTTTTTGTGATTAAATCACATAGCATTCCTTCATTGTTAATTTTAAGAATAGCTTGTATCTGAAAAAGAATCAGTAAATTGAGCAAAGTAAGGAAATGATACTCTTAACTCACAGGAACTCAATAAATATGCCACTGATGTTGGATCTATTGAATTCTGCTCCCTTATGTTACATTTATTACATACTTGTGTACGTATGGGCACATGTGTGCAGGCTGTCAGGGTCTGTTGGTATGGCTTTGGACTTCATGATACATATGGAATATCCTTGCTGTTCAAGTTGCTTCTTTCTATTATTGTTTTCTCAGTCTTATACCACATAAGCCTCTTCATATGACATCAAATATGCTTCAGAAAACTGGATTTCCTGATAAGCAGAATGTGGAAATATTACATTTGCGGAACAATTAAGATTGAGTCCTTTAAGTCTTGCATGTACATAGACTTGTGCACATTTTTAGAAGACAAATACATGTTTTGATATACCTTTTTCTTAACAGCAGATTGGTATATGTTGGTTTCTTGATTTAAAAAAAATAATTTTGAATGTACGCTTTTTCCACTTTCAACATTTGGGAATTTCAGACAAGTATAAAATTAAAAGTTGAAGGTAAGCCATTGGAAACATCATTCTAGAAAGTTAGACACTGTTAGCTGTTTGTATTCTTTCTAGATTCTTCCCTTGTGCCTATTCACTTGTTTGAATCCTTAGGTGTTTGTGTATTCAAAATGAATTAATCATGTATGTAATAAGTACAGAAAGACATACTTTATTTTTCCATTTCCTTTACCTTGTATTAGACACCTAGGATGGCTGGATCCCAAAGTTGCAACACTTTGCTTTTTCTTCTTGGAATCAAAGTTGTGGACATCTCTCTGTTAAGGACTCAGAGAATGGATTTCAATCTTTCGAAGGGCTTACAAAGACCACCAGCTGTACCTAAACCCAGAAAATGGACCCTTTGCCTCTGCCTGCTATCCATTCTTGCAAAGGGAACCTCAGTGATCCTCCTTGGCTCCACCTCTCTGCTTTCCGTAGGAATGTGGCTATGTGATCACTTCTGAGAGACACAGTCTCTGGACAAAGGCTATTCCCATGTAAAAGATTAAAAGATTAATTGATGTTGACCAACCTCTTTGGTGGACTAACTTGCAAAGAGTGAGCCAACTGACAATGCTTCTCACCTGGTTTGAGCCTGTCCAATCCTACAAAGCATTACACAAACTGGGTGATAATGCCTTAACTTTCAGTGGCTTGCTCAGGGATATGATGATGAACGAAGGGTATTATGGGAGAGCATGCTGAATTGCAATTTACTGCCATACTGGTGAGTTTGAAAATCTCGGCTTTAAAGACTTCTGTGTTGCATGCCTTGTATGGTCTGGCAAGTGCCTGCTGTTTTCTTTCCCACCTTTCCTATAAGCTGTTTTTTTTTTTTAAACTTTTCATTTTCTTTTTAAACTTTTGAATGTTTACTTATTTTTGAGAGAGAGACAGAGAGACAAAGCATGAATGGGGGAGAGGCATAGAGAGAGAGGGAGACAGAATCTGAAGCGGGCTCCAGGCTGAGCTGTCAGCACAGAGTCCAACGCGGGGCTCAAACTCACAAACAGCAAGATCAGGACCTGAGCCGGAAGTCTGATGCTTAACCAACTGAGTCACCCAGGCGCCCCTAACAACACTTTTTTTTAACTTAACCTCTTCGTGGCAGTATTGCTCTAGAAAAGCCAATTAACCCAACTCCCTGGGCCCTCCTCACCCACCCATTCAATATAAAAAATAGCCACCGGTTGACAAAGGAGACAGGAAATGAAGTTGCCTAGCCTTGCCTAGTCATTTGCCCAGTTTAGGGGAAATCTGCTCAAATGGATGAACTTTAGTTCCTAGTTTCCCTCAAAAAAAATCAGAGGCCTATACCACCTACCCTAATCAACCATGTTTTCAAGAATTCCATTTCCCCAAGGATTTGTAGGTCTGCTCTTCACTCAGCTTTGATCCCCAATATTTCCCCAACTGTTTTGCTTCAGTGAGCAATTCTTAGGGATCCAGGGCTAAGAGAGTAGGAAAATGACAGAAATAATGGTCTGGAGAAGAGCACCAGGCCTCTTGACTTATCTCACTGCCAGTCCTTCTCCATTTTCTGAGATGGGACCAGGCTTTGTGTGTGGAGTAGGAGGTAGCCATTAGCTGGAACCCTAAAAGTAGGATCCAGAGCACTCTCAAGTCTGAATTCCATACCATGCCCCACTTGGACTGATACATATACTTAAACATACATAAATCCCAGTCAGAAGGACATAACTTTGTTTCATGGTTTCATCATTTAACAATGGAACACAACCATGTTCCAATGCATGTCATTTTATGACCTTCAATGGCTTCCTAAGATTTTATTATTATTATTATTATTATTATTATTACTATTATTATGTGCATGCCACTAATTGTTAGGGATCAATCTTGTAGTGTTCTATCATACATAACTAAAACATGGTGCTTGCAAAGGATTTAAAAAATAACCATGAGTAAAAGTGCTGTCATAAAATCTTGTATTGAGCACTGATAACCTTTCACACATTTACTTCCATTCTTTTAACACACACACATAATTCTGTATTTATGTAATAAACTACAATGAATTTACATTTAAACCAGATTGATGTAGGCATCATGTATTTAGATTCAAAATTTTCACTTCTGATTCCTGGGTAGTTTGAAATTATCATGACACATGGGCAGGACCTGGATTTTAGATAATAAAACATTTGCAAAAAACTACTTGATTGGCTCATTAAAGAATATTAATTAGGTTCTCACTTAACCTGTTTTTATTCATACACAGGACATAAAATGCCTATAATGCCACCACTCAGAAATCTTATTTTGAGACTTGCCTTACCTAATCATTAATATGATGACCTATATATGCTCTGAAACTAATACTGGAACAGACACTAAATACTCATTTCCCAGAACATTAGGGTGTCTTTTTTCATATTTCTCAAAATTTACACCAAAGTTTTAATCTCAAATTTTTCTTTAAAAACTGTAAAGAAAAACATAACTGAGTAGATGAAGGTTGAAATTGGTTATCTCTCAAATTCAGTCGCCCAGATGTGTATCCTCAGAAAACCTTAATAGACACATTTATACCCTTTACATGCAACAATAATTTTTCACTAATGTCTTCTCTTATATAAATGTAAATATGGATATAAATGTTGACTGAGAATTTCACGTTGAAAAGCATGCTCACTGTAACACTGATCATCATTGTGAATACATTGCATTTAAAAATATTTACATACATACACATGTATTATATATTAATACATGTATATATGCATATAAATAAATGTTACACAGGTATGCTTCTCTTTAAACATAATTGAACACAGACCGGGTGCAGTTTTGCAGTCTTGAGCATTACCTTATACCGTTTGCATACCTGCCTATCAATATGTATTTTTGAGTACTTGAAAATGTTTTTATGTTTACCCTAGAAGACCTTTCTGTCCAAGAAATTACAAAAGTTACACTTGCTGCTGGCAAAGCATTCAGATTTTGAGAAATTACAAAGTACAAAACAAATGATACTTAAATCACAAGAAAAAAATCACTTGAAAAATATCCTTGCCATGCACTCTTATCTCTCCACTTTGCACACGTATGTGCTTTTAAAAAATAATGTTCAAATCCCTTTTAACTTTAAGCATTAAAACAAGTTTTCCTACCTTGTAGCTTGAAGGCTTTTAAAAACATCATCAAATATTCTTTGGAATGCCCACATGCTTTACAATTTTGTCACCTGTTTTTGCATTTGTAGAAACAATCATGCTTCTTTACAATGTACCTGCTACAACAGCCATATACGAAGAAGTGAAACGAGGGCACAGGTAATGCCACCTCCAGCAAACAAGGACTTTTGAAATGTGGGTTCATCTTCAATCCTCTTCATTTGTTTTTGGTTCCCATCAGCTCGTGCAAAGTCAGATCTTTTAACAGACGTGCTAACCGTTCTTGGCTTGGCTGGATAGTCCCATTTGTCTCCCAGGTTCTCCCAGCTCCCATTTGGGTGCACCTGAGACCTCCAGCAAGCACATCTGCTCCTGCTATAAGGCACCAGGTATTGTCCTATTCTCTGTGCTCAGACTCTGCTACCAAATAGGGCCCAGGTCCCAGGGCAAGGGAACACCACGTGCTCAAAGGGGCTGAGAGAGAGAGACCCACAGGTCGAGTACTTTGTTGGTGGTTTCCTCTAGTCCCGCCCACAGCGTACGAATACCAAAACTCCACCCCACGACTTCCTGTGCCCGGACTTCCTGGCGGCTCCTGGCGGTCTCGCCTTCCCACCCGCCGCCTCCTACGCCAGGACCCCACCTTCATCCGGAATTCCAGGTAGGCGTCGGGAGGAGGCCCTGAGCTCAGGCTGGGGGCCGGCCCGGCCCATCAGCCTCCCCACTGAATGGACCTTTCCAATATAAAAGTCTTTTCAGCAAAGAAACCTTGGGGCTTTTTCCAGCGATTTCCTCACGATGGCAGTGTTGCTCCAGAAATCCTATCCTAACACTGCCCACATTCCGTCCGGTGTGAAAAATAGGCGACCAGAGACAAAGGCGGCAGGAAGTACGGTTTCCTACTTTTTGCCCAGTTTGAAGAACCGGGCTCACACTCTCAAGATTTTGCTTTTGATTTACATCTGCAATCACACTAGGAGGTAAACCTACTCTCTCATCAGGTATCTTTCCCGTTCAAGAACTCAATTTCCACTTACCTAGTCGTTGTCCTTCTACTTTTTCTTCACTCAGCACTAGATCTCCAGTGTTTTCTCTTGGTACCAAATTGTCTTGGGATATTGGGGAGCAAACCTCAAAGCTCCAGGCCTAAGGGGGAGAAATGGTTGCACCTAAGGGCTTGGGGAAGAGCAAATCTAGGCACCAATACAAGTGGTTCTTGACCTGGCTCACTTCCCAAGTTCCCTAGGAGTCCTCCTACATTTTCCAGCAAGCACATTCATTATTCCTTGGTGTATTTAGGGAGAAAGAATTCTTTGTATGGAACCCTAAGATAAGTATCTAGATGGTTCTCAAGACTGCATACTACACCTGGAATGATACACATACTCAACTAAGTATAAATTCAAGTCAGAGGGCACATGATTTAGCCTCAGGGTTTCATCATTTCACATTGGAACACAGGCATGTTCCTGTTATTACAGGACATTGAGTGGCTTCCTATGACCTTACTGTGATTGTGCATGTCAGTGATTATGTCTTAGGGATCAGTTATATAGCATTTTCTCATAAGGGACCCAGGCATGGTGCTTTCAAAGGATTCAGAAAATAACTGCATGCTGATCCAGAGTAAAGTGCTGTCATAAACAGTACCTGTTCCTACCACTGATAAACATTTGGATTTTGTTCCAGCACACACATAAAAACTCAGTTTCCAGGGACCTCTGGGTGGGTCAGACAGGTAAGTCTCAGACTCTTGATTTCGGCTCAGGTCATGATCTCATGATCTCAGCCGCAGGTCAGGCTGGGTGCAGAGCTTGGAGTCTATTTAGAATTTTTTCTCTCCCTCTTTCTCTCTGCCACTTCCCTGCTTATGCTCTTTCTCTCTCTCAAAATAAATGAAAAAAATTTAAAAAACCACTCAGTTTCCGTATCCTCATGCACGCCTTTCAATATACACATAGAAACAGGATTTTTAGCTTCATATACAACAATAAGCTTAATGAGATTTATTTGTTGTGGTTTGGATCATATTTTCATGAAAACTTTTAGGTTTCTTCTGAGTAATACATTAGTTTTGGTAAATAAAACATTGTCACACAGTTTTTGGATTGCCACGTTCACTAAAAATATTAGGATCTCAATGAAGAAATGTTCAGTTCATAACTTAACACATGGAAATTTAATGCCTATATTCTTTTTTAAACATTTTTAATGTTTTATTTATTTTAGAGAGAGAGACAGCTTGAGCAGGGGAGGGTCAGAGAGAGAGAGGGAGACACAGCATCTGAAGACAGGGTCCAGGCTCTGAGCTAGCTGTCAGCACAGAGCCCGACGCGGGGCTCGAACCCACCAACTGTGAGATCATGACCTGAGTCGAAGTTGGACACTTAACTGATTAAGCCACCCAGGCCTATATTCTTAAACAAATACTGAATCACAAGTACTTAAGTGTGCCTTAGAAAATATCGGATTTTCCCCCGTCTCAAAAATTTAACCTACATTTTTATTTAAAATTTAATCTTAGCATTTTATTATGAAAATATTTCACAGACTACATTACTGAATAAATAAAGTTTGTGTGTACATCATTCTAACATTATGATCCAGGTGTATTCTATCAAATACACACCTCTGTATTCTATCAAAGCTTCAAGGTGAAAGCATTTGCATTTGGTATAGTTATCAATAATCTTTCATCAATGTTTTTCTTTATATTTATTTTGTAAAACTAAGGTTTTGAGGTGCCTGGGTGGCTCAGTTGGTTAAGCGTCCATCTTCAGCTCAGGTCATGATCTCACTGTTCGTGGGTTCGAGCCCCGTGTCGGGCTTTGTGCTGACAGCTCAGAGCCTGGAGCCTGTTTTGGATTCTGTGTCTCCCTCTCTCTGTGCTCCTCCCCGTTTCATGCTCAGTCTCTCTCTGTCTCTCAAAAATAAATAAAAAGTTTAAAAAAAATAAAACTAAGGTTTTGCAAATTTTTCATGATAATGACAAACTGTCTAGAAAACAAATGAAAATATGATCTGGAAAGTGACATTTGAATAAGTCCATTTTAATGTAAATTTGTTGTGTATGAAGATAAATATCAGTTTGTATATGTATACATACACACGCATACTTTGGAAATACTGTGGATTCAGTTCCAGACCACCACCACAAAGCAAATATCACAATAAAGTGAGTCAAATTTATTTTTTTAGCTTCCAAGTGCATATAAAAGTTATGTTTACACTATACTGTAGTCTATTATATGTGCCATAGTATTATATCTACAAGAAGTACATGCATTAATTTTAAAATATTACTTAAAAATGTAACCATCATCTGAGAGAACTGAAATCCCTAACCACAGATCACCATAACAGAGATAATAATAATGAAACAGTTTGAAATATTTCAAGAATCACCAAACTGAGACACAGAGACACAAAGTGAGCAAATGCTGTTGGAAAAATGGTGCCGATAGACTTGCTCGATGCAGGGTTGCCACAAACCTTCAATTTGCACAAAATGCAGTATCTTTGAAGCTCAATAGAGTATCGCACAGTAAATCAAGGTATGCCTGTTTATATAACACACACACACATATACATACACATGCACACAAACTCACACCTATGCGTTCATGGACACAGAGTGAAGTTTGGATGAAGTTTAATTGCATTCTTATTGTCATAATCACCGTAACTAAAAAGGTACAATTTTTATACATGTGTACCCATATAGATGGATATATACAAATGTACTAAGATGTGTTTGTTTCTCTTTAAACATAATTGAATGCATGCTTAAGGTCTTTTTGAATAAAATCTTCATCACTATTTGATACAATTTTCATATGCTCCTATACATATATATGTGGAGAACTTGGAATTTCCTTATTCTCTTGCTGGAAGGGCCTTATTATCCAAGAGATTTATGGCATATCTGCTGCTGGCAAACTGTTCAGATTCTGAGAAACCATAAGGCCAAAAATAATGGTAATTCAATCTCAACAAGAATAAAGATTTTGAAAATGTCATTCTCACCTCTAACTTGTACAATATACTAATAACTTGTAAAATATAAAATTAAAATCCCTTCATATGGCTGGCATTCAAATATATTCTCTGCACTTAATAACTGGAGTACTTTCCAAACGTCATTAACATTCTTTGAAATATTGGTATTTTTAAGAGAGTAGCCTTTTGTGTTTAGAATTTCTCAAAATTAGACACGATTCTTAACAATAAGTCGAACTATAGCAGCCATTTATAAGGAAGTGCAAGGAATCCACAGGTAATGCCATCTCAAACAGACAAGGACTTGTGAAATATGGTTGTATCTTCAATCCTGTTGTGTATGTTCAGACATATAGATTCCTTAGGTCATGTGGTCAGTGCAGCAAGTTGTTACTAATAATTTTTTCTGTATATATTTGTTCTATTGAATTATAATATAATGTAGACATTGTGAAGAAAGACATTTGGAAATACTCCTTCCCAAATGGAGCTATCCCAAGGGAACCACTATGGACAGCTTAATGGGTACATGTGTTCAAAGATTGTAAACAAGATGCACAATCATTCATGAAAGCTGATATTATTAAATTAAATTAATGTAGCCTACTCTTCATCAGTAAACTCCCCTGATTTGCTCACAAAGTACTTGAAACATACATTCACCCACAGATGGACATATCATTATTTTCTTCAATTATATTGTGGTTGTACTGTAGGTGGAGTTTTGTGACATTGTTTCTTCCTTCAGCATTGGATAATGGATACTCAAAAATTTCCTTTGTTGTTGATCAAAGTCTAATGATAATATATGCATCTGGCAAAGACATGATAAATTGAGCAATTATGAAACGGGAAAAAAAAATACTCTCAATGACATAAACTCAATTGATACTTCAATCTATTTAATTCTGTCCTTTCTTCTATATGCATTGTATTTGTGTGTGTGCACGTGTGTGTGTTACCATGCTTGTACACTCGAGTTTTTTTGCTACAAATTTCAACCGACATGATCTATATATGGGATTTTCTTGTGGTTTGAAATTCTTCCACTTTTCATGCATTTCTCAAGTCTTATTGTAAAGCGACTTCAAATATTATTAAATATACATAAGAAGACTGGATTTTACGTTAAATAATAATTTGCCAAAAGCTTTTGTATACATGATTATTAAAGGTAGGACATTTAATCATTCTAGCATGCACAGAACTATGCCTATTTTTATAAAATAAAATAGCATCTTGCAAGGAATGATCCTTTATAACTTCCAGTGTCATCAAATTTATATTAAGACCATTTTTCTTGCTTCTGTCAATTTCAAAAGCAACACTTACCTGTTTACAAAATTTCAAACATTTTTTACAAAGTATTTTTAAAATTTTTATTTTAGAGCGAGAACCTGCACAAGCAGTCGAGAGGGCAGAGGGACAGAGAGAGAATCTCAAGCAGGTTCCCTGCTCAGCACGGAGCCCACAATCCTGGAATCATAACCTGAGCCAAAGTCAAGAGTCCAATGCTCAACCGACTGAGCCACCCAGGTGCCCTGGAAATTTCAATCTTTGACACAGGCCTAATTAAAACATATAGGTTCTACTTTGTATTCTTTTTGCCTCCCAGTTCTGCTGAGATATAATTAACATATAATCTACCTTGTATTCTTGAGAGGTAGATCCTAGCAGTAGTTCCTTAGAAGCTTTCCAGATACTTTGTTTTGTGCATATTCGCTCTTTAGAATCCAAATATGTTTATGATTGTAGTCAGTCATAAAGTAGAGAAAGCAGTTTAAAATTTTCTGTTTCTTAACAAACTGAGAGGTTTGATCTAAAAAATCCAATAATTTGATTTACTCCTCTAAATCAATGGTATGAGATATAGATATTGGAATTTAGTCTTTATGAAGTCTGAAGAAGATTCACTTATGTGTTTATAGGAATAGTGTGTGTGTGTGTGTGTGTGTGTGTGTGTGTGTACAATCCAAAACTTTAGATGTACATAGAAGCATGAGAATATGACCCATATCCAAGAGAAAAATTAGTCAATAGAACCTGGCCCAGATATAGCCGAATACATTGAATGAACAAACAAGGATTATAAAAGGTAAAAGATTTCAAGGAAAATCTGAATAATAAGGGAGCAAAACAAAAAATTAAATAAACAAATAGAAACTAAAAATTAGTAGTACTAAATGGATATTCTAAAATTCTAAAAGATTACATGAAATGAAAAATCCACTGGATGCTGAATAGCATATTCAACACTGCAGAAAAAATGTCAGTGAATATGAAACATAACAATAATCATCCAATCTCACGTACAAAGATAAATAAGGCTAAGAAGATGTAAAAAGTCTCTGTGACCTTTGGGGTAATATCAAACTAATAATGGCAAGAATAGAGGACAGAAAAAAATTTGCAGAAACTAATTTATCAGATTCAATAACCCAAATAACACAGAGAAAACTAAAATAAGGAAAAACACAGTCACATTCCTGAATACCACTGATAAAGAGAAAATCTTAACAGTAGACTGAATAAAAAGACTGAATAAAGAGAATGATTACAGAGGAGGACAGCTATAAGAATGAAAGATTATTTCTCATTAAATTTGATGCAAAGTAGTCAGAGGAATACCATCTAAAAATTACTATTAGAAAAATCTGTCAGTCTATAATTTTCTATCCAGAAAAAAATAGCCTTCAAAAGTTAAGGCAAAATGAAAACATCTTCAGTCAATCAGAAGCTGATAGAATTCATCACCGGCAGACCTGCTCTAGAATAAATGTTAAAGGAAGTTCTTCAAGCTGAAGTTTAATGATAACATATGGAAACACTGGACTACAAGAAAAGATGAAGAGTTCTGGAAACAGTAAATCTATGGGTAAATATAAAACAGGCCTTATGTATTCTTAGTTTCTCTAAAGGAAATTAACTACATAAAATAAAAATAACCAATACATTGTAGCATTTAAAACGTAGCAGTAATATGTTTGTAAATAAAACCAGAATATTTGAGTAAGGGAGTATCCTCTGATAAGTTTATTGCATTATTTTATACCTAAACTAGTAAAATATTTGGCAGTAGAACATAATAAGTCAAGAGAGGGAATAAGATGAAATATTAAAAAGGGTACAAAATATTCAAAAGGTGGAAGCAATACCAGATGAAATTAATAGACAAGATTGCAAAATGACAGATGCAAATCCAAGCATATGAATATTAAATATAAATGGACTAAATTCCAGTTACATTTAAAAGTCAGAACTTGCCAATATGGATGGGTAAGTAAGGAAGACCCATCAATATGATGTTTAATATATTTTAAATCTGCAGAACACAGATAGACTAAAATTTAACAAATGGAAAAGTTCTATCATAGAAACACTAATCAGAAGAAAGCCAAAGTAGGTATATCAATGTCATAAAAGCAGACTTCAGGACAAAACATATAATCAGAGAGGAGGAGGGATATTTCATAATAATAAAAGCTTAATTCATCAAGGAAATAGAACATTGTTAAACATATTTGACAAAAACAGAGTTTCCAAAATTATTAAACAAATACTAACAGAACTAAAGGAAGAAATGTATAAACCCACAATTATAGTTGTCAATTTCATTCTCCTCTTTCAATAATTATAAAAAAAAAGTAGACAAAAATCAGTAAGGACAGAAGAGTCTGAGTAATAATATCAACCAAAGCAATATAATTGACTTATAGAAACACCCACAGAACAGTGGGAAAAATCCATGTTCTCTTTAAATGCACATGGAATAATTACCAATAAACACAATTTTTTGAGAACAAAAACAAGTGTCCACAAATTTTGAAAGGATTGAAGTTATTCAGAATATGTTTTCTGACGACAATAAAAATAAATTAGAAATAAAAAAACAAAAATACATGAAAAATATCCAAATATTTTGAAATTACACAACCCATTTCCAAGTAACTCATGGGTTAAAAAAATGAAACACAATGGAATTTTTAAACATTTTGAGCTGAAAATAATGAAAATATATCCAAATTTGTGAGATGTAGTTAAAGCAATACATAGGTATAAATGTATAGCTCTAAATGGTTATATTAGAAAAGTAGAATGTTTTAAAACCAGTGATTGAAGCTTCCATCTTAAGGATTTCAAAAAGCAAGAGCAGACTAACCCCAATGTAAAGAAAAGAAAGGAAATAATAAATATAAAGCAAAAATTAATAAATTAGAAAATAGGTGAACAATAGAAAAAAGTAATGAAATTATAATATGTATCCTTAACTTTTCATAATGTACCTACAGTCCAAATTTATCCATTTCATGTAGAATAGAGAATCCTTACAACAATAATGGTCCATTTACCATTCCCCGTGTCCTTTAATGCTATGGTTATCATAGGTATTTCATCTACATGCATTATAAACCCCACGAAATAATGTTGGAATTTTTGCTTTAATCATGCATATGTATCTTAAAGGAGCTAAGTGGAAATACAGTTTCATGTATTTACCCATATATCAAAATTTTCTGATGTTCTTTATTAGTTTCTGAAAATCTGTGTAACCTCCTGGTGTCATTTTTTCTCAGCCTGAAGAATGTCCTACAGCATTTATTTTAGTGCATGTGTACTTATGACAAATAATCCTAGTTTCATTTTGTCTGAAAACATTTATTTCACCTTTATCTGTGAAGAATATTTTCAATAGATAATAGAATTCTGAATTGATTTTTTTCCCCACCAACACTTTTGAGAGGATATTCCATTGTCTTGTAGCCTCTGTCAGAGCTCTCTGACTGAGACATGTAATATATGACCGTGGTAGCATTTCAAATCTGTCGGGAAATGACTGCCTTTTCAAAAAGTGGTCTTGGAATTACTGAGGATCCATGTGTACAAATGAAATTTTATTCCTCTCTCACACTATACACAAACCCAATTCCGGATTCCTTTTCAGGTAGTCAGGGAAGGTAAACTCATCATAAACCTATATTGGTACTATGGATAGCCCACAAAATGGTAGAGGACCTTGATGGATTTATGAGATAAGACAGACTCTCTAAACAGGGGTTGGAAAAGTATGGTCCACCAAATTAATCAGACCAGTGACCTGTATCTATAAGGTCTGAAAGCAATGAATAGTTTTTAAATTTGAGAGTTGGGGAGAGAAAGGGACACAAAATCTGAGAGACTATTGAATACTGAAAACCGAGGGTTGAAGGCGGAGGAGGAGGGGAAGGGAAGTGGTGGTGATGGAGGAGGCACTTGTGGGGAAGAGCACTGGGTGTTATATGGAAACCAATTTGACAATAAACTATTAAAAAAATAAATAAAGTTGTTTAAAACATATGGGATAGAGATCATATGTGGTCTGCAAAGCTTAAATTATTTACTATCTGGCCCTTACAGAAAGACTATGCTGTCCCCTGCATCTAGGACTGAATATATCTTCACCCGCCTTGTTTCCTACTTAGAGAAAGAGCATTTTATGGTTAAATGTGCACCTCTGCTTCAAATTGATGGTCCAGACTAGTATTTATGTTCGGCCAGGTGCCAGGAGTATAGGAGAATGACCTCTAGACATAAGTTATAACCTCATCTATGATATATGAAACCAACAGAATTCATTCCTGAACGACAGGCAGAGGCCTAGTGAATTGGGGGTAGGTAGTTACACTTTCTGAAAGGCCTCTCAGATCACTGTCACACAGAATCAAGGGGGCACCTACTGGAGTTCTAACTACTTTCTACCTTTAAGTATTCACTCTGAAAAGACAGCAAGCTGATAGGACAGGAAAACAAAGGAGAATGCAAGAGACCACTGGGATCTTGGTTCAGGGACTATCATGGAGTCAAAATGCAGCCAGGAACTACAGAACCAGGGTGTGGATTTTGAGAACTCTGTCAGGTTCTTTTATATCTCTTGTTTCTGCAAGTGATAGCCCTGCTATGCCCTGAATGTCTCCCAGCATGATCAATAGTTGTTTATTTGAGAAGAGTTGTCTGGGATCTGGTCATCCAGGGTACTAGGGAAGGGAGGACTGGTGAGTGGCTTTTATACTATCCTCCTTCTGCTTCCAGGTTTTGGAAAATAAAGGTGAAGAACCATAAAAGACAGAAATGGCAGTTACAGAGAAGGTAACTGGAGAAGAGGGGAGGAGAAAGAAGGAGAAAAGAAAGAGGTGTACACTTGAAATCAAGACCAACTATACTTCAACTAAACAAAAAACAAAAACTCCACAAAATAATAAAAAAGAGATGAACTCCCCCCCATACCCCGCCCCACTCACACACTCACACTCACACACACACACACACACACACACACACACACACACAGATCCACATTCATTAACACTAACCTCATTCTCCCAGAATGATCTGCTTTCTTTTTTTTGGATTCACATTTATGGAGCTAAATTATATCCACCAGTGACCACCAATGCCAAGAGAACTCTACAGAAAGGGCCACCTTTGACTCCAGTGGCTGCAATTGACCATTTCATAAGTGAAATTGTCTATTCATGTCCATTCATTTAACAGGCTCAGTGCTACAATCACCCTTTTAGCCTCTGAACGATGACACATATTGCTCGGTTAATGATATCAGGATTTTTCACCGAATGAGAGATTTCTTTTTCATACATTTATTTCTATTTTTAAAAACAAATAATATTCCAAGTTAAGAGGATCAGGGTTAGAGTGAAGGTCTGGGATTAGTTGTGTATCAAGAGTGACTTTTCAAACTGCTTGGTAATCAAGAATAGTAATTGTTAAATAGGATACGGTGTGTTGTAGAAGACTTCAATAGGTAAGGATGAGATTGAGGGTTTTTATCAGTGGAGTGATGTGATAAATAACTACAAAGAGTGTCAGAAAAGGAGAATGGGTCAGCAATGGAATAAGGGCTGAAGAAGACGACTTTGTATTTTCCTTGCTAATTTTAAAAAGTGATTTTTGCAGAGAATAGAAGAAAATTTTGTTTTAGAGATGTGGTAAGGGTCAGGCATGCTTGTGTCAAGTGATACGTAACTTTTAAAACTATGGTGATTTTATTTATAGTAACAGATGAGGTGGGGGACTAGGGTGAAGTCAGCAACAGGTATACAAGAATCAGTTGT
Source organism: Suricata suricatta (assembly GCF_006229205.1). Classification (NCBI taxonomy): domain Eukaryota; kingdom Metazoa; phylum Chordata; class Mammalia; order Carnivora; family Herpestidae; genus Suricata; species Suricata suricatta. The sequence goes on from NC_043717.1 coordinate 93,338,571, forward strand.
CTTTGTGTTAGTTGCTAATTTTCTAAAATTGGGAATTTATATGAGACATGGAATAGCATGTATCAGGGATGATATGAAGATTAGGAAGACTGAGTGGCAGGTGTGATGTAAGAGTTAGTGATGGATGTAGTCAGACAAAGTATTGGTTTTACTTAAATGGAAGAATTACACAGCAGCTGTCAATGGTGTGAATAAGGATCAGAGTTTTCTGTTTATAAAATTACTAATAGTAAAATGAGTGACGTAAAATAGGATAATGGTTAGGGATGGATTCAAAATTAAGGGTATTTCCTTCCCATATAACTTGCTTATCACACAATCACAGGTATCACAGGGAACAATGGAGCAGGTATATGTCAAATACTTGTGAAAATTAAAGATGGTATCAGGGTCAGTAATGGGATGAAATCAGGGATGGCTGTTTTGAATACTACTTGGACATTGTACAAGAGTAATCTATAACCGAAAGGGGGCTTGGTAGCAGTAAGGGATCAAGTAACTGTCAGTGATGGGTTGAGCATTATTTATGCCCATTTTTCAGATTAGCTACTCATAAAACAACATCTTTGTTATCATGATTATTATATGAGTGTTATGATAAGAGTTAGGAATGGGATGGATATGGAATTTTGTGAAATTTGGGGAATGTCTGTTTTCCATATAATTGATCATTAAAAATACTGATTTTACATATATTAAGGCACTGGATTCGCATCAGGGATAGAAGTCAAGTCAGCAGTGGATGAGAAAGATGAAAAAAGTGATAGGATAAGGAAATGTGCTAAGGATGAATACAGATTACTTCATCAGAAAAATATACATAGTATAGGTAGGATGGAGTCATGGAAGAAGTGATAAGGATAGATGTCTAGTTGGCTATGAACTATAAAAATTTTTACATATAATCAGAGAATGATGGAATAACTTTCAGCAATGTTTGTTTCCTATATTATTTAGTAGTATAAAGCACTGACTTTACATAAGGGATAGGTTTGGGGCCTATGCTGGAATGAGATTGCAGAATAGATGGAGGGTCAGGGATGGTTTGAGGTCAGGTTCAGAGATATCTGCACTGCACATTACTTGTTTAAAAAAATTATGTGAGCAGTCCAGTACCAATGACACCCGGGGCGTCGATCTTGGTTTTTAATACAATTCTCCAATAACAACAACGAGGGCTCCCTCGAGAAGTGGCTGATTTTAGGACTGGGACAAGAAATATACAAGATGAACTTGGAGCATCTTCCAGTGACAAAGTAAGAAAGTGCACCCCCAAAATTCCATTGATAGGAGTTGTCAACGGGACATAAGGGCCAGCAGATAGGGCTCCCAATGGCCAATGTTGGAACAATTTCAACAACAAAATTGTTGTAGTATTTGATTATAACTCAATGTACAAAATAAATATATCCATGAGTCCACACTGATATAAATAAATGACTGAATGAACAAATGAAGGAAAAGAGACAAATATCCCATGGAAACACTAAGTTACTCAGACTTCCAGAAGGGAGAGTATAATTCTCTGCTAACATAAATGTGAGCTGATCATAGTGACTTCCTTCTGAAGAGCACAGTATAAGAGAAAGGAAAACATTTTATAGAGGAGAAACCTGACAAACACTACCTCAGCCAGGTGATCAAGGTTAACTTCAACACTAAGTTATGTTAACAGTATATATTCCAGTATATATTCTTGATGTGATGAACATGGCCCTTGACCTCCATGATCTTCTTCCTCAAAATCTATAACCCCAGTTTAATTGTGAAAATAGCAACAGAAAAACCCTAATATAGGGGCATTACACAAAATATCTAACCAGTATTTTTCAAAACTTGATAGTTTTGAGAAGTCATCAAAAACAAGAGAAGTCTGAGAAACTCACAGCACAGAGGAGCCCAAGAAGACATGACAACTAAATGTAATGGTATCCTGGATGGATCCTGGAACAATAACAACAAAAGGACTTAAGGTAAAAACTAAGGAGATCTGAAGAAACTATGGACCTCAGTGAATATGATGTATCAGTATCAGTTCCTTAATGGGACAAATGCACCGCACTAATAAAAGATGTTAATAATAGAAGAAACTGGGTGTAGGGGATACATGAACTCTGTATTGCCTTTGCAACTTTTCTGTAAATAGAAATCTATTCTGAAATTAAAAGTTTATTAAAAATAAATGACATCACAAAAGCTGAGGGGCTTGGTGGGTATGGGGTGAGACAGATACTGAAGACTATAAGTGGCTTCAGTGTCAGGTTCTGGGATATCTAGTTTACACCTTACTTGGTAATGTCTTTAAAACAGTGGTATGATATAGGATGAGGAATGGGATGGGTATCAGAGACAAAGTGAGGGCGGCAGAGATTTGGCAAAGTGAGAGTGAGGCATAGGGAGGCTCATGAATGGCTTGAGGATTGGAGAACAGGCATTAGGAAAATTGTTTTGCACATCAACTGGTAGTAAAATAGTGTGTGTGTTTGTTTACAAAGGAAGACGGATGATGTAGGCACTTCAGTCTAGGTTTGGGATGGAATGAAGTAGAAGCAGTAAGAAGGTAAAGAAAAGGCTGAACTTCAGGCACTGGAAACAGGTGCAATGGGGAAGATATGAATGACTGATTCACACATTTCTTGGTAATAAGATGAGAAATAATACAGTGATTTCATCCTATTCTGTGGTAGTCTATGTACAGCCATTTTAATTACTCCCGTGTCCTGCTAGCATTTAAGACATTCTGTGTTTTCGTCATATGAGAGATATTCTTGTGAATAACTGGACAGTGTATGGGCCAACAGATGGTCTTGGAGGCTTCCATGTACCAAGGAGGCTTCTAGTCCCCAATTATCACACTTATTATTGACCCTCTCAATTTCTATATTAGGGTGTCCGGGGGACAAGCATTATAGAAGGGCTTCTGAGAAGGGTTCCGCAGAGCCATAGCTCCATCCATTGCACTGTCATGATATTTCGGGTCTAGGTCAATGTCTTCAGGACACCCTGACTGACCCTCACCAACTTCCTTACCAGACCTCTCTCTTGCTCCTTGAATTGACTTCATGATCACCTAGTGCCATGTTTTCACCCCTGGAAACTCCTTCAAATCACACAGGGAGCCTTTGGGAAAAAAACACACACACCAAAGCCTATATTCCATACACCAAAATTTTAATTTGATGTTTAGGTTGAAACCCTAATCAGTATTTAAAAAAAAAAAAAACTTTCTCCAGGAGATAACCATCAACCTAATGCCTGCTTTCTGCCTCCTGCCCCGTGCCTCTGATTACTTTCTTAATTTCATCAACAATTTTGAGTCTTCTCCACCTATTCTTGTGAGCTGCTGAAGTCTTCTTCTCCCATCCAAACTGGAGACAACTACTGTATACTGGACACACATGGCACCCAGTTAGTTTCTTGTCTGGATAGCCTGGCCAGGCCACAGTCATGCTTCAAAATAGCAAACTAAAGCAAGGAAGGTATGGTGAGCCAACCCTCAGAGAAGACAGCAGAGGGTAGGAGCCCAAGTGGGCCTGCAGGTGTCAATAGTGACCCAGAGGGAGAAGGAATCTGTAGAACAGCAATGGTAACTTTGAGACTTCTGGAAGGTTCTTTGCTGTTTCTGGCTCCTGTGTGTGGTAGTCCTGTTGCGTGGGTCCTGAATGTTTCCCTACCTGATGCAGAGTGAAGCCCTTGACTTCTCTATCTGCCTGCCATATGGGGCCCAAGAAAAGAGGAGCTGCAGTGGGGAACCGTGGACCCCTCTGCAGCCATTCTTCGGAGTGTGGAGGGGAACCCAAAGGGTAAAATGGGAGGTGGCAGCTACAGAGAAGGGAGGAGGCAGAGTCCAGGTCTTACACCAAAGGTAGGGAAGGAGAGCATGCTGGGACCAGCTTGGCCTTAGAGGAGATGAGGCTGCCAAGCAGAAGAAAGGATCCAGGGGTTTCCGGACCTAGAAAAGGTGAGGGGCCCCAAGTGGCCTCTGTCAGGGAAGACCTGTCCCTGTCCTCTGAGGATCTAATTGCCATTAAGAAGTTCCTAGTGGTAGAGTCCCACCCAGCACCGTGCCTTGTGAGGAGAGAGCACAAAGCTGAGGCTTTGTCGGTGCCTTCTCCGCCCACCAGGGTGAGGACACAGTAGATGGGCCTTCAACCCAGAGCCAGCTTCTCTCTGGGACACCACTTCCTGACCCTCCAGCTGTGGTTTCTAAAATTGTACATGTCACAAAACCCACAGCGAACCTGATGACAGCTATGGGGAAATGCACCAGCACTGTTTTCAAATATGACTCCAGGGGGTAGTTTTCACAGAGGCTCCTGCCCGTCCCCTGCACCCCGAAGTGAAGAACCCCTGCTCTGTTCTCCTGTTCTCCCCACTTCACACCCGTCTTGGGTGTCCTATGCCCCAATGGCCGCTAGATGTCGACAGAGACCAGGTAGGATGCTTCACCTTCTCTTCCAGGGCCCAGGGCAACCTTTTCATGGGTCTAGTTCGCCCTTGTCCAAGGGATGAAATTAGGGTTCAGGACAAACCAGCGGCCCCAGATCTACCCCTTACCGCTCACAGGCAT
>NC_043717.1:93343240-93351599 GCF_006229205.1 Suricata suricatta
TTTAAGGGAACAAAGGTGGAAACCCACTCCCTGCTCACACCTGGGACCTTTTCCCTTTGCAATCCTCTCCCTGCCCTGATCACACAGTGTGTAGGGACATTTCCATCATTCAGATTAGGTAGAATAGGTGCTGCCAATGTGGCTGCCCTTGCTGTCCCCATGTTCCTCAAACCTATAGCTTCTCCTCTCCAAGTGGCTGGGGATGGGATTCTCTCTGGACCTCAGCACAACCCAGCAACTAGGAATACTGTGGGCAGGACTAAGCACAGGGGCCACATTTTAGTTGTGTGACTCTGAGCTCATTTTTTAGTCTCTCTGTGCCTACCTTTCCTCATGTCTACAATGAGAATTGTAATGGTACCTACATCATGGGGCTACTGTGGGAATGAAATGACTGGATATTTCTAAAACACTTATGATAATACCTGGCACGTATTAAGGACCCAGTCTATGTCAGCCACTCTAATTTGTCCTCTTGGGTCCTAGTAGGAAGACCTCAGTAATTTCCCTTTCCTTCCTTTCCCTTCCCTTCCCTTTTTGGCACTTCCCATTTAAGACTCATAGTTTTGGAATATGGACTTTGCCCCAGACTTCGTTAAGTGTGTCTGGTGGTTGCTAAGTTCCTTTTGGTCATAGTTTTCTACAAAGCTTTTGTGTTGGCATTGATGCTGTTACGCTTTGGGTTGAGACAGGCCTGCCAGTGTATTATCTGAGTCCCAGTGTTCTCTAAGAACACCAGACAAAGAATATTAGAGAAAGAAGAGACTCCCTCCATCTACAGAGAGAAAACCTTCCCCTCTGGGGTAAATATTGGACTCTGGGAGCCCAGTCTCAGGGACCACGCATAAAATGCTGCTCTTGGGCTATTAGTTACAGTTTTAACCAGCAAGTACTGTGCTTTACTCACTCAAGTACAGTTTTGTTTGACCAAGAACTTACACAGATCCCAGGTTCCCATAGTCAAGTACTTTTCTAACCAGAAATTGAGGAATATCTTAAATGCTTCGTATATTAACCACGTTGAGTTGTTCACCATGTTGGTTACACCACAGCTAAGACAACTGGAAGTCCAGACAGTCCCACCTGGGCAGAGCCTCCTTCACAAACCAATCTGCAGGCCTCATTAGAGAGCACACCAAGCTAAAAGTTGGCAACTGTATGGCATAACCAACCAGATGTGTCTACACAATGCCTCTTGTGCTAATAAATTAGGCATAAAGTCAAGAAATAGAACCAGACGTTCCTAATGAATGTATCTCAAAAATAATTTCAGTGAGTAGAAAAACAAGGCCCAGTATAAGAAAGGTGCTTACAAAGATGAGAGTGACCAGATAGCATATGATCGGGTTGGGCAGTTTCATTAGCAACTCTGTCCCTGCCAGTGTCTGAGGCCACCCTCCAAAACTCCATGGCAAACTCCCAGAGTTTTGGTAAGATAGGGTAGATTATCCATACCAACCCTCTCTTGGGGAAAAAAAAACTTCTAAAAACCTGGATGAAATGTCAAGAGTATCTTCCTTAAACAACTGAAATGCTGAAAAGGGAGTGACATGTTACCTAGACAAAATAGAGAGAAAATTTTCCAAATCAGAACATTGTTTACACAACCTTTTAGGATAAGCATAGCATAAACCAAAAGTTGAGATATATACAGAGGAGGGAGCCTAACATGATTGCTTTCCTTCAATTAGCTGGTACCCAAAATGGCACTACTCCTAGGGCACTGGGTGTGTCCCAGCCTTCACACAGAAGTTCATCTTAGGTTCCCCTTCCCTGATGTGTAGGGAATCCCAAGCCTGAAAATTTAAGCTTGTATTCCACTAGGAGTACCCTCAATTCCCCCTGTATACTCCATTGGGCAGAGGCTAATGGAAATCCTCTCTGTTCAATTGTGACTTCATCCTAGCCTAAAATTCTTGCTACAGATAATTGTTAAAGTATGATGAACAGAATAACCAGGGACATAAGCAAATGAGGCACATGGCAAGAACAAGCAGAACAACAGACTAAAGAGTGAGACACAAGATTTCAGTTAATAGAATTATTAGACACAGATCATAAAACAAGTAGGCTTACAATGTTTAACGTTATTAAAAAGTAAATCCCAGTTCTGGTCAGTGTAGAATAATAGAACAATTTATTCTCGTGCCTGAACAACCAAAAATTACAAATAAATGAACCAATGATTATCAAGACACTGTAACTCAGGGTACAAGGGACAGTGATCCATAAAGTTAACAGAAAATGTATTCCCCAGAACTGTCCTAGCTTAATGCTGTGTAAGTTTCCAGGTCTCCTCAGCAGAACCTGGTGGACTTCCTGAATTGAGGAGTTAGAAAGGGGCGCTGGAAGAATGAAGTGGCTAACATTTGTTAGACAGATTACCAGGGAGGAGGCTGTACAGACAGTAAACTTAGGTAATCTACAGAGATATACATGTGTGATGTGTGAAACTACTCAAGACTGAGAAAGACTGGGAAAGAGCTATCCGAAAGGACTACAGGGACAGTACCCAAAACTCATACAGAACTGATAATAGAACCTACTCCTACCTATCAGACTTAAAAGTGTCACAATTCATTGGTAAAGTATTCATGAAACTCTTGCCTTAGTAGTGGGGAATAATTACTCCTCCCTCAAATAGATCTGGTGCTATTTAACATATCCAAAGAATCTGACTCTTTCCAAGTAGCTGAACTGCATCCTAGTAAAAAGGTCAAAAATATTTCTAGAAATACAAAAATATCCAGTACCCAACAAAGTCAAATGTCCCAATTTCACAATGTCTGATATCCAACAAAACATTACAGGCATGGAAAGAATCAGAGAAATACACCACATAATGAGGGAGAAACCAATGTAATTGACCTGAATCTGACAGAGTTGTTAATATTGGCAGAAAAGGGAATCAAAACAACTATTATAACTTTAGGTCTGTGTGCAGAAGATCAAAAAGGAGAGATGGAAGATACAAAAGGAGCCCAAATCAAAATTCTATAGATGAAAACTACAGCATTTAAAATGAAGACTACACTGGATGAGATTAATATCACCTTAGCCATGGTAAAAGATTAGTGAACTTGAAGAAATAGCAATCAAAACTATCTATTTGTCTGCCTATCTATCTGCCTATCTATCTACTATCAAACATTGAGTTCATACTATTACCAAGCTAACAAAACATGGTTCTATTTAGTGTTCCCATTTTCATATTTGTAACTATCTTCTCTGACAGTGAGAAACTTGGCCTCTATTATCCAAATAAATTTACTTCTTTTTGCTTAATACTAGAAATCCCTAAAAATAGTTCAGAATTGATAATGTATAACTATAAAAAATAAAGTCACCTGGGAAACCTACAAAAAATTCCTTTTTAAAGTAACCATAGATAGAATGATAGGCACATTGATATAGAAAAAGATATAGATGCATGTCTTTCTCTATAGGGATTCATATGTACATATATATACATTTACATATACATGTATTGAAGTATATACATGTATATACATATACATCTTTCCTATCTCTATGGCGAAAACCTAGAAATGTGACACCACAATGCCAATATGCATATTTTGTGTTCATATCTTATTTCATAAATACCATTCTAAAAGAAAGAAAGAAAGAAAGAAAGAAAGAAAGAAAGAAAGAAAGAAAGAAAGAAAGAAAAAGAAAGAAAGAAAGAAGGAAAGGCTATTCTCTACCACAAGGAAACAAAGTTCTTTGGAAAATTGGCTAACTGGCTCAACCCAGGACTGGGGCTAGGAAAGCACATGACAACTTTGCATACCATGCTGTTGAGAAAAGAAGAAAGTGGTCAAAGAATGGCAAGTACATGTCAAAAGGACAGAAGAGCCAGCTTAGAGTGTGTACCAATGGCCAAATCAGGGACGATCTGAGCATCAATATTAAATAATGGCAAAAATAGATTACAATCCACTGAAAGATAAAAGAATTGTTTCCCCTGAAATATATAAATAAGTAAATAATGTAGAAGAAGGAAAAATTCTTATAATGGAATATGAACTAATAAGTGCAGAAGAAATGGTGGAATTAGAAAATCACCATTTGTCAGCCATCATAAAAAAAAAAAACTGATTCAGGCAAGAATCAACAATGAATACTAACACCTGGGGTAAATGTTCGATGTATAACCAATTAATTCCATAGTCTCAAGGTATCTCCCAGAAGATATTTATTATTTACAAAGGGGAATATAATAGCTTTACAGTACAGAAACCTGTCAGACACCACTTTATCAAAATGATCAAAATGATTAAAAAATTAGCAGCATCAGTAATGGGACAAATTGACATTTTTTGCATCTTGATATCATGCACTGAGAAGAACACATCACTTCTGTGATTTTTCTGCCAAAAATGCATAATGATAATCTAATCACAAAAAACCATCAGATAAACCAAAACAGAAGTATATTCTACAAAATGTCATGTAATCCTCAAAATCTTCAAGGTTATGACAAAGGAAAATGAATGAATTGCTCCAGATTAAAGAGACTAAGTAAAGAGACATGACAATTGAATGCAACTCATGATCCACAAGTTTCTTCTATAAAGGACATTATTGGGATAATTGGTAACATTTGAATAAGGTCTGTTGATAAACTAACAGTGCTGTGTTCATATTAATTTCTTGGTTTTTGTAATTGTGTTGTGGTTTTAAAAGGGAATGACACTGCTCTTAAGGAATATAAACTGAAGTACTTTGCAACTTATTTTAATGGTTCAGAAAAAGAAATCACAGACACATATACATACATGAACACACACACACAGAGAATGATGAAGGGAATGTAATAACAACCTTTTGGTAATCTTGGTGATAAGTACTATACTTTCAACTTCTCTGTAGGTCTGAAATTAGGTTTAAAAGGTTTTTAAAATTCCATCATGCTTAATACATGAGAATGTTTTGTTAAAACTATTAGGTAGAAATTGTATAAGGAACAAGATATTTACACAGTCCCAAAGTGGAAAATCGTAACTTCACAGTGGAGAAACCTAACATACATCACCATGAACAAGTATTCAATGTTAACATCATTAATATCAATAACATCTGTCTCCTAATATTATGTAATGAGAAAGAAAGAAAATTCATAGGATAACCTGAATATAATCCTGAGGCAACAGAACATGAATCCAAATTGAGAGAACTTTCTGAAACATAACTGAACTGTATTCTTCAAAAATTTGAGTCATAAAAGAGAGACTGGGGAACTGTTTCAGATTAAAAAAGGATAAAGAGACACAATGAATAAATGCAAGACATGTTCCTGCAAAATAAATTGGTAAGTCTCAGTGAAGGGTATAGGATAATTTTTTGTATGATTCTTTTCTTTATTTATTTTGAGTGAGAGCTTGTGTGAGCTGGGGAGGAGGAGAGAGGGAGGACAGGAGAGAATCTCAAGGAGGCTCCACACTGTCAGACCAGAGCCTGATATGAGACTTGATCCCATGAACTGTGAGATCATGACCTGAGCCAAAGTCAATACTCGGATGCTCAACTGACTGAACCACCCAGAACCCTTTTATACGTTTCTTGCAAAATTTCTGGGTGAAATAATTTTACAATACAAAGGACAAAATGAATCTGAAAAGCGTTGATTCTTTTTCTATGCTTTGAAGGTGTATAAGTAGTACTGAAATAACATTTTTTAATCTTTTGTAGATTTTTCCCATGAAGCCTTCTTAATCTGGTGCCATTTATTGGAGGGAGGGAGACCCTTATCTAAATTTGTGTAGCTTTATTTTGCAATTAGCTACTAGACTTTCCTTCTCTATTGTAGTCAATTTGGCAAGTTGAATTATAGTAAAAATTATCTGAATTTTCAAACTTATTTACATAGGGTTGTGCAAAATAGTTTGCTTTCTGGATGAAAACAATAGACATTTATTTCTCATGATTTTATGGGTTGGTTGAGTGATTCTTCTCATTTGGGCGACCTCACATGATTTGGGAGGTCGGGTGGCAATGGGGCTGAATGATCTCGGAAGGCTTCGCTCACATATATGAAGATTGGTAGGCTGTTGGCTCAAGCGTCTCAACTCTCCACCTGAGCTCTTCAGTCAATTATGTCAGGCTCATCCAGGCGAAGATGATATCATTGTTCCAAACTCAACAAGGGAAAGAAAGCACCAATTTATAAGCATTTTGAATGCATCACAGTTGGTAAAACACCACTAACCATAACAAGTCATATGGCCAAGCCTCACTTCAAAGAGCAGAGTGATAGGATCCGTCTCTTGATGGGGACAGTAGCAAAATCACATTGCTAAAAAACATGCATTTAGGAATGGGGATAGCTTGTGGTCATTTTGCAATTTGTTACACTTTGGTTGAGCCATGATTGCCTTCTCTAAAGTCGATATAATCTGTTGGGGCATTTACATGGGAAATAAATACCTTATACTGTCTCCACTCCAAGAAGCCCATCTGTATATTTCTTCTCCACCCTTTCTAGATACCAGTCTTCTGATATTGATATTTCCAAGTCCCTGAGAAGTTGGTCAAGCTATTAATTACCATCCACAAATAGATTAATATTCTAGGCCATTTCTCCTTGAAGTTCTGACAAGTAAGTAGTAACTATTTCACTACTGTCCTTATGGGCTAACCCTGAGTAAGGCTGCAATACACCATCTACCACTTCTGGCTTGTTCCAGCAAACCATGCAGATGTATACAGAAACCAGTTCTGTACTTTACCTGTTAACTGGTCATAGGAAATTCTATGAGGGCTGAAAGAAAGCAGCGAGAAATGTACAATGGAAGTCTAAACCATCTGTTGTGCAGTTTACTAATGCCTTCCACACTCACTCAGCTCTGTTTTTATATATCATTTTCATTTTACAACGGAATACTGCTATATATATTCAATTTTATGATCTGATGAGTTAACAACACATATTTAATGATGGGAAATTCAAGTTAAATATTTACTTGGTATTCTACAATCCAATGTTCAGTCTCTAATAAGGTATAGTAAGGAACCAGGATTTGCTTTTCTAACAGAGGGCTGCTGACAAGAAAAGGGCATGCTTTACTCAAAAACTTTTAAGGGTCTTGTGCAGTGATTCTCCAACTGGGGCTTGCCAGAGACTACACAGAGAATTTCTGTCTACCACAGACATTTTGACAACTCTAATACATACTCTTGGGTCTGCTGAATTATAACACCCAATCAGTATGGCAGTTTTTTATCACAGCCTTGCTCTGCTGCAGAGCCTTTATTCCCTCTGGCCCCACTGAAAATGGCACTATGATAGATTTCCTGGTAAATGGCTTGGAGGAGCACACCTGAATGTGGTATCTGTTCTCTACAAAAATTCAAAGATGTCTATAAAACACCATGCTCTTTTCTTGGCTATGTGTTGCAAAAGTGTAACTACTTGTTTCAGGACACTGGGTCCCTAATAACTTCACTAATAAGGCAGGCTCCTGAGTTTGATGGGAACGGTCGCCCATTCTCTGGCATGCATGTGTTTTACTAGGGTATTTAGAATACCTTCTCCTTTCTCTTCATCATTTCTGATAAGAATGAGTCAGCTCTGTAACAGTCCTGTACAATTTTCTGTGTGATATGAAAATAACAATGGCCCCTCTGGACTATCTCATGAAGGAGAGCAGCAGACTTGACATAGTAGGAAAGAGAAGCAGTTTCTCCTGTTGTCCCCACAGTAAACTTAACATTATCAGTTGATGAGGATAGGAGGGTGGCAAATGCATTCGATAGGTTAATATTTGTGCACCAATGAAGGAGGCATTAATTCTCCCGGCCCAGACAAAGATAAGTGAAAAAGGCTCATATTAGAAGACACATTATTGCTGAGTTTTTAGGGCTGGAAAGGAGTTCCATTAGTTGAGAACCAAGTGCATTTTGCAGACACTACATCAATCCTGTGCACAGATTTGGAAATAAATGAGTTGTTCCTGGGAACAGTAGTATGTTTGTATCATTGGATCAGCAAGAGTTGGATCGTGGACATGGTCCAGGTCCAGCTCTTGGTAGGCTTTATGAAGGCCTAGCAAGTCAGTTTCTACAACAAGGTCCCCACACATGAATTTACATAAGCCTCTTTTGCATACCACTTACACTCTGTATATGATTACACAATGTAGCACTCCTTCCTGGTAACTACAGGTCTTAGAAAGCAGAAGAAACCAGAACTAGGACAGACCCATGCTGCTGTGTAAACTTCACCAGACACTCACATATAGGACCTTCAGAGGGCCACAACAAAAAGAAGCTCGGGCCACAACAAAAAGAAGCTCATCTCTACTCTCCTGTACTTCTTACCCTACCAACTCCAGGACCTCTCTTTTTCCCCAAATCC
>NC_043717.1:93351699-93368935 GCF_006229205.1 Suricata suricatta
CTACAGTTCTGCCTGAGGAGTCTAACTCTGTTACCTTGAGGTAAGGACGTTGACATCAAATTAAACTTTTTGTCAACCATCCAGATATTTAGAATCACCCAGGTGACTGTGGCAGATTTGCTTGGCCTATTATCCTGGCACTTGGTAGCACTTAGATGAAAATGTTAGATTCCCACGCCATTTAGGGCCGTGCCAGCAAGGTAAGGAAATATTTTGTTTCCAAAGATCTAGAGACTTAATTAAGGAGGAAAGCAACTTTAGTGTTAGTAGTCTGGAAATAAACTCCTTCTCTTCAGCATGTTCATATAACTACTTCTGAACTCTTTCGTGAGAACAACTTTCTTTTCAAAAAAAATTTTTTTTAATGTTTTTTATTTTTGAGAGACAGGGCAAGCAGGGGAGGGTCAGAGAGAGAGGGAGATATAGAATCTGAAGCATATTCCAGGCTCTGAGCTAGCTGTCAGCATAGAGCCTAATGCGAGGCTCAAACCCATGAACTGTGACAGCATGACCTGAGCTGAAGTTGGCCACTTAACCGAGTGAGCCACCCAGGCGCCCCATGAGAAGGGCTTTCTAATTGCCTCTCTGGGACTTAATCCTGGAGGCTTTGAAATGGTTTCATTTTGCAACTTTGAAACCTTTGATACTGTGTCTCCCGGTGAGTGTGAAACCACCTTCCTCCCTGGTCTTTTTAATACTCGGACTTTGGGAGTAGTCCTCTCCCCATTTTAGTAAAGGTTACATTTTGATTTACATTTGGAATTAACTTCAGGGCTCTGCTAAATGGAAGGAAAGGCTGCCATGTTTTCTGTGTTCATATGTGACACTGCTCAGCCCTGGGATTCCTTCCTGGGCTGGAATGAACCATTGGAACATTGCTTCAGGTCAGTACAAGAAAGAAATCCTGTAACACCTCACGTATTTGTCTGCCTGGACACTTAGTACTCTGCACCTCACCTTTTAGCCAGTTTTGTCCAAATATTACCCCTCATCTCATTAGTCAACTATGAGATCCGATAGGCAAGAACAGTGCTTGAATTCTCCTTAGATGCTAGATACCTAGGGCCAATGCCTTGTATGTTGGAGGAGGTGTTCAGTTTTTGGTCAAACTCCAAACTTCCAATGTTGCTTTATTGATTTCTTAGTACTGTTTTATTGTCACATAAAGCCTGTCATAATTCATTCCCAAAGTCATCCATCTTCATTCTATCCCACATAGCAATGTTGTTTTGTTATTTTACCAGGTGCTAAAATTAGACTCTAAACTTCTTAAGTCCCAGGAGTTTTCTAGTTTTGTAAAAACATTATATTTATTTATCTCCAGGAATTTTCATAAAAGCTAACTTCTAGCCTTATGTATCATATATGCTCCTGGAGGAAAAAGGAATGTTACAATTTGTTCTTCAATTCACCGTGTTGGACTCTTCTTTAGGTTAAAATACAATTAAAGTGCAACCAGTGTAAATAAAAGATTGTAATAATTCCTTCTAAGTTTGTCAATAATTTATTTCTACAGTTTTTCCATTTAGTGTTCATGAAAAGTTTTCTATTGACTTATTTGTTAAAAGAAATCAAATAGTATTCACCATGATTTTTATAGTCTTTATATTGACCATAAGAAACTGATCGATTTTGTAGTGCCATGGGAAAATGCTTGAGTGAGAAAGCAGGTCACATTTTGTAGTGTGACATCTTGAGTGTGAAAATACCACAGGAACAGGAAAAGAGCCCAAATGTTGTTAATGGTCACAACCAAACAGTTGAAATCTCTGTGATTTTTGTTCAATTACCTGTGGTTGGAGGCACCAGGGTGGCTCAGTCGGTTGAGCATCCGGCTTCGGCTCAGGTCATGATCTCATGGTTCATGGGTTCGAGCCCCGCGTCGGGCTCTGTGCTGGCAGTTCAGAGCCTGGAGCCTGCTTCCGATTCTATGTCTCCTTCTCTCTCTTCCCCTCCCCTGTTCGTGCTCGCTCGCTCTCTCTCTCTCTCTCTCTCTCTCTCTCTCAAAAATAAATAAAACATTAAAAAAAATATATATATATATCAATTACCTGTGGTTTTTGGTGGTTTTCATGTTTTCTCTATCGATTAAAGACAATGTGATTAGAAACAATTACTATCTAGTGAGATCCATCTGCTTTATAGAAGAGAAAAGTAAAGTCCAGCATGTTCTGGCAAAGGCAGGACAAGAAATCTGGCCTCAGGACTTTGAAACTAAGTTGTTCTTTCAATTCAGATTTTAGAAAGATGTGGATATTTACATTTTCCCATTGTTATTGAGATAGAACTGACCTACAACATGGTCTAAATTTAAGGTGTACAATTAGATGATTTTATACACTTATATATTGCAAAATGATCACCACTATAGCATTAGCTAACATCTCCCACACATCACCTAATTACCATTTCTTTTTTGCAGTGGGAACATTTAAGATCTTACTTTATTAGCAACTTTCAAATATAACCTGATTAACTATAATCACCACACTGTACATTAGATCCCCAAGCACATTCAACTTATAAGTGGAAACTTGTACCAAAATATCCCCATTTCCCCCACCCACCAGTTCCTGGTTACCACTTTTCTACTCTGTTTCTATTAGTTTAAATTTTTTTCAGGTTCCACATAGAAATGAGATCATACAGTAGTTTTCTTTTTATATAAAATTACATGTTTTAATTAATCTAAACTTTGGGTGAAATAAGAATTCTGGACTTTTTTATTAAAAATTTTTTTAAATGTTTTTTATTTATTTTGGAGAGACAAGACAGACAGCGAGAGCAGGGGAGGGTCAGAGAGAGAAGGAGACACAGAATGCGAAGCAGGCTCCAGGCTCTGAGCTAGCTGTCAGCACAGAGCCCGACACGGGGCTTGAACCCACGAACCACAAGATCATGACCTAAACTGAAGCCGGACGCTTAACCGACTGAGCCACCCAGGCGCCCCTGGACATTTTTTAAATGCAGCAGTCATTCAGGGCACGTGGGTGACTGAGTCAGTTAAATGCCCCATTCTTGGTTTTGGCTCAGGTCATGATCTCACAGTTCGTGGATTTGAGCCTCGGATTGGTCTCTGTGCTGATAGCTCAGATCCTGGAGCCTGTTTCAGATTCTGTGTCGCCTCTCTCTGCCTGCTCATACTTTGTCTCTCTCTGAGTGTCTCACAAAAAAAAAATAAATAAATAAAATATTTTTAAAAAAAGTTTTTTTTAAGAATAAATAAAGAAATGGTAATAATGTGAGATCATGGAGGTGTTAACCCACCCCTCTGTATTAATCATTTTGCAATAGATATATTTATCAAATCATAACATTGTATACCTTAAACAGACACAACATAATCTATCAGATATATCTCAATAAGGCTGGGGAAAAAGTGCACAAAAGGAGAAAACTCCTCATGGCACTACTTGAATACTCAGTATCTGAGAAGAGAATGAATGACTCAAACATGCCCAGAGAGAAGAAAATTCTTTTGGAAGAAGAACAGATCTTGTGTCTCCAGAATCATAGCCAAAGTAACCATTCTTACAAATTCTCAATAAACACACTTGGATGAAAATGAACATTAGTTTTAGTTAGGTAAACTAGTTTTAGTTAGTTTTAGCTTAGTTAGGCAACTGTGTAATCTTCCACCACCTCTGTATTCTCCTCTCCTCCACTCCCAACCCATGTCTGTATTAAACAACTCAGTTGCAAAGCAACGGCATTCTCCTTTATGTTCCTAAAGTAGAAACATTACTTTGAGACTGAGGCTACCAATTATTTTAATGTTTATTTATTGTTGAGAGAGAGAGAGAGAGAGAGAGAGAGAGAGAGCAGGGGAGGGGCAGAGAGAGAAGCAGAGAGAGAATGTGAAACAGGCTCCAGGCTCTGAGCTGTCTGCACAGAGCCAGATGGGGCTTGAACTTACAAACCGTGAGATCATGACCTGAGCCAAAGTCAGGTGCCCCAGAGGCTACCAATTTTTATATCACCATAAGACTTTCCATCATTGTACATATAATCAAAAAGTCCTCTCCATTTATTTTTCTGTGGCTGGGATCAAGGAAACAATATCTTGAACACTGAAAGCAGAAATACTATTTTAATATTTGAACAGAGAAAGGAAATTTATGTGTCATGAGTTGGCCTCTATATTATTATCATAGATGCTAGAGAATGAATTCTTTTTTGGTGGTGTTCTGACACCAGTGTTTAGTGATAGCTTTATTACAAGCTATCTCTGTACTTAAAGGAAATAATATATTTAAACAAGTAGAAATAAATGTGCATGATTCACTAGCAACAGTTAACTCAAGATTTTCCAGCCTTATAACCACAACTGATAGGAAGATTTATCGCCACAGCTGCCTGTGTTGAACTTCTTTTCCTGCAGTCGAAGGAATCAAATTTCTTCTTGGAGATTAGTCATTTGTGGGGGTGTCGCCAACTGCAAAATGCTTCTGTTACGAATGAGGTGCACTCCGTCGGTGTCTTCCAGTTTTGATTCTCATTTCTTTTTGCGTCTTTTCCACTTACATACAAACAAATTTTAATGATTACATGATCAAGTTTTCTTTAGTTGTTATTTAAACCTCAAACTTTAGGTTGTTTTGTTTGATGGTAATATGGTAACCTCCCAAGGAAGGATGGGATGAAATGACATTTTGGCACATGATCACAAATATGAAATCTAAGCAGATGAGAAATTCCACATGGGAGTGAAAGTGGTAGGGGAATTAAGTTTCTTGGGTGGCTATAAGTGTGCCAAGCTCTGTGCTAGGCTCTTTATTGAAAGTATTGCATTTCATTTTTGAAGAAATCCTGCATGGGATTAGGTGATATTCCCATTTCATATATGAGGAAATTAACTTTTTCAAGATTGTGCAGCTTATTAGTAACCAACTGAGCAGGTCTCAGAAACCAGCTACTAATAACTCGAAATCTCCTGTTTTCTTTTCCCACGTGACTGTGTAGCCTATAAAGTCCTAGAAGAATATAGTTGGACAAAGCATTGTTATAACTATATGATTTTTATAGATTTAAATAATAACAGTTTTATTGAGAAATAATTTACATACCATAGAATTCACTCTTTAAAAATGTACCATTTAATGGTTTTTAGTGTTTTCACAGGCTTGTGCAACTATCACCACAGTTGATTTTACAATATTTTCATTACTTCAAAAAGAAACCCTGCACATTCAACTATGGTTCCTGTATCACCAATATTCCCTCTAGTCCTAAACTGCTGCTAATCTACTTTCTGTCTCTATAGAGTTGCCATTTATGGGCACTTCCTACAAATGGAATCATATATTATTGGTCCATTTGGGACTGGCTTCTTTCACTTAGGATGATGTTTTCAAGGTTCATCCATGTTGTAATATAGATCAATACTTTATTCCCTTTTATGGATGAATGATAGTCCATCGAATGGATATACCACATTGATTTACCCACAACTTACAGAGATTTCATGTTATGTCTAAATAAGACAAGTCTAAAGCTTAAATGGTCATCAATGGTTCACTTACTATATTACCTATCTAAATCATGCAAAACTGATTGGACCTGTTCTACTTTTTTTTTGGAAGCCTCTGGGAACATGCATATCCTAACTTATGTAGGCCCACCTCATTATTTCTGGTAACCATTTTCTTTGTGACATCATTCCAATTAACCAGATTTTGCATAGACCTATGTGGAGATGGGGGAGCTATACATATTAAGTTTTTTCTCAATTGAAGACAGGTGACAGAACAACTGACCAAAGACTGAGATTTCAGCAAATCTATCATATGTTTGGTTTATTTCATGTCAATATTACTAGTTTGGCTTTCACTGAATTTACTGGCTGTTTTAGCAGCATATAGATAGGTTAACATATTAGGATGTGTCTAAAATGACAGCTGAAAAAACTAGCTAAAAAGAAAATGTAATTCAAGGGATTCACTTGACATCATAACTGGTTGTCTGAATAAAAATTTACCAAAAAAAGTATGGATTGGGCAGCCAATTTATTTAAAAATTGTCAAAATTATCTTGTGCAGAGATACAGTATATATGCAAAGATAAAACTGCTTTGGTGGCACCTGGGTGGCTCAGTCAGTTAAGCTTCTGACTCTTGGTTTCAGTTCAGGTCATGATCTCACAGCTCATGAGTTCGAGCCCCACACTGGGCTCTGCACTGTCAGAGCCTGTTTGACATTCTCTTTCTCTGCCCCTCCCCCACTTTTGCTTTCTCTCAAAATAAATAAACATTTTTTAACTGCTTAATCTTTCTGCTAATGTTTTACTCAATCACCCGATAATGTCATTTTATGAAAATAACAGGCCTAATTGTATGTTTGGCTGAATTGACCAGCAATATTGATATAATGTAACCTAGTTTAAACACCTTTCTTCAGGATCCAGTAGTCTAATCAATGTTATCAGCCTCTCTTGCCTTCTTAGGGTCTATAATGAAAAGAGAGAGGGCTCCTTCTTTCAGCAATTGTACAAATGTACAGGACAGTGTAACACATTGGTACAAACCCTCCAAAGTTATAGCTAGAACAGAACAAAGAACTCATTAGTATTTATCTTGATAAATGGCAGAATATATGCACTTCTGGAAAACACTTTAAGCCCTAAAACCACAGGTATGCCCAAAATAGTTCACAGAGAAAAAGTAGTACTGGGGAGAGCCACCATAGGAGGCCATTGCAAGAAGTTCTTCAAGGTATGAACTGCAATTTTTTGTGACTCACACCTTCTTGGAACTTGTCACATAAGATGAATGGAATTAATACACAATACAGGGCTTACACAGCCATAATCTAGGAATTCTTCCTCAGATCTCATTTTATATGCAGCCGCCCTTTTAATCTAATGTGTAACAGACCCTCAAATTCCATGCTAACATGATCCCATCTCATGATAAGAATTATCCTTCATAATGAAAATAACATCATTTTAGAAGCACCACTGCATAAATTATTCTTATTTGTGCTTACAATTCCTTAATGTACTTTACATATAATAAATATTAATAAATGTTTTTCTCAAACATCATTTTTACAAATATTAAATTTTGATCACATCCTTCTTTCATAAAAAGAATGAACTGAAATTATTCTTTGCCTTCTCCTGTTTCTTTGCCTTCTCTTCCATGGTGTGCTTTAGTAACCCTTCTGGGTTTTTTTGTTCCCAATCCTCCTACACATTTATGAGCTTAGCAATTCTGTTCTCCCTGAGAGTCATGACCAAGATTGTGATTTCTTTTGTCCTTTGTCCCATGAGATCTCATATACATTTACATAACTTACCTAATCTCATTCATTGTTCTCTTAGCCAGCTGAGTTCCCATAACTTCTGACATGCCTCATTCATAGGGTACCTGAAACTAGGTCTCTTCCTTCTGACGTTGTTCCATTCCTGTTCCCTCAACACTAATCCAGTTTTGAGTGAATGCTATCTTTCTTGACCAACCCTTCTCAATCCTTACTCTAATTCCCCTTTGTGGTTGTCCAGGTCTTTCCTAAATCTATTGTGCAAAATCTCCACTCCAAAGAATATTAGGTATAAAGAGGGAGCAGTATCAAGAATGACTCTTAGGTGTTAAGGTGATGTCATACTGAGGGAGGGAATAGGTACGCAAATGGTTTTTGATTGAGTCAACATGTTTGCTTGCAGTTCTGGAGACAAGCCAAAACTACTGATAAAAATTTGGAAGGAATGACAAGGGAAGAGGATTTGATGACAGAATTTTGGCAAACATCAACATTTATGACCTAGGCAGAGGAATTGCTTCAGAAAGTAGACTGACTAAAAAGATGGCTTCAGACATGGAAGGAATGTTTTCACCTTTTCAGTGAAGCTTCTCCTGAAAACTTATTTCAAGTTTGCAACTCCCTCCTTGGCATTCTTGTCATTTGGAAAGAGACTTTCAAAGAAATATAGAAATAAAATGTCAGACTGAGGTGTAGTTTGGATCAAAGGCAGGTGATGGAGTGGAAACAGCTAACGTGCTTCTCTTGGCTGTAAAAGGGAAGAAATTATAGGATTTTGTTACAGGGAAATATGGCAGACATTTTTAAGATATAAGAGACCGGAGAATATTTATGATTTAAGGAACAAAAGTCAATAGATTTAGAGTTTATCAGAATATGGCAAATTGATGAAAGAAGGTCAAGAGACAAAAGGAATTGGAACTCAGAATCTGTATCATCTGTCTATCTATCTATCTATCTATCTATCTATCTATCTATCTATCTTTCAGGGAGTAAGTGGCTGAAAGGTGTTCTTTCACTGAGGAAAGTGTGGAGGAGAAAAGGAGATTTGCTGATACAGAATTGTGTGGTTATGATAGAAGGTGTGGGGGCCTATGCTTGAAGGTCTTTGTTTTTTATGAAAATAAACAGGTTTTGAGGATAAGGGTTTTGAGGAGAGTGACAAAAGACTGAAATAGGTTTTGAGAAAAAGGAGGGGAAAGAGTTGATTAGGCTAGACCGACAGGGGTTCTCAAACTTGAGCTGGCATCACAATCACCTGGAGGTCTTGTTAAAGTAGAGACTATGAGACCCCACCCCCAGAATTTTTGATTCAGCAGGTCTGAGGCAGGGCCCAAGAAATATCATTTCTAGCAAGTTTCCAGGTAATGCTGGTCAGGAGACCACATCTGGAGATGCACTGGCTTAGAGATATAGAGAACAAGAATCAGAAAATGTAAAGGTAGCTCAACTAAGGTTGAATACTAACCTCCAAGGTTTTGAAGTTTTTCTCAAGTAGCTTTTAGCAGCTCAGATGTAGAGAATTAGAGAAGTAATGGGTTGATTTGCTGGAAGTGTGCTGAGCTGCAAATATGAATGGCAAGAAAATTAAATGAAATGCAGATTACAGCACATTAAATGAAATGCCAGCACCTAGTGCTAATGCTACCACTCAATAGATGGTAGCTGCATCACCAAAAAACAAGAGATACTAAATGTTGGCAAGGATGCAGAGAAAAGGGAACCCTTGTGTACTGCTGATAGGAATGCAAACTGGTACATCCACTGTAGAAAAACAATATGGAGGTTCCTCAAAAAATTAAAAATGGGGGGGCGCCTGGGTGGCTCAGTTAGTTAAGCATCTGACTTCAGCTCAGGTCACACAGTCCGTGAGTTTGAGCCCAGCATTGGGCTCTGTACAGACAGCTTGAAGCCCGGAGCCTGCTTCAGATTCTGTGTCTCCCTCTCTCTCTGCCCTTCCCCTGCTCTCTCTCTCTCACACTCTTCTCTCTCTCTCTCTCTCTCTCTCTCTCTCTCTATCTCTCCCCCCCTCAAAAATAAACATTAAAAATTAAAAAAAATAAAAATGGAACTACAATATGACCATGCAATATCACTTCTGGGTATATATCCAAAGGAAATGAAAATAGGATATGGAAGAGATAGCTATTCTCCCATGTTTATTACAGCATTATTCACCAAAGCCAAGATATGGAAACAACCTAAGTGTCCATGAATGGATGAATGAATAAAGATACATAGATAGATATACAATGGAATATTATTGAGCCATGAGAAAGAAGGAATCTTGCCACTTGCAACAACATGGATGAATCTTGAGGGCATTAAGTTAAGTGAAATAAGTCATACAGAGAAAGACCAATACTGTGTGATCTCACATGGGGAATGCAAAAGAGCAAAACTCATAGAAACAGAGTAGAATAGTGGTTACCAGGGGATGGGGGAAGGTGGGAGAAATGGGGGAGATGTTGGTCAAAGTGTACACATATCCAGTTAGAAGATGAGTAAGTTCTGAGGATGTAATGTGAAGCATTGTAATTACAGTTAACAACACTGTACTATATATTTGAAAATTGTTAAAAGAGTAGATCTTAAGTATTCTTACCACAAAGAAGAAGTGGTAATTATATGATGTGATGGAGGTGTTAGTTTACACTGCAATGGTACTCATATAGCAATATATAAGTGTATCAAGTCAACTCATTGTACACCGTAAACTTACAAAACGTTATGTCAATTATATCTCAGTAAAGCTGGAAAATTAGATGGATGGATAGGTAGGTCGATAGATAGATAGATAGATAGATAGATAGATAGATAGATAGATAGATAGATAGTACCTGCTTCCCCATGCCCATGCAATACTTTTGCCAGACTCTGGTGCCCCCTATAGGACTGACTTCATGGTTGACACAACCTACTTCTGCCTTTTCTTCACTGAAGTCACACCAGGCAAGCCCTCAGTTTTCCTGGTAGATACATGACTCCCCAGATAGTGTCATATAAATTACTGTATTTCAGTTTACCCCACCCATGCACAAAAGCTTCCATATTAAACTAAGTAGGTAACTGTCGCCTTCTGAATGCCCCCAGCCTCTTAACTGTCCCTGTCTAATGTCTACTAAAGGTTGTTGCCTTGTGGTTAAATTATGTACACATTTTGTTCTATGTTGCCAATTTCAGGAATTATGTCCCACCTGTAAACACTGACGTCATGAAATACAGGGGATTCTCCCTTCTTCTAGTCCCACCATTGAGTGAACTCTCCCAGGACACATACCAGTGGCAGAGGCTATCCCTCAAACAAGACTGTATTTGAATAGCCAGTGAAACCACACCACATAGAGGGCACTTGTCAGCTCATATGTCTTAACTGTTGCCATGCTGTATGCACAAGTACCCTCATATCTTTTTACATGTCATAAGAGGGCATATAACAAATACCTCATATAACGTAAGAGTACATCATATTCTATATGTTAGCCTTAACTTAGCCCATAGCAGCACCTGCTCCCCAAATCACACTGTTTAACGGATACATGGGACATGCTAATCTTTTCTGTAACACAGGTCCTGCTAACCTGAGCACAAACTACAGTTCATGCACAGGGGGCTGGCGATTTCCTTTAAATCTAAAGACAAAACCACTTCCCCCCCACAACCAATCCTCCTTATGATTCCTATTCACAAAGCCCCTCAAATTCGATCACCAAAGCGACTCTCTCATAAGCACAATCTTAACAGTCAAGACCCCTCATACTTTACTACGTACACAGTGGCTATTCACAATTTCTCTTATGTGTGAAATTGTGCAGTAACAATAATTGAAGACCAAAGAACATCTTTGAAGGGCTGCTTTAACAACTTCCAATTATTAACTTGGAGAAAGATGCCCAGGACAACATGGGGAAATTTTAAGATTTCTGTAGAGAACAAAGAAGAGCATTCAGTTAATTTCTAAACAGCATGCATATAGTCTTATGGACAATGTATATTCTAAGGGCAGCTGTCACTGAGATCACACCTGCCACTTAGTGCCTGCAGGGACTGCCCTCCAAATAACCCTGGGTAGGTGGCTATGCCTCTAATTATACCCTGTGAACTAGAGTCCCAGAAATCACACTATGAAAAGCCTCTCCTCAAATTACACCATTTACAGATGCAATGGAAGCTGTTACAGTTTTGTTCTAAGTAAGCTCAATAAGGCCACTTTAACTGAGACATTTTGTAATTGAGGTCATCTCCTCAGGAATTTGCTATGGAGTTGCTACAGGGGATCATTTTCCCAGAGCTGAAGTGAATTTTGCTCTTGTAACTTGAGTTGAGGCACATAAGGCAGCTGATGATCTACCAAAAGGAAGGAAAAGCATGCTCAACAGAATAAAAGCAGCTGTGGGGTTCCAAAACATGGAGTCTACAACATCTGGCACTGGCTGGACTTTCACACTACCTGGAAATTTTCCAGGCTGCTGTCTTCTGATTTCATGGTCACTAGTGCTGAGCCTCATGGAAATGGTTCCTCCAATCTTTGAAACTAACAATTCCCATTCATATATAGGGTAGTTTATTACAGCTGGAAATAGCTTCTTCAAGATGTACACACATAAGCCAAAGTCTCCAGAGATCCCCTTACAAAAAGATTGCCAATATTTCCCTGTTGGAGACATGTGTCTCTACTTTGTAGACAAGACAGTTTACTGTGGGTTAGGTTTTGAAAGCCAAAGCAAAATCTATAGCTGCTGGAATGCCTTGGCCATGGCAAAGGTTCTACTATTCATTCTTATGGAGGTTTGTCAAGTGAAAGGTCAGGATGGGTAAATTAAACATGAATTTGTGAATGCCCTTGATGGGGAGGGGGAGGTTAGGAGAGTGGCTACCACTGTGAAAACATGGGATAAAGCAAAATAAGCCATCAGAATAGTTACACAGTCCTATAAATTTGTATACATGAGTGATTTTCTAACTCAGCTACCAGAATCCTAGTGATCTCAGAGAGTTCATCAAGGTCTTCTTAGGAAAAGGTGATAAAGGGGATAAAAGTGAGGAAGACTCAAGATACCAGATATGTCTCTATAATGCTGTGTTGTTTAATACGGCAGCCAGTAGCCACGGTTGGAGATTTACGTTTAAATTGATATTAAAACCAAACTCCAAATCCTCAATCACATTAGCAACAATTCAAGTACTCAAAAGCCACGTGTGTCTACTGGGCATCACATTGAACAGCACATATATGGAACATTTTCCTCATCTCAAAGTTCTACTAAATAGCACTGCTATAGAGTTTGAGCTTCCCTATTTTATGAGTATATATATAATCTACATTTATATATTTCATGTATATAATATATATTTAGATTTTTCATATATTTCATATATATCAAACATATAGCAAAATATATTTCATACATACATATCCTATGTATTTTTATATATTATATATAAATAGAGAGGGAAACAAACACGTGCAGAGAGAGACACACACAGAGAGACAGTCTATACATAGAGGCCGTAAATATTATAGTCTCTGCCCACTTGGCTGCTTTCACCAAGGAATGTACTCTCTAACACCACCTGACAAAAGTTATCTTCTTCTATAAGTTAGCCTGTAGTAGATGGTTCTGGAGAATTCCTGCAACTGAACCAGTAGGGTGGTGTAGTTATAAAGCTAATCCTGGATGAACAATGTAACTCTGAAGAGTAGTAAACTACTGGTCATCTTCTCTTGATGGAGGAAGAAAAACATGTTCATAGCAAGTTATACTTTCCCCTTATCGTGGCCATGGATTTTATGTAATATTCACAAAATAAAATACTACTCAAGAGGAGATTACTGGGCTCATTTATAAGTTCTAATGTAGAGGTGCCTGGCTGGCTCAGTCAGTACAGGATGAGACTCTTGATCTCGGGATTGTGGGATCAAGCCTCACACTGGGTGTACACATTATTTAAAAATAAAATCTTAAAATAAAATAACAAGCTCCTGGGGCGCCTGAGTGGCTCACTCAGTTAAGCATCCGACTCTTGATACCACCTCAGGTCATGATCCCACAGTTTGTGAGTTCAAGCCCTATGTCAGGCTCTTCACTGGCAGAGAGGAGCCTGCTTGGGATTCTCTGTCCCTCTCTCTATGGCCCTCCCCCACTCACTCACATGTTCTCTCTCTCTCTCTCTCTCTCTCTCTCTCTCTGCTCCCTCTTTCCCTCTCTCCCTCCCCCCTCAAAGATAAACAAACAAGTATTTTTTAGAAACACATAAAAGTTACCAATGTAATCACACTGAAAGAAGGGCTACTGTCTTCTGGTCTTTTTCCTTCAAGTTCTTATTTTTAGCCAACTTGAAGCCAATTCTTCCTTGTTTCCTATTCCCTATCCTGCTACACTACTCCAGTTTGATACCCTGTGTAACCTTTCTGACTTTCTCATATCCTAGATTTAGCTAGCATTATGCTTATTGGTTTATCATCTCTTCAGAGTAATAATCTGATACAGTTTGTACAGACTGCAGATGGCAAATGGGTTACACCTCATTTGTTAACTCTGATCAATTGCTAATAGCCATCTAGAGTGTTATTTTGAAAAGATTTTAGAAGCCACATTCAAGCACAGTGAGATAAAAATGCAGTGATTGGTTAATGATATATGCAATGGAAATAAGGTATTTGCCACATATTGCCATCCCGGAAAGAGAGTAATTAATTCCTGGTACCAATCCACCAATCCTCCTTACTCTCTTTGGCTCCTTTCATGGTTCATCTGTCCAGTGTGGCTCCTTTGATACACTCCCACTGCCTGCCAGACACAGGCCCGTGAGATACCCATATTCCATAAACATCGCCCCCAGGCTGCTCGGTGGGCCTCTTGTAAACTGCTCTACGTTTAGATGATTCTTTAATGGAGCAAAGTCTAAACCTTTAGGATTGATACAAATCCCTGTGCACCACATCATTTCTCTTGCTGCACATGGAATACATTTTCTTTTAATCTTGCTCCACAAACACATTTTGATAGACCTCCAGTGCATACAACTGAATTCATTCTGATTTTCAGTTCATGATACTTTATCATCACTAGTTCGTGAATATATTTTCATTTTTCTATTTATATATCCACTTATAATTGAACATCAGTAAACCTACCACCCCCAGACAAGAACTAAAATATTAATAGTAATTTTTATCTATCTATGCTCTTCTCCTTATCTGTCTCACCAAAACTAACCCATGCAGGTCCACAACTAGCCCAAGCACTAGAGCTTTTATCTGAATTAGAAAAAAGATACTTATTCCCTAGGTACATTTTTTAGTTAGAATGTTATTTATTTACCAAAATAAAAACATGACCTTGTTCACTAAAAATTACAAAAAATAAAAGTATTTTAAATATTGAATAAAAATTAGAAAATCAGAAATTTCAAAGTTTTAAATACAGTTATTGGAAAATCAAATTCTTTATGATATAAAAATTTATTTATAAATAAGTACATGTTTTGGTTTCATGAAATTGAATATCAAATGAAAATTTGGAAGCTTATTTGTTCTAATATCTTGTTTTCAATAGAAGTAGCCAAAAGATTTTATAATCTTTCTTATTATACTGTATTTCTTAAGTAATATTTTTGGTATTCGCTACGCCCAATGAGGGGGTTGAATTCATGACCCTGAGATCAAGAGTTGCATGTTCTGGCAAGTGAGCCTTAAGTAATTTTTAATAAACATTAATTTTGAGGTGCTAATATTCTTCATAGATGACCAATACTGAAAAAAATTATATATATTTAGAGAGCTAAAATATTTGAAAATGTGTGAATCATACTAGATATTAAAATACAATATATGAGTTAATTTCTTACACAATGATCTCCAAGCAACATCATATTTCCTACAATCTTCGTTGGCAGTTTCAACTATAATTTTTTAGATAATTTCACTAGTGCACAGTCTTCATAATTTATCAAGTTACTAGTCAACTGGAACTTTGAAAAGGCCATACTATAAGTATATTTCTGTACATAACTGTTTTAATGTTTATTTTTGAGAGAGAGAGAGAAAG
This sequence comes from Suricata suricatta, assembly GCF_006229205.1. Classification (NCBI taxonomy): domain Eukaryota; kingdom Metazoa; phylum Chordata; class Mammalia; order Carnivora; family Herpestidae; genus Suricata; species Suricata suricatta. The sequence continues at coordinate 93,367,010 of NC_043717.1, forward strand.
AGAGTGAGCAGGGGAGGGGTAGAGAGAGAGGGAGATATAGAATCTGAAGCAGACTCCAGGCTCTGAGCTGTCAGCACAGAGCCTGACACAGAGCTCAAACTCACCACCACAAGATCATGACCTGAGCTGAATGAAGTTGGATGCTTAACTAACTGACCTACCCAGGCACCCTAAGTACATTTGTTTTAAAGATGCTATTTTGGTGCAGCACCTGGATGGCTCAGTTGGTTAAGTTCCTGAGTCTTGGTTTTGGATCAGGTCATGATTTCGCAGTTCATGAGTTCCAGCCCGGTGTTGGGCTCTATGCTGACAGCACTGGAACCTGCTTGGGATTCTCTCTCTCCCACTCTCTGCTCCTTCTCCATTCTCATGCATGCACTTTCTTTCTCTCTCTCTCTCTCTCTCTCTCTCGCTCTCGCTCTCGCTCTTGCTCTCGCTCTCTCTCAAATAAACTTTAAAAAATTAAAGATGCTATTCTGTGTCCAATTTAGAAAAACATAGACTTTGACATTTTACTTCTGTATTAAAATTTTTTAATAATCTTAATTACTTTTGAGAAAAAGACAGCATGCAAGCAGGTAAGGAACAGAGAAGGAGGGAGACACAGAATCCAAAGCAGGTTCCAGACTCTGAGCTGTCAGCACAGAACCCGATGTGGGACTCAAACTCATGAACTGCAAGATCATGACTTGGGCCAAAGTCGTTCACTCAACTGACTGAGCTACCCAAGCAACCCATTACTTTTGTATTTTTATATAGGCTGATTGTGGAATTTGTGGACAAACTGAAGCTTGTTCCTTCTTTTTTTGATATTTCCTTCATTGAAGTTGGCATCAATGTCAAGAGACTGTAGTTTGGAATCAAAATGGAGTACTATATGGCAATGAGGAAGAATGAAATATGGCCATTTGTGTAGCAAAGTGGATGGACCTTGAGGGTATCATGCTAAGCGAAATAAGTCAGGTAGAGAAGGATAGATACCATATGTTTGCACTCATAGGTCTAACAGGAGAAACCTAACAGAGGACCATAGGGAGGGGAAGGGGGAAAGAGAGCTGGGGAGAGTGAGGGACACAAATCATGAGAGACTACTGAATACTGAAAACAAATCATGGACTGAAAGGGGAGGGGGAAGGAGGGAAGGGGGTGATGGTCACGGTGGGGGGCACTTGTGGGGAGAAGCACTCAGTGTTACCTGAAAACCAATTTGAAAATAAACTATTAAAAATATAATTTCATAAAAATACACAGTTTTCTTCAAATAATTTTTTCTTTTGATGCTTTCAAGAGCAATGCACATAGAATTTTTACTATTTTATCATTTTCTGATAATATTAGCTTTATTAAAACATCAAATTATTATCCAGAAAATAAATGTAACAGTGGATATTATTTGAAATTATATATTGGACTTGAATTCTAGAATGTGTATCTTGTTTATAGTTTTTAGTTTAAATGCAGAGGTTATTTTAGTTTTTATTAGGTCAATAAGGTCTTTCAATGATGAAACTTAACTCTCAATTGTAACTTTCTTTTTTAAAAAATTTTTTTAATGTTTATTTATTTTTGAGAGAGAGAGAGAGAGAGAGAGAGAGAGAGAGAGAGAAAGAGAGCACGAACAGGGGAGGGTCAAAGAGAGAGGGAGACACAGAATCTGAAGACAGGCTCCAGACTCTGAGCTAGCTGTCAGCACAGAGCCTGATGCAGGACTCAAACCCATGAGCTGCGAGATCATGACCTGAGCCAAAGCTTGACGCTCAACCGACTGAGCCACCCAGGTGCCCCTCAATTGTAACTTTCAATAGAACAATATGTATCCATCATATTATAAAAAGACACTTTGCTTCTAACTGTTAAAAACCTCTTTTCTACAACTATTTATTTTGTTACAACAAGACCATTTACCACAAAGAGTGGATAATTAAT
>NC_043717.1:93369035-93376166 GCF_006229205.1 Suricata suricatta
GAGATCATGACCTGAGCCAAAGCTTGACGCTCAACCGACTGAGCCACCCAGGTGCCCCTCAATTGTAACTTTCAATAGAACAATATGTATCCATCATATTATAAAAAGACACTTTGCTTCTAACTGTTAAAAACCTCTTTTCTACAACTATTTATTTTGTTACAACAAGACCATTTACCACAAAGAGTGGATAATTAATACACAAATGATCTGTCTTTGGAGTCAACAATTTTATAATAAAAGTATAAAAAATTCATAAGGATAAGATGTTGATTATGCAAACCCTTCAGATATGATGGTCTTATGTGGGTCACAAAGTTAAAAATCTATTTCTGGGCACCTAGGTGGCTCAGTTGGTTAAGCAGCTGACTTCTCTTCAGGTCACGATCTTGTGGTTCGTGAGTTCAAGCCCCACATTGGGCTCTGTGCTGACAGCTTGGAGACCGGAGCCTACTTCAGATTCTGTGTCTCCCTCTCTCTGCCTCTCCCCCCCCAAAAATAAATAAATCTTAAAAATAAAAAAAATCTATTTATGACTGGTAGCTTTGAACTCTTTATCATAAATTTAATGCTTATCCTTGCTTGGGGTAAGTTGATTAAAAGGCAATAATGCAACCAAGGATTTAGGATTTAGGCTACTTATCCATATAGTTGATTCATAAATTCTTGACCAACTTGAATCCAATCCAAACATATTATTTTATATATATGAATATATAACTACTCAGATTTTTGACATGTTGCATCTGACAACATGTTGAATCTACATAATCAGATACCCTGGTCGTGATGTATATCCAGTTTGCAAAGTCTCTTGATATCTTGTGCTCTGTCTCAATTAGAGTCCAAAAGTATGTCACAAATTACTTTTAAACAGAGCATTTCTGAGCCATGGATGTCATGGTCTTCCCACAGAGTCCTGGACGTGTATACTGTTACTTTCCTATTAGGGCCAAATTAAATGATGTCATTCTCTCTTGGTGGTATAAGTATAATGTAGAACAATTTGTCCTTGGGGAAAAAATGCCAGCAGGTTCCAGACCATCCTATAATTTTACCAATATGACAAGACCATGAATCTTTATGGAGTTTATCTCCCATCTTTTGGATCCATGTCTTACGCAGTTGACTAGGAGTATTGCCAGGTCCAATTAATATAATGTGGATAGGAATAATTTCTCAGGAATTTTGAGATAATTCAAGGTTCCTATATAGACTGTATCATGTCAATGAGCATGAGTTAACATAGTGCTGAGGCAAGAGGGTGTTTGAAATGCTGTCTTTACCATATAAATGTAAATTGCTGTCAATTCTCTCTGCTGATGTGCATCAAGATGAAAGCATTCTTCCAAATCAATAGCTGTACACTAAGTGCTAGAAACTAGGTTGATCTGCTTTCATAAAGATACTACACACAGCATAGAAACTGCAGTCAGGGCTTCCATTTGGTTAAGTTTCTAGTAATCACTGTCATCAGCCATAAACCATGTGGTTTTACAGAGACTATTGAGGGAAGAGATCACATTTTCAAAATCTTTTATGGTAACGCTAATTTCTGCAGTGTCTCTAGGAATAGGTTAGCTTCTGCTTTAATTTCTGGTAGGGAAAGGTTGATGAGTTATCACTTGCTCCTTTCTATTATAATGATCCTTAATCCATGGGTCAGAGAAACAATTGAAGGGGTCTTCCAGCATCTAAGAATGTGTAGCTGAATTATATACTCAGAGACCAGAAAAGAGGCACAATGTAGGTATGTGGACCCACTGACCCACTGCGAGATGGGCTTGGGCCAAAATTCCCTTTCTTATGTAGATTCTAAGAGCCTTCACTCTAATCACAGGAATATGAGGATATTTTACATCCTCTGTGATCAATGTCAGTTCAAACCTTTAACAGTTTTAAATCTTAATATTCCCTTTTGTCCAGTGAACAACTACCCTACAAAATGGCTAAAGGCCTCTTTGGGGAAACATCAAAGGAAGGGCTATAAGTGAGGTAGCTCAGCATCTCTTGAATCAGTAAGTCTGTGAACTGACTTAAAACTGGAAAATGTATGAGGAGTACAATTTTCCACTGTGGCACCAGACAGCAACCTTTTGATTAGAAGCTTTCCATTTTTTTTTAATTATAATCAAATTAAGCAACAGCCTCATTGGCTCCCCATTTAGGAACATCATGATCTATCCTGATTGCCATAGATTTTTGTGCACAAGGCATTCTGATTACCATTCCACTTTTGCTGCCTATTATTTTGATAATGGTTATAGTGGCTCAGAGTTACCATCTAGCTTCTATAATTCCAGAATCTCATTTCCCACATTGATACTATGGAGCCCATTTTCATGGTAGAATCTCACACTATCAAACCCAGCCTACAAATAACAACTGTCACTGAGCTCCAAGATACTAGTTGTCTCCATCACTAGTACATCACTTATTAAAGGAGTTTCCTTTGGTGCTCCAAGGGTACAAAGTCAGTTGGTACGTTTTCAAGTCTTACATTATAAATCTATTCCGGGACTCAGTTGGTTAAGCATCTGACTCTTGATCTCAGGTCTGAGCTCAGGTCATGATGTCACAATGTGTGAGTTTGAGCCCCACATCTGTACACTGCCAGCACAGAACCACTTGAGACTCTTTTATTCTCTCCCTCTCCTCTGATTGCACATTCTCTCAAAATAAATAAATAATCTTTTTAAAAAAACTAACCATAAATAAATAAATAAATATACTCCAATCCTCTGAAAATTCCAAGAAAGTTTAGGTACCTCTACCTTAGTTACTGGAAGCTACCAACATGACTAGGCTTCAAAGGAGGCATTCATGTAAATATTAGGAATAGCTCTAAACAGTCTTGCCAGAACATTAAATTTGAATTCACAAATAAAGTACACTAAAGAAATATGGCAATTGTATTCCACGTGTGACCATGATTTTCTTTCCCTATAAACAACATCATTGGACAATTGATGGACTCTGAATAATGCTAATAAGTAGATATAAATAGGGGCACATGGGTGGCTCAATTGGTTAAGCATCCAACTTTGGCTCAGGTTATGATCTCATGGCTCATGGGTTCGAGCCCCGCATCGGGTTCTTTGTTGACAGCTCAGAGCCTGGAGCCTGCTTTGGATTTTATGTCTCAGTCTCTCTCTACCCCTCCCCCACTCATGCCCTGTCTCACTGTCTCTCAAAAATAAACAAACATTAAAAAAATAACTAGAGGGGCGCCTGAGTGGCTCAGTCAGTTAAACGGCCGACTTCAGCCCAGGTCATGATCTCACAGTTTGTGGGTTCAAGCCCTGCATTGGATTCTGCGATGATCGCTCAAAGCCTGGAGCCTATTTCAGATTCTGTGTCTCCCTCTCTCTCTGTGCCCCTACCCATTCATTCTCTGTCTCTCATTGTCTCAAAAATAAATAAAACTATAAAAAATTTAAAAAATAGATAAAAACAATGCATTAATGTCAATTTCCTCATTTTGATAACTATTGAAGTTGTATCAAAATTTTCTTGATTTTTAGGAAATAAACACTGAAGTATTTTAGGGTTAAAGGGCAAAATATCTATAATCTACTCTCAAATAGTTGAGAAAAAATGAACATGTATGTATGGGTGAGAGGGAGAGAAAAGTAGGGGTGGGGAAAAGGAGGAGAGGGAAGTAGGAAGAGAATGGAGGGGGGGAGAATGATAAAGTAAATGGGGAACATATTAACATTTGGGAAATCTGAAGATTCTTTGTACCATTTTCCAATTTTTCTTAAGTCTGAAACTCTGTCAAAACAAAAGTTTTAAAACGTCTGATGCATAGGTGAATGCCTTGAGGACAAAGAGTTCTTCTTTTCCAGACTTCTAGTCTGTCACATCCCAATCTTAGTCCTTCAAACCACATGTAATACCTTGGTTCCCCCTAGCACATATTCATTAGGTCTTGTAATGCCTTTGATATTTAGGCTATTTCGTCCTGGACCAGGGCTTGCATCAGAATGAACTACGTAAAATTTTCCTGGATTGAAAGGTACACTTTCAAGGGCCTCCAAATTCAAACCTACATATCGAGCAGGGGTTTGAGGAAGCATGTGAACTAAATACAGCACCCAAAGAGAACAGATATTTCCGTGCATTTGTCCACAAGGAACCCCCTCTTTCATAGCCATTATGAATTTCAACCCTGTATTTCTGTACCAGCCAGCACCACTTTGACATCAGGCACTGATCTTCTTCAGGAGGAGCTATAAGATCTACAGGATGACCTTGAATTGGACCAAAGATCATTCTAAACACTGTTTACCAAGGTAAATCATCAAGTAAGAGAAACAAGCTGATTTTTCTGTCATGTCTACTTCATCTGACCTTGCAGAAACTCAAGTATCAGTCCCAAGCCCATTCCAAGTCAAGGAGGTTACAAAACTTAACATCTTGGGGCACCAGGGTGGCTCAATCAGTTAAGCATCTGACTCCTGATTTTGGCTTAGGTCATGATATTCTGGTCATGAGTTTGAGCGCCACGTCTGGCTCCATGCTGCCTGCTTGGAATCTTCTCTCTCCCTGTCTCTACCACTCTGTTGCTCATACTTTCTCTTTCTCTCTCTCTCTCTCTCTCTCTCTCTCTCTCTCTCTCTCTCTCTCAATAAGTAAATAAACTTAAAAATAAATTAACATCTTTTCCATTTCCATCTTTTCATTTTCTTACATATAGTCCTCAACTGCTTTTTTCCCCTGTTTCCTGAGCTCATTCAGATCCCGCACATTTATACTCCATCTGAATAATCAGAGACAATGAATTGGAGTTTTTATTGTACAATATCTTTGATTCACACCACCTTTTAGATCAAGTGTACACAGAACTATAAATGTGAGTGAGAGTGGAGTGTAGGATCTCATGAGTACTCCTCCTATACATGCTCTAAGGCACACTGCAGCCTTCCTTTAGAATATCTCATGTACCAAAAATACATATATACATACATACATACATACATACATACAGAAATGGAAATTTAGTCCACAAAGTGAACTAATTTGGAATGTTCTTCCCTTTTATAAAAGGTCAAGTTTGGAGGGGTGTACCAAGCCATTAGGGTGGGAGATAGAGCACAAATCTGTTTTTCTGTATTATCTATCTCCGTATTATCTGGCATCACTGACATCTGATCCTTTGCCGTCTGTCATTCAAGTTCGGCTGAGCTGACTGCCTGCCTGTGGAAAAAGCCCTCTAGATCTGGCAACTGTTGCTGTTGCCTTTCCCCCCTTTCCAATGCCTAAGAATTCTTTGTTATTCTGATGATCAAGGTTGGGAAACTATAGTGCTATCTGAAGTTTACAACTTTTTAAACACACCATGCTTCCCCAAGTTATGTGCTCTTCCCTTGTTCAGGGCAATCATTCCCACACACAAAGAACTGTATGAGTGTGTCAAATGGCTCTTCTTCCTAGATACAGCATGCAGTCGTTTCTTCTCTGTATCCATACCACCTCCGCAGAACTCTGCCCAGGAAAGTGGGTACATGCTTTCTGTATTAGTCTCCTAGGGCTGCTGTTAACAGAGTGCCAAAAGCTGGGTGGGTGAAAACAAAAGAAATGTATTCTTTCACAGTTCTAGATGCTACAAGACCAAAACCAAACCACCAGCAGTGCCATCTCCCTCCAAAGTTTCCAGGGCAATTTACCTTCTTACCTATTCTAATTCCTGATGGTTGTCAGCAATTCTTTGTATCTTTCGACTTAGATATGCTCCACTCCGATCTTTGCCTCCATCTTCACATGGCCTTCTCCCTTCTGCATCTGCGTCTCTGTATCCACATTTCCCTCTTCTTTTTTCTAATTTTTTATGTTTTTTATTTATTTTTGAGAGACAGGAAGAGACAGCATGAGCAGTGAGGGTCAGACAGAGAGGGAGATACAGAATCTGAAGCAGGGTCCAGGCTCTGAGCAAGCTGTCAGCAGAGAGCCCAATGTCGGGCTTGAACCCACAAACCGTGAGATCATGACCTGAGCCAAAGCTAGACGCTTAACCGACTAAGTCACCCAAATGCCCCACATTTCCCTTTTCTTATAATGATATCAGCCATATTGGATTTAGAGCGCACGCTCATCTAGTATGACCTCACCTTAACTCGATTATATCCGCAAAGACACTATTTCCAAATAAGGTCATATTCACAGTTTCTGGCTGAAGAGGAATTTGTGGGGGTGGTCACTATTCAACCTAGTACATCCTGCCCTGTGTTCCTCCTCAAATTCATGTCCTTCCCACACAGAAATTATATTCACACCCTTCCAACATCCCCAAAAGTCTTAACCTGTTCCAGCATTAACTCTCAATCCAAAATGTCATCTAAATATCGACAACTGGCAAAACGGATCCAACAATACATTAAAAAAAATATTCATCACAACCAAGTAGGATTTGTACCTGAGATGCAGGGTTGGTTCAATATCCACAAAACAATCAATGTGATTCATCACATCAAAAGAAAGGACAAGAACCACATGATCCTCTCAATAGATGCAGAGAAAGCATCTGACAAAATACAGCATCCTTTTCTGATAAAAACCTTCAAGAATGTAGGGATGGAAGGATCATACCTCGAGATCATAAAAGCCATATGTGAAAGACTGACCACTAATATCATCCTCCATGGGGAAAAATGAAGAACTTTCCTCCTATGGTCAGGAACAAGACAGGCATGTCCACGCTCACCACCATCATTCAATATAGTGTTGGAAGTCTTAGTCTCAGCAATCAGACAACACAAATAAATAAAAAACATCCAAATTGGCCAAAAGGAGGTCAAACATTCACTCTTTGCAGATGACATGATACTCTATATAGAAAACCCAAAAGATTCCACCAAAAAATTGCTAGAACTGATCCATGAATTCAGCAATGTCGCAGAATATAAAATCAATGCACAGAAATCAGTTGCATTCCTATAAACCAATAATGAAGCAACAGAAATACAAATCAAGGAATTTATCCCATTTACAATTGCATCAAAACCCATAAAATATCTAGGAATAAATCTAAACAAAGAGGTGAAAAATCTATACACTGAAAACTAGAAACCTTATGAAAGAAATTGAAGAAGACACAAACAAACAAACAAAAAAGAATAAATATTCGATGCT
>NC_043717.1:93376266-93397925 GCF_006229205.1 Suricata suricatta
AATATTACTCAGCAGTCAAAAAGAATGAAATCTTGCCATTTGCAACTATGTGGATGGAACTAGAGGGTATTATGCTAAGCAAAATTATTCAGAGAAAGACAAATATTATATGACTTCATTCATATGAGGACTTTAAGATACAGAGTAGATGAACATAAGGGAAAGGAAGCAAAAATAATATAAAAACAGGAAGGGGGACAAAACATGGGAGACTCTTGAAGATGGAGATCAAACGGGAGGGTAGCTGGAGGGCTGTGGGAGGGGGGATGGGCTAAATGGGTGAGGGGCATTAAGGAATCTACTCTTGAAATCATTGTTGCACTATAGGCTCACTAACTTGGATGTAAATTTAAAAATAAATGAATTTTTTAAAAAAGAAAAAAATCAACAACTCAAAAAAATCAACTCTCACCTCATCATCTAAATGAGGTATGAGTGAGACTCTGGGTATGAACCATTACGAGACAGAATTCCCCTCTGTCCACAGAACTGTGAAATTAGGGAAGAAGTTATCTGCTTTTGAAATACCATGGTAGGACAGGCATAGGATAGAGATTCTGATTCTGAAAGGGAGAGAGATTCTGATTCTGAGAGGCAGAACGTGAAAGGAATAAAGGGATTACTAATCTAAAGCAAGTATACAACACAGCAGGGCAAATTCCATTAGGTCTCAAGGCCTGAGAGTAATCCTCTATGGCTCATTGCTCTGTCTTCTGATCCCTTTGGGGGTAGTGGGCTTGTCCTTTCTGGCCTTGGCATACATGCTCTGCCCTGAAGTCATTCTTCCTTAATTTTTTTGTCCCATCTCTGTCTCTTTCAGTCCAGGCTAGTAAATAGTAATCATAGCCACCTCATAGGTCTGCTAAAAAATTAGCAATAGGACATTGTATATAAATATTTAGTATAATGCCTATCATATAGTCATTAACTCATCAATAGTAATTATTATTTTATTCACAAATTTATGTCACCCCTCACCCACCTAACCAAGTAAATGTGGTTCTTTTGGATGCCAGCGACAATTGAGACATTTCAATATTTTCAGATGCTACTCAAATCTTCCCCCATCCTAACTCACTCTAATTGAATTTGGCATTACTGAGCAGATAGGTACTTCCAACACAACGCAGTGAGCCATCTTTTTGTGCAAGAGAATCCCTGGGCCTCGGTGTATGCTTATTATAGAGGCTGTTTGTGGCTGAAATAGATGCAGGCTGCAATTTGTCACACAATACAAGGCAATATCAAAAGCCTGGAGGATCCATCTTATCCCATGACTATGATTATGGTACTTGATTTTTGAGGATTAGCTCTGTCAGAGATTTTAAACCTGGTTCATCCTTTTGGGTTTTTAGGGTTCCATGCTAACCCAGATAGACAGTTCTTTGTTTTAGCACTCATCCCAGAACCACATCCACGGCAAAAACCAAATGACATACTGCTAAGAGATCACTAACTCTAAAAATCTACTCAAGCCTCACTTTTAGGCAAGCCAGACTATTTTGGATATGTATTGAAGGTAAGAGAGCAGAAGAGTTCTACCATGTATCCTCTTCATACTTGCCTGGCATTTGGGGCACTAAGCAGGACATACTGACTGTGTAGCCCATAGGCCTAGGTAAATCTCAGGACTCCGCCTCTTTAAGATACCATGAAGTCATGGATAGAAATGATATATTTATCCAGGATGGCAAAGGATAGCTTAGCCAAAGAGAGAACCCAAGTCACTATTAAGAGGGAAGCTAGAGTGGACACTGATATCTCCACAATATTCATTCCCCAGTCTTATAGAAATATAATTTCATCTTTTGCTTGATGATCCACATTGCCCAACTGTCAGTCTATTTGCTTTGGAATTGACCTCCACTCTCACTCAGTTCTAGGAGTAGAATTTGTTTGGCCCGAGGAAGTCAGCATATCCCTGGCCATAGTGATTATCTCACGGATTGGTATGTGACCTAATCTGAACCAGTAAGAGGCTATGAGTCCTTTATTGAGATTTCTGAGAGGTAGAACTACTTTTCCTTTCCGCTGACTTTGGTTGTATGAGCATATGAAACTTGGGGCTGTTTCAGCCATCTTGTTACCAAAAAGGAGCAAACCTGGAAAAGCAAGCAGAGAAAAAAAAGCAGTGCCAAGATATTCAAGAAAATGGCCCTAATATTATCACATGAGCCTCTGTATCAAGCTACAGCTGAAGGCATTATTACCCCTTGACTTTCATTAATATGAACCAGTAATGTCCCTCCCTTTCTTGTTTAAGCTGTCTATATTTGTAGCCAAAAGAATTTTGATACAGAAGCCAATGATCAAAGCTAGAAAAATAGTATGAAGTGGCAGATCCGAGTTGAGTGTAACTATAAATGGTCAAGAACACCATCAAAACTGAGTTCAAACCAAGGGCTCCATTCATAGAACAAGTTCTGGAAATACAAACTGGTGCTTGGTCCACCAAAAAGAGATGTCCACCTGGAACCCAGAATGTGATCTTACTGAAATAAGGGTCATTGAAGATGTAATTAAAGTAAGAATTTTGAGATGAGATCATCCTGGATTAGGGTGAGCCCTAAATCTAATAGAAAAAAGACACAGGGAGACACAGGGTAGAGGACGACATGAAGAGAGAGGCAGAAACTGGAGTTATGCTATGATAAGCTAAGGAATGCCTGCAGCCACCAGAAATGGTGTCTTGGAAGAGACAAAGGAAGGATTCTCCCCTAGAGTCTTGGGAGGGAATGTGACTTTACTGACACTTTGATTTCAAACTTCTAGCTAAACTAGAACTATGAGAGAGTAAATTTCTGTTTTGCTAAGCCTCCAATTTTTTGGTAATTTGTTACAGCATCTCGTAATGCAGATGCTATGGAAGACAGATGCAAGATATTAAATGTGTTGTGAGAAGAATATCCCTTACTGCTGGAAAAATGCCAAGACTGTGTGAATAAGGCATGTTGTAGATTAAAACAAGAATGACCTCTAAAAATGGTAAGGAAGCAGTACAAGTATCCTTTGGGTAACCCCATCCTGTTCCTGATCCTGGTGAAGATGTCACGTGAATGGATCATTTAAAATATGGGGTTGCTAAAAGCCTTGGTGACTTTAGTCACTATTTTGAAAGGACCACAGTTGTTGGTGTTGTGCCATAGGCTCATGGGTATAGGTCTTCTCTGCCAGGAGGATAGATGTGTATAATCATCCATATCATTATTCAGTACTTTCCAGATGAGATCATATCTTATACTAGGTATGTTTACTAGATATATAGGATTCAGTTGAATGAGGCTCTGAGGTGGAGGTTGCTGGAGTCAGAGTCTTGGTAAGATAAAAACAGCCCCCATCATGATGCTAGATTCATTTTATTTTGTGAGTACAAAACCACGGTAGATCATGGTTGATCTGGGCAGAGGTCAAGAAACTTGAAGAGTTGCCATTTCCAAGGCCCATACAATCTTTTCCTCTTTTAAGTAAGTTGTTTACTAGGGCTGTCAAAACAGAGAATTCTGGAATGGATTGTTAGTAACTGTTGTACATTTGAGGGAAGAACTAAGTCTCACCCCTTCTCCATTCTGTGCTCTGCCGGATGCAGAAAAAAATACTTATGGTGACTGATAGCTAAATGGGGATCAGAGTGTCAGCTTTATAACTGATCAGGGCAAGTGTTCAATAACCCTTAAAACATACAGGTTTCTTGCTAAAGCTATGTTGGAGAATGTAGCTGGATTTTGAGATCAAAAGACCATCTTCCTGTTACCTTGCTGAAAGTAGACTTTGAGACCTGTCTGTGCAGAAAGTAGTATCTATAGGGCAGAACCTGACTTATTAAGGTAATTCTAAGGACCGCAGGTCTGCCTTACCGTAGAGTTACCACAGTTACCAGCAAGAGTGTGAGAAGTGTGTATGTGTGTGTGTGTGTGTGTGTGTGTGTGTGTGTGAGAGAGAGAGAGAGAGAGAGAGAGAGAGAGAGAGAGAATGTGAGTGAGTTAGTGAGTGAGAGAGAGTGAGAGAAGATCAAGTTTATCTAGAGAGCATGCTATAGGCCCTGACCTGAGTATGCTTACAAATATGTGCGCTTACACATGGGAGCAGGTGATTACTTACAATATTTATCAATCCATAAAAAAGGCAGTTAAAGGGAGAAAGAGAAAAAGTAATACTAATCCTGCTTTGGAACTACTGTTATTTTACCCATTTGTTAAGTGTAGCTCTATGGATGTCAAGCAATCACCAATCATATTAGTATATTCTTCTTTCATATGACAAAAGCAAGTAAAAGAATGGGCAGAAGGGCAGAGTTTCCTTCCCTAAACTATCTTTGAAAGATACTTCATAGAAGTTCTGCCTCCCATGGCCTGGGGAATGGGGAGGAAGTGCTTTCCTTCAGTACTATTGAATGGATCCCAGGAAGTGATGAACATTTGTGATTTCTATGGGAGTTTTTTTTTCTTAGTTTAAATTCCAGTATAGTTAACATACAATATTATATTAACTTCAGGTGTACAATAGAGGGGTAGGGGATGGGTGAAACAGGAGATGGGGATTAAGGAGTGCACTTGTGATGAACACTGGGTGAAGTATGGAAATGTTGAATCACTATATCGTACATGGGAGTTTCTCATTGTAGATCCCCTGGAACACTTTGTCTATCTATCATCATAAGAAATCCTGGCTGGAGATAAAAGAGCCAAGGAATTTCACTGAGCACACTCAATTATTATTTTATCTTTGTTAGTATGGGCTTATCTCAACATAAAAGCAACATCACAAAGACCTTAAATATTTAAATTTTCAAAAATCTTTGTTCCATGAAGTTTATCCATAGAGATTAATAGAAACAAGTAGAATTCTCAAATATTATGCAGAGACCACAGTTCAGTGGTCTTTTATGAAAAGTGAAGTGCCTTATTTTTCTTTAGAAAGGAAGAGAAGTGCTTGATAAGCTGGGGTCAATAAACTAGCAGAAAGCTTAGATCCCTAAAGTACTACATAAATTTTCCCAGAAAACAGACATTGGGCATCAAGTCAATAACTCAGTCCCATTCACAATGCAGGAGACTTTTCTCTTCATCATGTCTAAAAACATTTCCAAATCAACACCCATTTTTCTAGGATCCTATATACAGAGTCATATAAGGCAAGACTTGGAAGTAAATGTAGTAATTGCTAAAATGTGTGCAGTAGATACACGTTGAGGGTAGACCAGGTAGCCAAGCTGTTTCTTCTTGCCAAACAGATATATTCACCTTCCAGGTGTTTCATGATCATATAGATACCAATTGATAGTTACAACAAAACAGCCCTGACAACTGAAGTGCCTTAGTGAACTTTGTCTAGAGAAAAAATACAAATGAAATATACCAGGACTAAAACTGACTCAAAACAGGCACTTTCTGAGGTTGTTATCCATGCCACATGGTCTCTAAACTCCTAGACCATTTCTAGGGAGCCTGAGTGTTTGTTGTTTGGACACCTTTTAAGCACATTCAATTTTACCTAAATAAGGAAAGATGACAGGTGCAAGATGATTATCTAGAGAAGTTTCTATGTATAAAAATACTATTTGAGAGGCAAGACTTGTGGAATAATGCAGTAACGTTTCCAGCTTGCCCTCCACCCAGTCAAACAACAGTTTAAGTAATGAAAATTATTTTTTTAAAAATCATTCCAAGTTTCTGGACATTCTCCTAAGGGCATACAAAAAGCGGGAAGATATTTATTCCAGAAAATCTACTAAATATCAGTGGGAACAGTGGTGTCTGTGACATTTGTGCCACAATTCAGTGTATTACTGTCTCTCTTCCACCAGCTCATGTTATGTAACATCTACCCTGGGCATGTGCAACCAAGAACACAGGGGTTTCTTCTCCCCCAGCTTCTAGTCTGGGGATACAGCTTCACCCAGAATAATCACATTTTTGTTGTTTCTCATTCCTCCCAATACCATGTTGCAGAACTTCCGTTTCATACAGGTTTCATACGTGGCAGAGAGGACTGGGTCTCCTTTCACCTACCCAGCATTCACTCATAGGATATAAGATTTATTCTAGGTATAGGAGACTAATAATACTGGCCCTAATTACCTGTGCCCCAGCTTGTTTAAAATGCAGAAATTTCACGCAGGGAGAGGCAAGCTGAGAAGACCAAGAGCTACCACCTTCCTCCAATGCCCACGTTATAGAAGAAGAGTGTCACTCTGGGTATGAAATCATACAAGTATGTTCTCTCACCCACTTTAATTCCAAAATATGGAATTAAATTGAAAATCAATTTTGGAAATTTCATAAATATGTTGAAATTAAACAATACATTACTAAATAATGGGTCAAAGAAGCATTTGAAAAATGCTTCCAGGTGAATGAAAATGAAGATACAATATACCAAAATCTATGGAATGAAACTAATACAGTGGTAAGAGGTAAATGTATAACTTTAAATACCTACATTATTTTAAAAAGAAAGATAAATCAATAACCAAACTTCCAACCTAAGAAATTAGAAAAAGAACAAACCAAATCCAAAGTTCAAAAAAGAATAATATAGTAAACACTAGAGCAGACATAAATGAATAGAAAAAGATAAAAGCAACAAAATGAAGTTGGTTGTTTGAAAGTATAACAAAATTGATAATACTTTAGTTTAACTGACCAAGAAAAAATGAGAGAGGACTCAAATTACTAATTCCAGAAATAAAAAAGGGGACATTATCGAACAACCTAGAAAAATACAAATTATTATAGGGAATATTACAAACAACCGCATGCCAAACAATTAAATAATTTAGATGAAATAGACAAGTTCCTAAAAAGACACAAACTACTGAAACTGACTTAAGAAGAAATAGAAAAATTGAATATACATATAACAAGTAAAAAGACTGAATCAGTAATAAAAAAGTTTCATAAAGACAACTCTAGCAATCCCTATCAAAATGTCACCAGCATTTTTCACAGAGCTAGAACAAACAATACTAAAATTTGGAAGGAACCACAAAAGACCACAAATAGCCAAAGCAATTGTAAAAAGAAAAACAAAACTGGATGCATCACGATTCTGGATTTCAAGCTATAGTTATTGAGACAATATAGTACTGGCACAAAAACACAGATCAATGGAACAGAATAGAAAACCCAGAAATGGATCCATAACTATATGGTCACCGAATCTT
Source organism: Suricata suricatta (assembly GCF_006229205.1). NCBI lineage: Eukaryota > Metazoa > Chordata > Mammalia > Carnivora > Herpestidae > Suricata > Suricata suricatta. The sequence goes on from NC_043717.1 coordinate 93,383,429, forward strand.
CAACAAAGCAGGAAAGAATATCAAATGGAAAAAAATATCTTCAACAAATGATGTTGGGCAACTGGAATGGCAACATCTGAATGACAGCGACAGAATGAAACTGGACCACTTTCTTACACCATACACAAAAAATAAATTCAAAATTGATGAAATATCTAAGTGTGAGAGAGGAAACCATAAAAATCCTAGAGAAGAACACAGGCAGCAACCTCTTCAACCTTGGCCAGAGCAACTCCTTACTAGACATGTCTCTGGCAGCAAGGGAAACAAAAGCAAACATGAACTACTGGAACTTCATCAAGATAAACAACTTCTGCACAGCAAAGGAAACAATCAACAAAACTGAAAGGCAGCCTATGGAATGGCAGAATATATGTGCAAATGATATATCTGATAAAGGGTTAGTATCCAAAATCTATAAAAAATGTATCAAATTCAGCACCCAAAAAGCAAACAAGCCACGTAAATGGGCAGAAAACCTGAATAGACACTTTTCTAAAGAAGACATCCAGATGATTAACAGACACATGAAAATATGCTCAATATCAGTCATCATCAGGGAAATACAAATCAAAATCACGTGACATAACATCGCACACTTGACAGAATGGCTGAAATTAATAACATAAGAAACAGCAGGTGTTGGCAAGGATGTGGAAAAAGGGGAACCCTCCTGCAGTGTTGGTGGGAATACAAATTGGTGCAGCCACTCTGGAGGTTCCTCACAAAACTGAAAATAGAACTACCCTATGGTCCAGCAATTGCACAATTAGATATTTACCCAAAGGATACAAAAATGATGATTTGAAGGGGTACACGTACCCCAATGTTTCTAGAAATGTTATCAACAATAGTCAAACTATGAAGCGAGCCCAAATGCCCATTAACTGATGACTGGATAAAAAAGATGTGGTATATATGGACAATGGAATATTACTAAGCCATCAAAAAGAATGAAATCTTGCCATTTGCAACAATGTGGATGGAGGTAGAGTGTATTATACTAAGTGAAATAAATTAAAGAAAGACAAATATCATATAATTTCACTAATATGAGGAATTTAAGAAACAAAACAAATGAACATATTGGAAGGGTGAAAGAGGAAAACAAACCACAAGAAAGTGTTAACAATAGAGAACTGACAGTTGAAGGATGGAGGTGGGTGGGGGACGAGCTAGATGGGTGATAGGTATTAAGGAGGGGACTTGTGATGAACAATGGGTATTGTATGTAAGTGAAGAATCACTGAATTCTACTCCTAAAACTAATACTGCACTATATGTTAACTAAATAAAATTTAAAGTAAGAAATAAAATAAAGTAATTTTAAAAAGTAAACCAAAAAAAGACAACTCCAGGCTCAGGAGGCTTATTTGGGGAATTATATCAAACATTTAAAAAAATTAACACCAATACTTCACAAACTCTTCCAAAAACACAGAATAGCAAGGAGCACTTCTTCATGAATTCTATGAGGCCAGAATCAATCTGATACCAAAACCAGACAAAGACATCACAAGAAAACTACAGATCAATATTCCTTATGACTATAGATGCAAAGTTCCTTAACGAAATACTAGCAAGCAGAATACACCAACATATAAATGGATTATACATTATGACCACATGGGATTTAACCCATGGATGCAAGGTCATTTCAACATGCAAAAATCAATCTATCTATTAGGTCATATTAACTGAAGAATGGATAGAAACTCCATGATCACCTCAATGGTCTCAGAAAAAGCTTTGACAAAACTCAGCATACTTTCATGATTTACAACAAATCAATGAGAGTGCTCAGTCAGTTAAGCATCCAACTCTTGATTTCACCTCAGGTCATGATCTCATGGTCATGATATCCAGGCTAGCATCGGGTTCTGACTCGGTGTGGAACATGCTTAAGATTCTTTCACTCCCTCTCTCGCTCTCTGCCTCTCTCTTTCTCTCTGTCTCTCTCTCAAAAATAAAGTAAAATAAACAAACTAGGGCAGTTTTTCATCCCTGAAAAGAGCATCTACAAAAAAATTCATATCACCATATTTAATGATGGAAAGGGTGAAAGCTTTCCTTGTGGTATCAGGAATGGGACAAACAAAAATAATGTGGTCTCACCACATCTATTCAACATTATAGTGGAGATTCTAGTCAAGGCAATTAGGCAAGAAAGAAAGGGAAGAAAAAGGCATACAGATTGGAAAGAAAGAAGTAAAAGTAGCTCTTTTGCAGATTATATGATCTTGCCTCTGTGATTCTGAAATTAAACTTCAGAAGAACATCTCCCACTGTATGTCTAGGTTTCCAGAGGCCTCAAGTAATCTTCAGTTCATGATCCCATGAAGTCTTGCCTTCACATTTCTAAGATGGCCTTCACTACCATTAGCTTCTTCTCTTGTGATCCAAAGCCTAAGAAGGGTACCCAGAGGGAGAATGGCCAAACTTGCAATATAAAGTCCAGAGTTGAGGGGCGCCTGGGTGGCTCAGTAAGTTAAGCATCCAACATCGGCTGAGGTCATGATCTCACAGTTCATGGGTTTGAGCCCCGCATCAGGCTCTGGAGCCTGCTTCAGATTCTGTGTCTCCCTCTCTCTCTGGCCCTCCCCCACTCACACTTTGAGTTGAAGGGGAAGGGGGAGGGGGGGAAAGAAGTGGTGGTGATGGTGGAGGGCACGTACGGGGAAGAGCACTGGGTGTTGTATCAAAAATAAACAAACATTCAAAAATAGTTTAAAAAATAAAGTTCAGAGTTGAGGAAGTGATGCTGAAATCAGGTGTTGATGAAACTGTTGAGTTTCCTCTCTTGAGAAGATAGGACAGAAACTGGGATGATCAGAAATAAGTTGGCAAGCAGAGACAGGCAGGTTGGGGCATGTAGTTGAGAATACAGTGAGAAAGGTGTGATCATCAGAGGCCTCCTTTTATATGAAGCCCATGGTGTGCTATGGGGAAAGGCCAGATGACTTACAGGTGAAAGCCTAAGCATTGAGCTTATGATCTTCTACCTGTAGATCCAGCCTATCATGAAAGTGTACCCAATGTTCTACCAGTCTCTCCTCCTCCTGGTCTAGGAGATTAGGAGAGTTGCTCCCTTTTATCTAAATCTTCATGAACTCTGATCCTGACAAAAGCAGATATGGAAGATGAGTGTATACAAATATATAGTTCAGACTGTATGGCGCTCTCACTGATGCCTAGAGAGGCTCCAGGAAGTATAGGCCTGAAGTATGAATGGAAGATTTCTGTTTTCCTATGTAGTACCCCCTTCTACTTAAAGATTAATGTTTCTATGGACACTACACAAAACCTTACTAAACAATTTGAATACACGGATGAATAGTATAGGCACAGGCTCTGAAGGACCTCCCTACTGGGTAGTAGAGGCAGCTGGTAATACAGCTAAGAACTAGGAATAGGAAATTATTCAAACCACTTCATGAGTGTATACTCTTGACTCACAGGCTTTGTTAGCTGAGCCAATCTAAATCACATACTGGCTCTAATCAGTATATAATTTAAAGGCATTTCTAAGTTTCAAGCAAACTAGTGGCCTCACCTACTTTGGAAAGTGAGAGATCAGAAAAATAAAATTCCACTCTCCTATCGCCAAGGGCTTAACTTTCATCTAAAAATTTCAGTTTGCTCCTCAGCAAAAGTGAGATAATACCCTTACCTCAACAATTACATCACAGAGTTTTCATAAAGATTCAATGAGATTATTTATGTAAAGCCCACTCAGCCTACCTTTCCCAACATAAAGCCACTTAACTATTCTTGTGCCCCATGCAATGGGACTGCCATTGTCAACAGGATAGGAGGTCAGACCCTAAACATTGAAGTATGTCCAACAAATCTCATCTTTAAGATCCTGTGGTTATGAGGTAACATAATACTCATTTCATACATGGTGCTTTCTTTCTATTATATCCCTATATGACTTTTAACTTAAAAATCCCACCAATTATCTAAGCCAAAGGCTATACCGAATGGAATGAATATCTTTTAATCTAAAATCCAAAGACCAAGTTTGTTTGAAGTTCCTATCCTAACTGTAAGATTCCTCCAATTTTGGCCTTTAAAAAATAATAAATGGCATATATTCACTAGAAGGCTACCAAGAGCAGGGCTTTGAGAGTGGTATGTTCCCAGTGCAGGTAATAAAGGAGTGAACTGTCTGTAAAGGACTTATAATAAATAATACTGACTAAAACTTGGTATGCCTTTTATTATCACCATGACCTAAAAATGCTAAACAAAATCAGTGATAAGATATTTCTCTGCTCTGTGGCAGACAACTTTTACCATCTCACTCTTGATTCACCACTGCACTCACTATATTCCAGGAATTTTACAATGTTACTTCATTAGCCTTCACAACAAAACTGGGAAACAATTATTGTCTTTGTTTTACAAAGGAGAAACATTGAAACTCAGAGAGGGTAACTCATGCAAGCTCAAAAAGAGAGGAAATGGTGTAGGCTTGCTTCAGTGTAAAGAAGAATTTTATATAAAGAAAGCTGAATCATTGGCCCCAGAATTTGAGCCAATGTTTATGTAAGTCCATACTCCATACTTTTAACCACTACAAAATACTACCATTGTAGAAAAGAGTCTTTGAGACTTTGAACAGCTTTCTCTGGCATAGGGACAAGAACTGTCTGCCAAGAATGTAAAGGAAGGAGCACTGGACTTGGAGGCAACCAGATCAAGACTGGATTCTGACTCTACCATTAACTAAATGTATGATCCTGGGCAATTCATGTAACCTCAGTGAGCCACACCTTTCAAACTGGAAACTTGTATCTGATGATTAAATTGCTTAGCATTTAGGAAAGTGCCTGGAACATAATAGGCATTCAACAAATGCTAGTTTACTTCCTTAACATTGGGCCACAAAAACTATCTAAGGTTATAGCCAAAGTGCAAATTTGTGCAAATTTATAATTGGTTCTACTGCTCTACAAACAAAGGCTCCATTTCTTTTACCTTCAATTTAATTTTTATCACTTAATTTTTATTTCTAAACCAATAACCTGCAAGGTTTGGATTACCTTGGTTGATCAAAATGATCAAGACCCACTCTTAAAACAGCACAAGATCACAATGCCCTGAGTTGCCTGGAGGGTGGATGATGGACATTTGAATAAAATCCAGGGTCTGTTATAAAACAAGAAAAGGAAGAATGGGTGCTAGGTAGCCATCCAACTATGTCCATTATATTGATGTTTAATATTTAATAGATGCAGGTATTTCTCTCTTCCTCACTACAGACTCTTCCAAAGGTATCTGCCAGACACATCAGTAGTTAGGTTTTTTTTTTTTTTAAAGAAAATCTGAATATGGGATCAAAAACAAAGAATTACTATATTAATTCTAAAGTAGCAGGCCATCTGGAAAAAACAGTAAGTTTATTCTTATTCTGTGAACATCAGAATAGGTGCCTAGGCTGAAATGAAAGTACCAAAGAGTCCTAGTTCAATACAAGGAAGAATGTACAAAGAAATTAAGCTGAACAGGGGCATCTGGGTGGCTCAGTCAGTTAAGCATCTGAATCTTGATTTTGGCTAAGATCATGATCTCACAGTCTGGAGACTGAGCCCTGCACTGGGCTCCGTGCTGAGCGTGGAGCCTGTGTAAGATTCTCTTTCTCCCTCCCTCTGCCCCTCTCCCCCACTCACACACATTCTCTCTAAAATATAAATAAATAAGTAAATAAATAAATAGATAAACAAACAAATAAAGCTGAATATAACTGAAATGGCCTGTTTCATGAGTTAGTGAGCTCCCTGTTATCAGAAGTATCTAAGGACCTACTGAATGACCTCTAAGCATGGATTCTGTAAAGGAGATTTCTCTACCAGGTAGGAGGTTAGAAAAAATGACTAAAAGGTCACTTCCAATTCTTTTGTATTATATTCTATGATGGATCTGTAATTCAGCTCAAAATAAATGACAAAGACCTCTCAACAAACTGATGAAGGCGTGTTGTGAGACAGAAAATCTGTCAATAAGATAGATTAGATTCAGATTTGATGGACAAACAATCAATGAGACAGACACACCTGTGCAATGGAGATGACTGGTGAAGATACTATTGATGAATTCCCAGCAGTGTCCAGTCCAACGAACTAGACACTTTATCTTTTGGGAAGGGAAATTTAGAGGATGCTACCTTACCTCATTCATCCTGTTTGTCCTTGGATTTGCTTTTAAACAGAAAACAAATGAAAATGCTACAAAACTTTCCTGAAGCTTGAGATACTGCATACTCAAATTATTTTCCTTTATTTCACATACTCTGTGCACATCTTAGCTCTTCATCTATAGGGTTGAAACTACATTCTTAAGTAAATTGGTATGAGTTGCTATCTTCATTTACTAAAGTAGGGGTTGTTTATTTTCTATCATATTCCTTTCTAACCCTGTTGCTCATATGGCTATAAACAGTGATTTTATTTCTTACCATTCTGCTTAGTGGAAGCAAAAGTCTCAGATTAAGGCTAAACTGGACTCACATTAGGATGCAAGTCTGTCTGGAAACATTGGTAGAATGATTTGGAGTATCTGTTGGGTTACATTTATATGGGAGACCAAGGAAAAAACTAATCTTAAGCATTTAAATCTACAATTATACTATGGGTTCCACCTATGTACATTAATTTCTCTCCCTTATCTTGCCTTAAGTGTTTTCAAAATTATTTTTATTTACTCTGTTATCAATTTGTTAGTTATACATTCTTTTGTTATTCTTTTAATAGTAATTCTAGAGTATTGATACTCTAAGTGTGGTCTACGGATCTCTGACAGTTCTCGAGACTCTTTCATGGGTCCATCAGGTCAAAAGTCTTTTTATAAAAATAGTAAAAAGTCATTTTCGTCTTTCACTGTGTTGACATTTACACTGATGGTGCAGAAGCAATGGTGGGTAAAACTGTTGCTAGCTTTGCACACATCATGGCAGTAACACCAAACTGTACTAATTATTGTATTCTTTACCACCATGCACTTGAAGGGGAAAAGTCAGTTTCATTTAAGGATGTCTTTGATGAAGCAGTCAATTTTATTAAATATCAACCCTCTAATGCACATTTTTCTTAATATTCTCTGTGACAAAATGGGAAATAAATATAAACTATGTCTGATGCATATTAAGGTATGATGGTTGAATCAAGGGAAAGCATTGTGCATATGTTTGAGTTGCAAGTCAACCTAGCCTGTTTTTCATAAAATGTATTTTTCAATTGAATGAATGAGAGAGGGGTGCCTGGCTGACTCATTCAAGAGAGCATGTGACTCTATATCCCAGTTCATGAGTTTAAGCCCCATGTTGCTGTGTGTGGAGCTTATTTAAAAAGGAAAGAAAGAAAGAATGAGATAAAAACTATGGTTTATTCAGACTTGAGTATTTTGCAGATACTTTCTCAGAAATTAACAAGTAGAGCCTATTATTTCAAAGGACACATCTGACAGCGTATATTGGCAATGGTCAAATTCAAGGTTTCAAGCAAAAACTGGAATTTGGTAAAACAAGATATCCACTACAGTGAGCATGAGAGCTGCCCAATACTTTTACAGACTTGTAATGAGAATCGTGGTACTATTAGCTAATGTAAATTTTATGATACTATATACTAAATTGTGTCAACATTGGAAAGATCTATATAACTCCAGGAATCACTCTTTCTTCAAATGATTAAACTAGTGCAGGATGTTAACAAAATCATGCCTGGGTTAAAAAAAATCCATTAAAAGGACAAGAAAGAACAATAGATTTCAGTGTAATAGAGTGTGCAAAATTCAATGATATGGCTTCAGATTCAACACTGTAACTAAATACCACTTATTGAATTTTGGTGTTGTATCTAAGGTGCCTATCCATGGTTTTCTCAAGAGCCCATTAAAATATTCCTTTTCCCAACTAAATCTGTGCTTGAGGTCATATTTTTTTCAGTCTTCAACAAAGTCAATAATTGGTGATCCTTGGAAAGTAGCACACTGCAGAGGGCATGGAAGCTCCACACCCCTTTCCACATACCCTGCTCTATGCACTTCTTCCATCTGGCTGTTTCTGAGTTATATCCTATTACAATAAACCACTAATCTAAATAAATTTTTGGACATCAGCAAGATGGTAGGACAGGAGTTTCCTGACTTTCCCTCCTCCCAAGGATGCACCAAATATTCAACTACACACGGATAGGTTCTCTCTGAGAGAAATCCAGAAACTAGTTGAGTGACTCCTGAACATCAAGCAACTGAGAAAATATGCACACTGAAACAAGCAGAAAAAGGTGAGACACGCTATTGCTATAAAATACACCCCAGGAACAGCACCTTACAATAGAGAGTAAACTCCCAACTCCAAGTTTCTCTCCAAAGACCAAAGGTTTTGGACCACACATCTAGCACCACCAACTATTAAGGTTGCCACCTGAGGGACTGGTTCCCAAATCACCTAGCTCAGAGAGCCAATGCGGCATGGCACTCACAAAATTAAACAAAGACACAATTTTGAAATGGCATACAAGCATTCACCACAACTATCCCCCCAGCACATTATATAGGGAGAAATGCCAACCTCCATTTCTCCCTGGAATGGGTTTGACTTACAAACATTCCCAGGTGCAGTCCAAGGGTCCTGCTTCTAATCAGCCTGTATCTAGGTGCTGATGGGTATCCTCCCAGGAACCCAAAAGAGCCTGGAGGCACTTTCCCTGCCTTCTACTTATGGCTGGTACAAACAGTGAAACTAAGCCTTCAACTTCACCCTGGAAAGAGCTTGTCCACATAGCGACTGCCCCAATGTTTACAGCTGCCATACAGGGGACAGGCCTACAAATTGCCTAGCTCTGAGAGCCAACAGCGCTTGAAATTTGTGACTAACCCAGGACCACATTAATCCAAGATGAAATTTTTAAATGTGTATATGAGCAATTCCCACAGCAATCGTGCCTGGGCTCATTGTAGAAGAAATAGGTTAAAATACCAATCCCCCAGTTTCTCCCTAGAAGGAGTCTGACTACATACATTCTCACTGCAGTGTGAAACCCCAGCTTCTAATCAGGGTGCTGACTGGGATCTTCCCAGGAGCCTGACAGAGTCAAAAGGCATTTCTCCTGACTTCTTCCTCTACTTTGCTCCAACAATGAAACCAAGCCTCCAGCTTCTCCCTAGAAGGAGCTTGTCCACACATGGAAAACCAGACTTTTATGGCTAGCTTTGAGCACTGATGGGGCTTGGCACTTGTGAGTCCCCTGGGAACACATTAAACTAAGAGATGGTTTTACACAGAAGTGAAAGCACTTCCCGTGGCTATTCTCTTGGGCTGAACACCAAGGGAACAAGCAGAATGTAATTCCAACTTCTCTCCGGAAGAGACTTGACAGCATAGTTTCCCAACTACTGCTAGAGGATCATGCATCTCATTTGCCTGCATGTAGCAGTTTAAGAAGCACCTAATTAGTGGTCACCTGGGAGCCTGAATGGGTGTATGAGAATTCTCTAAATCTTTTTCCTTCAGCTTGTCCCAATGATAAAGCCAAGTCTCCAGCTCTTCCCTGAAAAGAGTTTGTCCACACATTTACAAAACTTCTCAACAAAATACTAGCAAACATAATTCAACAGCACATTAAAATGATCATGCACCATGATCAAGTGGGAATTATTCCTTAGATGCAAGAATAGTTCAATATATGCAAATCAACCAATGTGATACACATTAACAAAACAAAATACAAAACCACATGATCATCTCAAAAGATGCAGAAAAACATTTGACAAAATTCAACATGCTCGCATGATAAAAATTCTCAGCAAATTAGGTACAGAAGGAATGTACCTTAACAAAATAAAAGTCACATATGACAGGGGCGCCTGCATGGCTCAGTCGGTTCAGTGCCTGCCTCTTGGTTTTGGCTCAGGTCATAATCTTGCAGTTCATGGGTTTGAGACCCACATTGGGCTTTGTGCTCAGAGTGTGGAGCCTGCTTGGAATTTGTTCTCTCTGTCCCCTGTCTGCTCCTCTCCTGCCTGTGCGCTGTCTCTCTCTCTCTCTCTCTCTCTCTCTCTCTCTCAAAATAAATGAATAAACTGAAAAAATGTCTAAAAAAGGTCATACATGACAAGCACATGGCTAACATCATACTCAATCGTGAACAGCTAAAAGTTATTCCTCTAGGGGCGCCTGGGTGGCTCAGTCGGTTGAGTCTCTGACTTCAGCTTGGGTCAGATCTCACGTTTGTGGGTTCGAGCCCCGCGTCAGGCTCTGTGCTGACAGCTAGCTCAGAGCCAGGAGCCTGCTTCCAGTTCTGTGTCTCCTTCTCTCTCTGCCCTTCCCCCTCTCATGCTCTGTCTCTCTCTGTATCAAAAAATAAATAAAACATTAAAAAAAAAGTTATTCCTCTAAGATCAGGAACAAGACAAGAGAGCTCTCTCTCACAATGTTTATTCAATATAATACTGGAAGTCCTAGTGAAAGCAATTAGGAAAGAAAGGAAAGAAAGGAAAGAAAGAAAGAAAGAAAGAAAGGAAGAAAGGAAGGAAGGAAGGAAGGAAGGAAGGAAGGAAGGAAGGAAGGAAGGAAGGGAGGGAAGGAAGATCATCCAAATTAGAAAGGAAAAAGTAAAATGGTCTTTCCAGATGACATGATTGTATACATAGATATTCTTAAAGCCTTTACCAAAAAATTCTGAGAATAAACAAATTTAGCCAAGTTGCAGAATATAAAATTAATGCATAAAGTTTAGTTATGTTTCTATATACTAATAATGAACTATATGAAATAGAAATTAAGAAAAAATCCCATTTACAATAGCATTGAAAAGACGAAAATACATAATAAACTTAAGCAAGGAAATGAAAGATCTATACCCTGAAAACCATAAGACATGGATGAGAGAAACTGAAGAAAACACAAACAAATGAAAATATATTCCATGTTCATGGATTAGAAGAACTAATATTATTAAATGTCCACACTACCCAAAGCAATCTCTACATGTAATGCAATTCCTATCAAAATTCCAATGGAATTTTTCATAGAAATAGAAAGAAATCTTAAAATTCATATGGAACTACAAAAGACCGTGAATAGCCAAAGCCAAAACAAAGCTGTAAGAATTACACTTCCTAATTTCAAAGTATACTGCAAAGCTATAGTAACCAATATAGTGTGGTACTGGAATAATGATAGACACATAGACCAAGGCATGGAATACAGAGCCCAGAAATAAACCCATATTTATACAGATCTTTGACAAGGGCACCATGAATACACAATAGGGAATGGATAGGCTCTTTAATAAACGGTGTTGAGAAAATTGAACATTTACATGTAAAAGAATGAAATCGGTTCCTTATCTTACACAATACTAAAAAATAAACTCAAAATGAATTAAAGAGATGCCTAGATGACTCCTAATTTTGTCTCAGGTCATGATCTCATGGTTCATGAGATGGAGCCCCGTGTCAGCATAGGCCCTGCTTGAGATTCTCTCTCTCCTTCTCTCTCTGCCCCTCCCCTGCTTGTGCTCACACACACACTCTTTCAAAATAAATAAACATGAAAAAAAAGACATAAATGTAAGACATAAAACTCCTAGAAGAGGGGTGCCTGGGTGGCTCAGTCGGTTAAGCACCCTACTTCATCTCACATCATGATCTCATGGTTCGTGGGTTCAAACCCTGGATTGGGCTCTGTGCTAACAGCTCAGAGCCTGGAGCCTGCTTTGGATTCTATGTCTCCCTCTCTCTCTGCCCCTGCCTACTCATGCTATCTCTCTCTCTTTCAAAAATAAAAATAAACATTAAAATTTTTTAAAAAATAGACTCCCAGAAGAAAACACAAGGACAGAGCCTCTTGATATGGTTCTCGGCAATGAGTTTTTGAATATGATACCAAAAGCAGAGTCAATACAATAAAATATTAATAAAGAGGAACACATCAAACTAAAAAGCTTCTGCACAGCAAAAGAAACAATCAGGAAAATGAAAGGATAATATACACAATGGGAGAAAAATTTGCAAAGCATTTATCTGATATGGGGTTAATATCCACTATCAATAAGGAAACGAAAAAAACAGAAAACCAGACTGTGGTTACAAGAATGGCAAACAATCACATGAAAACATGTCCAACATCATTAACCATTAAATAACTATAAATTAAAACAAGAAAGAGATACTGCTATGTACCTATTAGGATGGCTCAAATAAAAATTTCTAATACCAAATACTAGCAAGGATGCTAAGCCAGTGAAACTCTTAAAAATTGCCGGTGAGAATGCTTTAATATATATGGTATAGCCACTCTGGAATACAATCTGGCAGTTTCTAATGCAGTTAAACATGCACCAATGTATGCCTTAGCAGTCCCTATGTTCACAAACAACCACAGACTTGAACATTTATAGCAGGCTTATTCATAATAGCCAAAAACTGGAAATAATTCAAATGTCCTCTACTGGGTAAATGGAGGAACAAACTGTGGTAAGTACAACTATACCATGGAATCTACTCCACCATAAAAGGAACAAGCAAGGGGAACCTGGGAGTCTCAGTTGGTTAAGCGCCCAAATTCAGCTCAGGTCATGATCTCATGGTTTGGGAGTTTGAGCTCTGCATCAGGCTCTGTGCTGTGAGCTCAGACCCTGGAGCCTGCTTCAGATTCTGCATCTCCCTCCCTCTCTCTGGCCCTCCCCCACTTGAGATCTATCAAAAATAATAAAAAATAAATTCTAAAAAATTAAAAGAAAGAAAGAAGCATGAACAGACACTTCTCCAAAGAGGACATCCAGATGGCCAACAGGCACATGAAAGGATGCTCAGTGTCACGCATCATCAGGTAAATACAAATCAAAACCAAACTGAGATTGTACTTCACGTAGGTCAGGATGGCTAAAATGAAGAAATCAAGAGACTACAGATGCTGGCAAGGGTGTGGAGACACGGGCACTTTCCTACACTGTTGGTGGCAATGTAAACTGGTGCAGCCGCTCTGAAAAACAGTGTGGAGGTTCCTCAAAAAATTAACAGTAGAACTCCCCCATGACCCAGCAATAGCACTGCTGGGGATCCACCCAAGGGATACAGAAGTGCTGAGGCATAGGAGCACATGTACCCCAATGTTCATAGCAGCACTGTCAACAATAGCCAAATAATGGAAAGAGCTTAAATGTCCATCAACTGATGAATGAGTCAAGAAGATGCGGTTTATCTATACAATGGAGTACTACATGGCATGAGAAAGAATGAAATCTGGCCATTCGTAGCAACGTGGATGGAACTCGAGGGTGTCATGCTAAGTGAAATAAGTCAGGCGGAGAAGGACAGATACCATATGTTTTCACTTATAAGTGGAACAAGAGAAACTTAGCAGAGGATCATGGGGGAGGGGAGGGGGAAAAAAGTTCAGGAGAGGGAGAGAGGCAAACCATGAGAGAGGATTGAATACTGAGAACAAAGTGAGGGCTGATGATGGTGGGGGACAGGGGAAGGGGGGTGATGGGAATGGAGGAGGGCACTTGTTGGGATGAGTGCTAGGAGTTATATGGAAACCAACTTGATAATAAACTATAGAAGAAGAAAAAAAAAACAAAAAGGAAAAAAGAAAGCCTGTGCTTGGAATAAAGAAATCAGTTTTGCTCAGGAAATTAATGTGGACCCAGCATGGTCTGAAGTATATGCTTCTGTCTTAAAATAAGCAAAAGAAAAATGGAAGCCACATAAAAGATGGACTGATTTAAGGTAAAGGATAAGAAAAATGCCTTTTTAAAAAAGGCTGAATAGAGGAGCCTTGGGTGGGTCAATTGGTCAAGTGTCTGACTTTGGCTCAGGTCATGATCTTGTGGTTTAGAAGTTCAAGCCCCGCACTGGGCTCTGCACTGACAGTCAGAGCCTGGAGGCTGCCTCAGATTCTGTGTCTCCCTCTCTCTGCCCCTCCCCTGCTTACACTTATCCCTCTCTCTGAGAAAACTAAATAAAAATTTAAAAACATTTAATGCTGAATAAAAATACAGTTTAGAAAATAAAAAGATTTTTAATGGGGCACCTGGGTGGTTCTGTCAGTTAAACATTGGACTTCAGCTCAGGTCATGATCTCATGGTCTACAAGTTTGAGCCCTGAGTTGGGCTCTGTGCTGACAGTTCAAAGCCCGGAGCCTGCTTGGGATTCTGTGTCTCCCTCTCTCTCTGACCCTCCCCCACTCTCTCTCTCTTTCTCGAAAATAAATAAACATTAAAAAAATTCTTTTAAATAAATAAAATAAAATAAAAAAGTTGAGCTCTTAGGAGATAAACAATTTATATTTATATACATAAACATGTATTTATGTATACTTGTACATAATATATATTATTTAGAATCACCTTGATACCCAAGCCAGACAGGGACCCAGCCAAAAAAGAGAACTACAGACCAATATCCTTAATGAATACAGATGCAAAAATACTCAACAAGATACTAGCAAATCGAATTCAACAGCATATAAAAAGAATTATCCAC
>NC_043717.1:93398025-93426575 GCF_006229205.1 Suricata suricatta
AAAAAAAAAAAAGAAATATTTTATAATTATTTGTAAATTATATATAACTCATTATATTATATATTATTTATATATTTTATGTATGTAAAATATAATATATAAAATATAACATATATATTAAATAAAACTATGTAATATTTTTATATATTTGTATTTATATATAATTATATTACATATTTTTATAAATTTCATGTATATAAATATATATTATGTATGAAAATAGCTTATATATGTTTATACATATAATTTTACTTATATATTACATATATTTATATATAAAAACATTACAATTTATATATCACATGTTTATAAACATGTTATATATATGTTATATATAATTACCATATATAATTTTACATATAGTTCATATCAAATATATATATAGCCTCATTTCATTTGAAACGAGGGGCTCCTGGGTGGATCAGTCAGTTAAGCATCTGGCTTCAGCTCAGGTCATGATCTCATGGTTCATGAACTGGACCCTCATGTAGTGTGAGCATAAGCCCCACTTTGGGCGAGCCCCACTCCTCTCTCTCTTTCTGTCTGTCCCTCTTGGAATTCTCTCTCTCTCTCTCTCTCCCTGCACTGCCCTCACTCACTTGCACCCTCTCTGAAAAAAAAATAGAAAGTAAACAAAATGAGGCATTTATAAAGGGAAAAGACTATGCACCCAGGTCTAGCTACTGAGTCTACATTTGAGGAGAGACAAATCTTTGTTCGCCGATGTAATGGTGGCTCCCTTCCGTCATCTTTACCCAGCAAGGTGAACAGGTTCTAAAGGACTGAGCTAGCTTAAAGAGAATCCTGGAGAATGATACCTACAAAGACCTACAAAGCTGGTAGGCAAACACCCTAGCTAAGCCTGAGACATTCCTCAAAAATCCTTCCTGGGCCAGAAAGCCTCACTGTTAATATTTAAAAAAACTCCACAAAAACCTCCCTTTTACCCAAGCATGTTAAAATAACACACCCATGACAGCAGACATTCCTCTACATACATGTGTCTCTCAGTTCTTATGTGCTGAAACACATCCTTCAGTCCAATAGATATTCCATTGTTATGGGCGCTCAGGGGGTCCTATGACTTCTGCTACTCCTTTGAGTATAAGATACATTCTCAAGAAAGTCTATCATAGGTACAATGCACGTTGCTAGTACTGTAGCAACTTAAAATTTGTATAACAACCATAAGAGAATTGGGAGACACTATTGAAGAGAACAGTTGTAGGGGTGATGACAAAAAATTTGGACTGAACTGAGAGGATCAGCATCAATATCCAAAGAATTACTGGGTAAGTTTCAGGATGACAGAGGTTTTAGAGAAAACAAGAATTGTCTCTATCCGAAAGAAATATGCTAACCAAATTTATGGGATTATGGGTCTAAGGAGAGGCATAGCAAAGATGAACCATATGAAAGAGGAGGCAGCCAGGACAAAAATACAGTCTGCTTTGACAGGCAAATATCTCCTGATCGGGACTCGGTGATTTAAGGAGGTAAAAGTGGACAAGATTTCTCTGCATGATGTATGCTTTTGCAAGAACCACAATTTATATTCCATAAAGTTCACTAACCCAGACCCCACAAGACACAACTTGGAAGAAAATTATTTTTTTTAATGTCTATCTCAGAAAACAAAGAGAAAGCAAAAGGAAGGAAAGCACTCAGATCCAGTACATAGG
This sequence comes from Suricata suricatta, assembly GCF_006229205.1. NCBI lineage: Eukaryota > Metazoa > Chordata > Mammalia > Carnivora > Herpestidae > Suricata > Suricata suricatta. The sequence goes on from NC_043717.1 coordinate 93,399,708, forward strand.
GAAGGAGAAAAGGAGGAAAACTTGAGGAGAAAACTCAACTATTAGAAACTTATGTGAACCTTTCAGAAAGGACTATGGAGGGTAAGACAACTGTTGAAAAACATAGCAGTTCAGGGGGGCCTGGATGGCGCAGTCGGTTAAGCCTCTGACTTCGGCTCAGGCCATGATCTCAAAGTTCGTGAGTTCGAGCTCCACATCGGGCTCTGTGCTGACAGCTCAGAGCCTGGAGCCTCCTTCCGATTCTGTGTCTCCCTCTCTCTCTCTCTGCTCTTCTCTCACTTGTAATCTCTCTCTCAAAAATAAAGAAGACTTAAAGAAAAAAGAAAAAAGAAAAACATAGTAATTCAAAGCCTGGAATCTTCAAAATCTTAGGTAAAAATAGTTCTGTAATTAACACCATCATGGGAAATTCTTCCATCTGAATTCTCATTTACACCCTCCTGACCTCTGTGCTGCAACTGTCATACAGGTCATTTCTACACTGTGATACACCCCACTGTTATATTTCATTTAATACACTGTCCTTTAAAGAGTTTTTAAAAATAAGAAAACAAAAGCTCTCATACATTTATCCATTTAGTTACTTTTTTGGTGCTCTTCATTCCTTCATGTAGACCCATATTTCCATCTAGTATCATTTTCCCTTCTGCCTGAAGGAAATTCTTTAATACTTCTTATAGTGTCAGTTCTGGGTTGATTTTGATGGATGGATTTTTTTTCCTCATTATGGGTTGTATTTTCCTGCTTCTTTGCACACCTGGTAATATTTGATTGAATGCCAGACATTGTGTGCTTTACCTTGTTGGGAACGATATATTTTTGTGTCCATATAAATTTTCTTGAACTTTGTTCTAGGACACAGTTACTTGGAAACAGTTTCATCCTTTAGGGTCTTGCTTTCTGATTCGCTGGGCAGGTGCAGAGCAGCATTTAGTCTACATCTAATTCTTCCCCACTGTTGAGGCAAGACCCTTCTAAGTACTCTACTCAATGCCTTGTGAATTATGAAATTTTCCAGTCTGACTGGTTGGGAGCAGGCATTAGCTGGCCCTGTATGAGAGGTAGGCACCATTGCTTCTATTCCTTTCAGGTAGTTCTTTTCTTGGCCTTGTCATTTTCTGCATATGCATATGCTAATAGGTACTCTACTGTAGACCTAAGGGAGACCCTTTGAAGATCTCCATGGTTTGTATTTACGTTCATGTTCTCTCAGCCTGGAGCCAGCTTCAGATTCTCTCTCTCTCTCTCTCTCTCTCTCTTACGCACTCTCCCCCCCACACATACCCACCCCTCTCTTCTCTAGTACTCTGCCCTGCCACCTTGGTCTCCCAGGACTCTAAATGACATTCTGTCAACTCAGGACACCTGCCAAGCTCTGCCTGTTCCTCTTGCTGGCACCGCATGGAATCTCTCCCCAGGCAGTGAGCTGGGACTATCATGTGGCCAGCCTTGTTTCCCATATCTCAGGGATCCCTGTCCTTTGTTGCCTGAAACTCGGTGTCATGAAAAGTACTGTTTCATATATTTTGTATGGTCTCTTCATTGTTTCAAGCAGGAGCATAAATTTGAACCTGTTTACTCCATCTTGATCAGAAGTTGAATTCCCATTTGGGTTTAAGTTCATAGGTCATGACACTCTAATTTCTCTGGACTTTAACTCACAAAAACAACAGAATTTTTTTAAATAATGATTTATTTTTTAAATTTTTTTATGTTCATTATTGAGACAGAGAGAAAGAGAGCATGAGTGGGAGATAGGCAGAGAGAGAGAGAGAGAGAGAGAGAGAGAGAGAGAGAGAGAGAGAGAGATACAGAATCGGAAGCAGGGTCCAGGCTCTGAGCTGTCGGCACAGAGTCCGATGCAGGGCTTGAACCTACAAACTGTGAGATCATGACCTGAGCTGAAGTCAGATGATTAACTGACTGAGCCACCCACATGCCCCAAAAGCAACAGAATTTGATGTCTAATTCTAATTCTTCTGGACTTTAATTTCCTTGTACTTTAACAAGTATGTTTACTTTTTATTCTTTATTTTCTTTTTTTAAGCATGATTTTTTTCATTTTAGATTTTAATTGTCTTAGTGTCTTCAAAATGGAAGACGATTCACATTTCAGTTCAGAACACCGTATGCTATCAACTTTTCATTTTGTTGTTTAATCTCATCACAGACACTCTGGTGAACTACATTGCTTAACCTAGCTAAACAAATTTTGAGGAGGAAAAACAGATTTTAAGGTTTTAGCATCTTGGGGTTTTGAGCCTTGAGTTCATTCAAAAAAAGCACACATTTATTAAGTATCTACTATATGCCCTATATTAAGGATAGAGCAGTGAGGAAACAGACAAAAATCCCTGTCTTGATGCCTCAAGTAACTTATATTATGGAAGGAGGAGACAGAAAATGTTAATAAACAAGACAAGTAAGTGAAACAAATAGTGATTCAGACTGTAGTATGTGATAAGCAGAAATAAGAAATGGCCGGGCAGGGGAGGGGGGCTGGATGGGGGAAGGAAGTGGCTGCATCTTGGATAGGGTGATCAGGGAAGGCCTCACTGAGTAGGTAACACTTGAGCAAAGATCTGAAGGAGATGAAAAAGTGAGCCATGAAGGTATCTCAGAGAAGAGTGGCCCAGGCAGAGGGAACAGCAAGTGCAATGGTGCTGAGGTGAGGCCAAGAGAGTCTGAGGAACAGCAGCATGTCCTGTGTGGCTGGAGAGAAGTGAGCAAGGGATGAGGGCAGAGAGATAACAGGGAACAAAATCATGTAGCCCTGAAGTAGAGAAATGGCTTTGTCTTTTATTCCGAGGGTGAGGGAGAGTCTGAGCAGGGCTGTGACATGACATCACTTAAGTTTTAAGAAAATCGCGTTAGGGGAAGCTGGCTGGCTCGGTCAGTAAAGCATGTGTCTCTTGATCTGAAGGTCATTAGTTCAAGTCCCAAGTTAGGCATACAGCCTAACTTAAAAAAATCACTTTGGCTACTATGTGGAAAACAAACTTCGGAGACAGGAAGAGGGGCAAAAGAGAAAGCGTAGAGGCCAGCTAATAGGCTATAGTGCAGGACAGAAATAAAGGTGTCTTCCACTAGAGTAATGACAGTAGAAGCATTAAGCAGCGATTGGATTATGGATATCTTTTGAAGGTAGAGTCAATAGGGTTTGCTGATAAACTTTTGTTTTAAGATTGTAAGACAGGATTCAAAGATGACTTCAAGGTATGGAAGATCTGAGCAACTGAAAAAATAGAATTGCTCTTATAAGGTAGATAGAGAAGACTAGGTAAAGCAGCCTTTAGGGGAGTAGATCAGCAGTTCTGGACATGGTAAGTCTGAGTGACAATTGGACATCCAAGTGGAGATACCTAGTAAGTGGCTGGATATAGGAGTGTGGCATTCCATAAAGAGGTCTAGGCTGGAGATATAAATGTGTGAGTTATCAGCATGAGTGCAGCACTTACAAAAGAGAAGAGGTCCCAAGATTAAGCCCTGTGAATCTCCAATGTTTAGGCATTAGGAAAATAAGGTGAAGATAGCTAAAATACTTGAGAGAGAAGAGCCAGAGAGGTAGAATGTGATGTGGTGTCTTGCAAGCCAAGTGAAGAGAGGGTTCAAGGAAAAGAAAGTAATAAATTTTGTCAAATGCTGTTAATAAGACAAATTAAAGAGACCTGATGATTAATGATTGGATTTGGCAATGAGAAGTACTTGATAGCTTTGATAAGTGCAATTCTGATGGAGAAATAAGGGCAAAAGACTAATTAGAATGGGCTCCTGAGAAAACTGGAGGAGGGGAACTGGAGAGAGGGAATATGAGTAACTTTCCCAAGGAGTTCTGCTGTAAGAAGGAAAGAGAGACTGGACAGTACAAAGAGAAGGGAGGTTTTGCTTTGTTATGTTCGTAGGATTGAAGAATGTTTCAGTATGGAAAATCTCCAATAGAGACAGAAAAATTGATAATGTAGGAGCATAAAGAATTGTTGGAGTAATGTCCTTAAGTAGGGGAGAGGCCACTGGCTCCAGTGCACAAGGGAGAGAACCTCTGCTAGGCAGTGCATCCATAGTGACAGGAAACAAGCCACAGCATAATGAGCACAGATAACAGTAGGTGAGTATGTATAATGACATCAGCCTATGAAAAAAATCTCTTATGAATGCTTCTATTTTCTCGGTGAGATCGCAAGAAAGATCGTCAGGTGAGAGTACAGATGAGAAAGGAGATGTCGGAGTTTGAGAAGAAACAGTAGGAAATAGTTGTCTAGGAGAATGAGAAAATGAATGGACTGGGGAACATATTATAACTGGCAGCAGCAGTAAGAACCCACCTGAGGTTCACGGCCATGAATATAAAGTGAGATAATTGCTGAGGGTTCTCTATTTTTCTCCAGCCATGTTGATCCAGGTTTCAGACTACATATAATTAATGTATGATTTGTAACTGTTTCTGGAAGCAAAACAATCATTGTCCACCATTACTCCCAGAGAGAAGTGTATTGGGAAAGTGCCTCCATGAAGGAGAGAATCTCAACAGACCACTGATCTTCCTTTCCCAAAAGGGACAGTAATATCCCTGGTTGGCCACACATTTATTAGTTAAGAGAACAAAAAGCTAGGGAAAGTTGAGGGGACACTTAACCTCTCATCATTCATGTGTAAAGACCTTTTAAAATCTTTATTTTTGAGAGAGAGCGTGTGAGCGGGGGAGGAACAGAAAGGGAGACACAGAATCTGAAGCAGGTTCCAGGCTCCAAGCTGTCAGCACAGAGCCGGACGCAGGGCTCGATTCCACAAACCATGAGTTCATAACCTGAGCTGAAGTCAGACGCTTAACCTCAGATGCTTAACTGACAAGCTACCCAGGCGCCCCTCATGTGAAGAGATTTCTTAATCACTACCGGCTTCTTCCGTCACCTCTTACTCATTGCTGCCCATTGGAGAAGAGACTTAATTGTTAAGCTTGCATGAATAACCTGGGCATCTCTGCTTGGCTTCCTCCTTTCTACTCCTTTGGGATCTGCCTGCCTGCACAGGCTGATGCTTTCTGGTCAGCTGGCTCCACTTTACCATAGGCTTAGTGGGGACGGGTCATGCCCCTGTGGGATAGACCTGAAATGTTGCAGGAGATAGTTTCAATTATACATTGGTAAAGTCCTCAAACCTCAGCTACGTTCTCCCGTCAGCTGTATGAGTAGTAAATCTGATTATTTTGATTTCCTGACCCCTGATTCTATCTCTTCATTGGTTCTAATCTCAGATAGGAGCACAGTGATATTTATTAATACTATCAAACCCCAATACAAGTGTTTACATTGTTCAAAATAAAGCTGATTATTTAAGGGGATGGGAAATAGAATCAGATGCTGGGAGGGGTGCCTGGGTGGCTCAGTCAGTGGAGCATCCAGCTTTGGCTCAGGTCATGATCTCACAGTTTGTGCGTTCGAGCCCCGCATCAGGCTCTGTGCTGACAACTAGCTCAGAGCCTGAAGCCTGCTTCAGATTCTGTGCCTCCCTCTTTCTCTGACCCTCCGCTGCTCACACTGTTTCTCTCTGCCTCTCAAAAATAAATAAAAGACATAAAAAAAATTTTTTTTAAAGTACCAGATGCTGGGAAACTATGTAACTATAGGATAAAATAGAAAATTACAGATCTGCCTGAAAATTACAGTGGGTACTCATCAAATGTATATTGAATGCATTTTATACAGAGGTAAGGATAGCAGCCAACCAGCCCAAGATCTACTACAAGCTTCATTTTGACTAGAACAAAGATTTTGATGTAATTTTTTTACTTCATTGCTAAAACGTTTATTGCAAATGTAAAATATAAAGCATTTCCCCACATCTCCACTTTACAAAACAGGATGGAGTGTAACAGAGAATTAGTTATACCTTCACAAAGGACCCTAATAATAATTGTGAGATTAATGCCAATATGAATCCTAGTAAGAGCTAACATATATGGAGTGCTTGCTTTATGCCAAACAGTGTTTTCAGCGATTCACATGCATTATCTCATTTAATTCACACAAGTATAGAAGGCATATAGTATTATTATCTCTATTTCAGACACGAAGCAACTCAGATCAAATTAATTAACTTGGCTAAGATCAGACAGCTAGTAAGATGGAAAATAGGAATTCAAACTCAGGAAGTGTTATTCCAGACTTGCCTTCTCAACCATCAAATTATACTTCCCCAATAGTCAGTCATTAAGCAGGCAATAAATGCTCCCTAGCAAGAGCAGCAAAGCACATACCTTGGGGAATTACTGAAATCCATAGAAACAGGCCTTTGGTTTTGACGGCATTCATAAGCTACTATACGCAACAAGAATGTACATTCCATGGATAATGAGACTATGTGGGCCTATTTGCTGACCCTTACTCCAAATCTTCTGACATGGATTTAAGGGAGACTCTGACCTTTCACCTTTACTTAACAATGTGAGGCCTAATCTCCCATATTGATACAAGACCAGTGACTGAGCAGGCAAATCCTAATCTTATCGTTTTGACCAGCAGAAAGTAAGGATATACTGTACTGTATCTGGGAAAATGAATTGAGGCAGGAATCCTGCTAATGCTGCTGCATCCATGCCAGATGCTCCCAGAAGAAAATCTCCTTGTGATCTGGAGCATGCACTCTTCTTTGCCCTTTCAGCAGCACATGGAAGGAACCTTAGTCTAAGTCTCCAGACACTGCACAGGACAGTGACCTCACCATGCTTGCTTTTAGCACTCCATTGACAGTAATTTATGGCCACACAGAGCAGGGAATAAAGAAAGGAGATGAGAAAGAAACCAATAATTATTAACACTATGCTAGGTGTTTTCTTTTATTCTCTCTCATTAAATGAAGTAGGTTTTACCTCTACTTTACAGGTAAAGAAACTGACGTGGGGAAATGTTAATTCACTTGCTCAGAGTCACATAGCCAAGAAGTAGGAGTGATGTGAATGAAATTTGCATTTATCTATTTCAAAGCCTGTACGTTTTTAATATTATCTCTTTGAAGGAACCTGAGATCTCAATAGGTCCAATTCCCTTATTTCAAAAATGCAGTGGAAAAAAATGCAGTGACACCTGGGTGGCTCAGTTGGTTGTTATCCTGGGCTCACAGGATCGAGCCCCACATCAGGCTCTGCTCTGTGTGTGAAGCCTGCTTGAGAGTTTCTCTCTCTCTCTCTCTCAAATAAAAAATTTTTAAATGCAGAAATTGAGGCCCAGAGCATGGCTCACCTTGTTCAAGGTCACAGGTTTCACTAACTTTCCCATGGGTATACTCTAAGAAAGCCGAGCAAAGATCTTCCCAATCCCTGCAGGGCCCTAACTAGTAGGAAAATTTGCTGTCCCCTTCATTGGGCACACATCATCCTCCTTGGCCCCCTGAGGCACAGTGGAAACAACAGTAATATCTGGACGCTCTTTGGAAATAGTTTTTCACAGCATCATGATGAACACTTTCCATATATGACTCACAGGCCAGTATTATTTTCCCATTTTCTGAAGAGAAAAAGACACTGTGTGGCTTGAATCAAAATTTAACTACTGAGTCCTATTTAAACTGAATCCCAAGCCATGGACAGCTCTGAAAGACCAGAGCAATGAAGATCTAAGCTGGCTTTCCCTAATACAGGAATAAAAACAGAGGACTTCCCCTTCTCATGTCTTATCTCAGTCCAAGTCAAGCGGGTTTTGGTTTTATTTATTTTTTTGCACATGCTTGGCATGGGCCTTGCTGGATTATACCTTGGGATTTGTATAACTCTTTAGAAATGGATTTAAGGCAAAGATTTTGTCAATTGGGGCCATGAGATTTTTCGGACCATGGTGAGGACCAGGCTGAGTCTTAGTACTAATCAGTATCCATGACTCATTATAGAAAATCTTCAGACCTCTGGGCACTTGGGTGGCTCAGTCAGTTAAGCATGCGGCTTCGGCTCAGGTCATGATTTCATGGTTTGTGGGCTCGAGCCCCACATCAGGTTCTGTGCTGACAGCTCAAAGCCTGGAGCCTGTTTCAGATTCTGTATCTCCCTCTTTCTCTGCCCCTTCCCTTCTCATACTCTGTCTCTCTCTCACACACACACACACACACACAAATAAACATTAAAAAAAGAAAATCTTGAGATTTAATAGTTATTTAGGAACCAAACAGATACCACATTTACATTTAACAAATAGAACAATGGACTTCACAGTCAGAGGCTTATATTAGATTTATTGAGTGCCCATTTGGTGCCATGATCTGTGCTAGTAGGATCAAGTTATATGACAGTGAATATTACATATGTGTTCCTATCAGGGAACTTCCTGTATAGCATGTTTATTGCCAATAAGGTAACTGAGAAGCCCCCTTCTTGGGAGGATGGTGAAAATAAAATGATGAAGATAAGAATGAAGTCAATGGACACCATGCCAGAGAGAAAACATGCTGTGCAGAGAAACTGAGGTCACATAACACCATCAAGGACTTCATTAGGGCTGGAATGACTAGGGGAAGCAGTGAGATTGGGGTAGTTTAGACAGGACTTGCAAGAGGAAAGAGCTTCTGGAGACAACCCCGGCCAGCTGAGAGGAAGACTTTATGGAAAGACTTGTTAAGAGATGCTAGCAGAAGCTCCTGAAGGACCCAGCTGGGGAGTTGAGTTTAGCTGCCAGCCTAATGAGTGTCCTAGAGTGAAACTCAAGGGTTATAGCTGGGGCTGGCCTAACAAGAAAAAGTGGAGAGTCCCCTAAATTAGGAGTAAGGAACAGCCCACCAGTATGAATAGGAAGGGAAGAGCTGAGTGAGTAGAAGAGAAAATCTATGATTTGAACCTTATTAGCATGACCTGAGCTAAAGTGAGGGAAGTGAGGAGATACACATCTAATTTGTGTTAATGGATTTCCTCTATTACCTGTTACTCTGTTCCTGTGGCCCAGGGTGCCCTCCCTGGAGCTTCATGATGCAGACAGAGGCTACTACTGGAGAGAAAAAGAAAGAGGCCAAAGTCCAAAACTATATAGTCTTTTGTGGAGCAACCTCTGTGGCCTCAGAACCTTGGCTGCAGGATGCCCTGGGTGCAGGAATCCAGATACATGTATATTGGAAAGGCAGGGAGGCAGGCCCACTGTCCGGTCATCCCAACACTTCCGATGCTAGGCATTGCATTGCTTCACTAGCCCCAACACTGATTTTGAACCACAGACTATCACAACTGGAGGAATTGTTATACCTTCTAGAACAGTGGTGCTGAACCCAATGCATCTTCTCAATAAAAAGTTAACTTCTCCCACTGTCCTGAAATGAAAAACACTGATGAGTAAATCTGTCTACATATGTGATTAAGACATAAAAAAATAATGTCCTGTGTTGTAAATGAGGGGGAAAAGGGAAAGTGATTTAATATAAAACAATATTTATTTCTATACATAAACAGTTGGGCAGAAATCCACAAGAAGACAAACATGCCCCCAAGGAATTTCCTAAACCTCTTCTGAAGGGCAGTACTAGCCCTCAAAACAACCACTGCTCTGCCCTGACCTTGGTTCCCAAATGGACAGACTGGATACCAGAAAAAGGAAGAATCACATCATGGGGTTTTTCTTTTGCTGGGTCACTGCAGCCTTTCAGTGGGGTCTGCTAGAGTGACCCTTCGTTTTTGTTACTAGGCTATATATATGATAGCAGGAATGACTAAAGCACGTAGTTTGGAATCAAAAATCATTGAATTTTGACTGCCACTCAGCAGTGATGTGACCCTGTGTCAGATGCTCACCCTCTCTGCTTCTCTTTTCTCATGTGGAAATTGGAGATAAGCCAGTACCTACTCCATAGGATCAGCATAATGTATGAAAGAGGCCTGATATACAGGAATCTTCAGTATGTGGTAGTTATTACTATTAATATTTATGGCACACTGCTAACTGCTTCCTGCACTCTGTTAATGCACTTGTCACCACTTCATTACGGCTGCTGCCACCACAACTGCTACCGGGGTCCCCAGTGGGGAGCATCCCTTCCTGTCAGCAACGCTCTCTGGGCCAGCCTAATGTGATCTATTCTCATATGCATACTACCTTGCATCGGGAAGGGTATCTTGACTATTTGGGTTTTCTTCTTTCCTTTGCTGTAGGATAAGGTCCAAAAGATCAGGACAGAAGGCATACAAGGGTCAGCCTCTAGTGTCCCATGAAATGCATTTCCCATTGCTCCCGAGCTAGTGTCACAGAAAAGAGCCCAGGGACTGCACTCATATTTTCCAGTGACTTCCTGTCAACCCCCAATGTTGGAACAGTCTTTGTCTCCCCTTCCTTGCTCACATTTTCAATCCTGCTACGCCAAGGGCCTTCGCGTTGATCCCAGGAGGCCTGTGTGTCTTTACACAAAATAAGATTCCTGGAAGCTTACCCTTCTTATCACAAAGTTCCCAAAATAGAAAATTGGATTTGGCCCCCATTGTGGCCTTGTCTCAGTAATTTGGATAAACTCTATGGTTCCTTTCAACAATAATGAACCTCTGACTTGGGGCTTAGCCAGCCTGCAAGCCTGCCAGGCCGCACTCTCTGGGGTCTGGAATCTCACCACAGCGAGGGTTGGGGGAGGTACAGCTAGATATATGTAGGTCTCGGACCTTGGCAAACAACTGACTTCCACGAGCAAGCACGTTCTTCACACAGCTGTTGAGACACCTGAACACACACTCTTTCTCCTCCAACCCTCTGCCCCTCACGCGAAAGCACATCTCCCCAACAACGAATGTAAACAAGAGGTCTTGAGAAGTGTTTGTAAGGAGTATGTGTGGAGGAGGGGTGCTATGTCTCATCCTTTCCAATTTATGCTGGCTGCAGACACCTGCATGGATTTTATAGCCATCCATATTATTAGATCCCTAAGGCCCAAGTAGATGGAAACAATTTCTTCAACATTATTTCTCGAGTTTCTTTTTCACAATGCTGAGAATATCGCACTGCTAGTAGCACTCAGGGTACCTGCCAGCTTCCTGGTGAGGGTTGCTCTGTGATTCAATCACAGCAAAGCACAGGGATGGGTAGGAGCAGGCATGCATGTAGGAACACATGGATGTGCATATACACGCGTGCGCATGCATGCGTGTACAACTCCGTATTAAAGCCTTAGCCCTCACTCCATACTCAGAAGCAGCTCCTCTAAACCCTTAGAAACTCTCAGACAAAAGAAAAAAAATAACCTTAATGTTGCTTTTTCATGTTTGAAATATGCAAATAATCATTATTAAAACCCCTCAAGCAAGCAATATCACATATATTTGAACTGAGCACTCTTGAATATAATCTCCCTATCGATAGAGATATATGAAACCAAAGAGAAATAAGGAGGCAACTCTGTGGGCACAAATATACACATATCCCCAAATCATTACCTGAATTTTGTCACAGTGGCACCCAGAACTGCTCAGGAAACGGCTTAAAAACAGAGATTTTTAAACTTAATGTAAATTGTACTTGAATAACCAGGAGGGGAACAATACTGTGAAGTCAAGACTTTTACAAGTTTTGTAAAATCAGAAGTCAACTCAATATTGTAGATGGTGATGCAGGTAATAGAGGAGCTAGCCCCTTAAAATGCACAGAAGCCACAAACCAGCATGTGCCACTTTCCACACAGCATCCTCCATCATCCTTGTAGTCACTGAGCCCATTTTTCGCTTTCCCTCATCACTCAGTACCTTCCATTCCAATGGAATTATGTATGACCCTATTATTCGGTCACAACAGCCTCCCCTCCCAGATGGCGCTCTCGAGTCTGCTAGTTTAATGGTGACATTACCTCGGGCTCCGGGCTCTCTTCTGTTCATAAGCTCTAGCTGAGCTTGTTCCAACTACTTGACTTACTGGCTATGAAAAGCTGCAGCCTAGCATGTCAGTAAAGAGTTCAGGCTCTGGAACCCGATGGAACTGTATCTGAAATCACCTGCTAGCTGTAGGATCTTTGGCAATTACTTAACTACTCCAAGCCTCAGCTTCCTTTTCTGAAAAATGGAGAACATAATAGCACTTAGATCACAGGATTATTGTAAGAATACATGATATCACCCATGTGAAGGGTCTGGTCCAGGGAAGGCATTTGGTAAGTGTTAACTATCACCAAAGCCACTTTCTTTGTCATTGTTGGCAGTGGCGGATCATCATCATCATCATCATCATCATCATCATCATCATCATCATGTCCTGCTCTCAGTGTGACGAAACTCTTCAGATGACCCTTCCAGGGAAAGCTCCTTCTGTTTAGCTCTGAAATATTCCAATTATAAAACCCATTGAAATAAATGTCTTCCTTTCATCCTCTGATCTCATTTCAGAGGATGAGTCCTCCATAGTCAGGCAAATGAATTCCAGGATTTTTCTGACAGTTACTGCCTGCCCCATGGCTGCTAAGGGTTTTGGACAGCAAGATACTGGCCCTTGGGCTACTGTAGTGAAAGGTAAACACTGCCTCCCACTAGGACCACACACAAGGGAAAGGTCCTCAGAAGGAGACTAGAGAACTATTAAGGAGTTCAAGACTAAATTTGTCTACTATATCTGGGACTGTGGTGTGCAAAGTACTGACACAGGTCTTCCGAAGACAAAGCTTAATAAATGTTGGCCAACTTCTCCTTTTTCTAGTACCTGCCTCCCATCCACACTGAAGAGGAGCAGCATAAAAACAGAGTCATCACATTCCAGGACACTGATCCACTGCCCTACGAGTCAGAGGGTCTGCCTCTTTCTTGAGATCTCCTCTCCAGCCAATCTCTTGCTTCTGTGAAGTCAGGCAGGTATCAGCTCTGTTCTCTTTGTCTCCTTCTTCTTACTCTCTATCTTTTGGCTTGATTCCTTGCATGAAGTAAGGCAATATGAGGAGGTCAGGGGTGCCGAAAGATGGGCTAATGTGTCTAGATATAGAGGAAAATGCCCTTGCTTTGATTCTCTGAATTTCTCTTTCTATTTTTTGCCCCCAAGATGTCCTCAATTGTTTGATATTACTACTCTGGTAGCAAGAAAGTACATGTCAGTCAGTAGGAAGTAGATTAGAAGATTAAGGCAACGGAGTAAGAGAGCCAAGAGCAGAGTCAGAACTTAGCCCCAACCTTAGCCCAGTAGCTTTACATCTCACAGAATAAAAGCCCATTTGAGCTTCTTTTGATATAATAGGTACCATCAGAAGTCCACCAATGTCCCATGGAACTTTCCATGTGCTCAGGCCAATTGCCAGTATCTGTATGACTGCTTAAGACCTCTTTCCCAGAACTGCAGATCTCCAGGCTGTTTACACGTGCAGCAATCCAAAAAATGCCAGTGAATTAACACCACCACCCCAGAAGCGGTGAGATGTTGCTCATAAGTTGGTGCATAAATGCTTCAGCTTTCTGGTCCATTAAGTAGGATAATTCTGAGGCGTGGTGTGTGTTGCACCATTTTCCAGAGTTGCCCTGTATGACTGTGAGCCCACCACTGTGGTAACCTGGCTTAACAGCACAGTATTTACTGACTGACTGCATTTCCTTTATAACTATCCCATTCCCTTACAGGTGTTCCCGGCGGTTCCCAAACAAACCATTTTCATTCAAATCCTTGTCTCAGAGTCTGATTCCTGAGGAACCCAAGCTAAGATTGTATAATTATCCTTAGCTCAGTGGATAAAGAAGCCTGAATGAGTCAGAGTCTTGACCAAAGTATTTTTGCTATTGTGTCTCACAATGATCTGTATGAGGAACCTTTGGTTCTTAAATCATAGCCTAATAAGGACTTACTAGCCAAATGGGACATAGAGAGAGTAACTCAAGATCAGATATAGCATAATATACTTAAATAATTTCCTCTAGAGAATATCAGTCTTCTAAATGTAAGGGATGTGGAAAATTATTCTTTTACTATGAGGTAGGAATGTTGGGATCAAGGGCCATTTTCACAAATTGGCAAATTAAAGGGATTAGGAAAAGCCACTTCTGATCACTAAAATATGTGAACTTTCTCTGAATAATCCAAATGAATACACAAATGCTTGACAAGATTCGTCTGACAAAATTAAGGATAAAGATTTCTGTAACAAGCTGAATGCATTTTTAAAAATAAAGTATAAATGTAACAATATGCTATCAAAATGAATGACAAAATCAACAACAAAATACAAACTCAGTTTTTGAGCACTTAAATGTTGACAGTTTGATAAATGTTTTATGTATATTATTTCACTTAATCCTCACAATAAATTTTTAAAAGCTTTTTTAGTTTATTTATTTTGAGAGAGAAGGAGAACAAGTGGAGGAGGAGCAGAGAGAGAGGGACAGAGACAGAATCCCAAAAAGGCTCTGCACAATCAGCATGCAGCCTGATGCACGGTTCAAACTCACAAACCCGTGACATCATGACCTGAGCTGAAATCAAGATCTGGACGCTTAACCGACTGAGCCACCCACGAACCTCTCTTCACAATAACTCTTAAAGATATTCTCTTTTAAGGACAGATACCAGATGTTTGCACTCATAGGTCTAACAGGAGAACAGGAGAAACCTAATGGAGGACCAGGGGGAGGCGAAGAGGGACAGAGAGTTGGGGAGAGAGAGGGATGCAAAACTTGAGACTATTGAATACTGAAAACAAACTGAGGGTTGAAGGGGGAGGGGGGAAAAGAGGTGGTGGTGATGGAGGAGGGCACTTGTGGGGAAGAGCACTGGGTATTGTATGGAAACCAATTTGACAATAAACTGTTTAAAAAATAAATAAATAAAATAAAATAGAGAATCGGAAAAAAAAAGATATTCTCTTTTATACTCATTTTGCACATGAAAAAACTAAGGCACAGAAAGATTGAGTGACTCTTCCAGGGCCACATGGCTAGTAAAGGGTATAGATAGGATTTGAAATCATGGTCTTCTATTCCAAAGCACAGGCATTTTCTAATTTACTTCTTTGCTTCTCACTCATATACATTTTTATTGCTGTATTTCTCTTCATGTGTGTTTATTACTTTCAATAAAGATCAAAATTATAAAATGCAGAGCTAAATGCCATTTAACATTTAAATCTTATAATAATTTATAATAACAATGTAAATAAATTCAGTCATGAGAAAAAATCCTTAGCTGGCTCATGTATCTAACCTGGGATTCATAAATTATCGTATTCATAACGAGTCTACAGCACACCATATGTCCAATCAGGCCAGTAGATTCATATACTTGGCTTTTTGACAGTCTCAAATCTGGCATGGTTTACGCTACTGATGTGGCTTTTGAGTTCCAAGCTGTCACATTCCCGATTCAGAACCTAGCAGAGTGCTTTGCACATAGTAGGTTTTTAATAAATGAATGTAATGGAGTCCCAAGTTTTTTTGGACTGGTTTCCAGGCCCAAGGCCCTCAAATAAGATTGAAATTACAATCAACCCAATCACCAGGATTTAAGGTAACTAACTGCTTTCTCCCTTCTGAAGTCAATGATGAGAAGCTCTTTCCTTGACCCCACCTCCCCATAACTGGAACAATTTTCCATCTTCTCCGGTCTTGAAGCTTGATTCCTAGATCCTCAAGTTTCTGTGTCCTCTTGTGCTCCTGGGCGCAACAGATTCCCAGGAGCAACAGATTCCCCCCTCTTAGTCCTCAGAAGTGTGCTGTGCCTTCCTGCTCTTTGCCTTTGTTTGCAGTATTGCCTTGGTCTGAGATACCCCCCTCCCCCACGTCTTGGCTTCTGCCTGGCGCTTGTCTCAGATTCCTGAACCTTGCCTGAACCAGGTACAGATGTAATTCCAGCCCCAGTCTCCCGTCCCTGCTCTCCAGACCCGCTGAGAGTACTTACTTCAGCCTGCTGGGGTCCCCAACCTTGACCTGGCCCCTCAGATCTGGTGGTTGGCCAGCGTGAGGCTGATAAGGAGGCAGAGAGCCCTGAAAAGTCACCACCAGTATGTCTGTGTCAGCTGGAGGCCGGTTTCAAGCCGGTGCCTGCAAATATCTAACTTATTTATTCATCCTGCCTTTTGTTTGAGTTCTTTGAACACAGCAGGCTCCCCCAAATGATTTCAGACAGCACAGAAAGAAACCTGCCCTCCTCAGTCCATGAGAGAAATGGCAAGTCGGGCCTGTAAATAGGATTGTTGAGTTTTCAAAGGCTCGGCTGCCTGTTGAGACATGCAGCCCAGAGCACACCCCCAAAGAGACACACAGCCCAGATGGGAGGTGATGAGGATTGACATGATCTGTGCACCTCTAGATAGAGGATTCTATTTGAAAGGGAGGAGACCAGGCTCAGAATCCTGTTGACTCCATCAAGGACAGCAGTGATGTGATGTGTCGTAATGAGGATCCCCCTGGCTATTTAGGCAATCTAGTCACTTGGCCTGAACCGTGCCAGCCCTCAACATATATCAGAAACAGTTTTCATACTTTCTTTCTTTATTGCCTTCAGAAAACTGAGCATGCTTTATATACATTTCTGGAATGTAGAAAATCTTCTGTGGTTGCACTTTCATGCATGGTTATGAAAGAGAAGCTTGAGACCCCCTTCTGGCTACACTTGCACCTTCAGCTGGAAATGAAAGCTCCAGGTGGTGGGAAGCCTAACCGGCCCTGCTAATGGGCCAGCCTAGCTCAGCATACAGGCTCGTTCCCACGATTGTGCCCTTGCAGGAGCACAAGTCACCACTTGCCCGGATGCTTGCCGCTTTGTAATTGCCTAACTCTGACCATCACCCTTTCCCCTTCTGGCCACCTCTTCAGCCCCCTTGCAGGTCCTCACCATCCCCATCCTTCCATCCGTGCTATTTAAAATTATTAGAGCACGTATAGAATGGTTGCTTTCAGCTCTATGAAATCATCTCTACCAATAAAAAGAGGGCTGCTTGTTGATTTTGTTTCCAACATATTTGTATTTTTCCCCAATAGAGCTGAATGCATTTGTTAATGCTATTTACTCTATTGACTAGAAATACCAGGGGGCCAGGCTCCCTAAAGTGTCTCTTCACACGGTAAAGTGCAACCCAAACTGGATTAGTTTATTTAGCAAGGGTGTGGGCTCTTCTGAGACATCAGTGCCTCTTAGACAACCTCTTCCATTTTAAGTTACTGTTCTTAAGAAAGTTAAGATCCCTTTGAATAATTTGAGATGTGTGAAATAAGGTTAGTCACAGGATTTCCTGCCACCAGAGCTCACAAACAAACTTTCCTCACTTCCTCTTTTTTAAAGTTCAATTTAGACTCCCTGATCTAGTTGCTTTTGTTTTAGTGGTTACAGTCTCCACCCTGTTACCAATGGTTAAAGGGGTTGACGAATCTCAAGTTTTGTTCTCTCTCTCTCTCTCTGGCTCTCTCTCCTCTCTCATTCTCTACCTCTCCCTCTCTCTGTCACTCTTCACCTCTTTGCTTCTCTCACTGTCTTTCTCTTTCTGCCACACACACACACACACACACACACACACACACACACACACACCCTAGAGGCATTGAAACGACAGACATTCTATCCAACATAAGCTTAGACTCAGAAAACTTAGTTTCCTCTACTTTGGGCTCCTCCCTCTCTCTTCCTTGCAGGCTTTGTTATCTATCTTCCAATCCACCGAAGTGACCATCCTCCCACACTAGCCTTTCTCTATCAGCCTCTTCCCGCCTCCCCAGGTGCTTAGCTTATCATCCCCAAAGAACTCCAGGCTCTGATCTTTCTCTTTCTTTCTTTTTTAAATTTTATTTATTTATTTTGAGAGAGAGAGAGACAGACAGACAGACAGAGAGAGGTGGGCGTAGAGAGAGAAAAGAAGAGTGAAAAACCCAAGCAGACTCTGCACTGTCAGCACAGAGTCCAACGCAGGGCTTGAACTCATGAACCATGAGACCATGACCTGAGCTGAAATGAAGAGTCTGACAGTTAACTGACTGAGCCACCCAGGTACTCCTCAACTTTTTCTAGCCTCCTGCAAACTCACTCTCTCTCTCTCTCTCTCTCTCTCTCTCTCTCTCTCTCTCTCTCTCTCTCCTATGTAACCTCATTACACCTACACCTTCTCATAAGATGGATGTTCCTACAGTGTCATGTAAGGCCCTGGGCTCAGCTAAACTGTGAGCTTGTTAAAGGAAGAGATTAGGTTTTTTGGTTTTGTTTTTTGGGGTTTTTTTTAAGGTTATTTATTTATTTTGAGAAAAACAGAGACAGTGGGAGTGGGGTTGGAGCAGAGCGAGAGGGAGACAGAAAATCCCAAGCAGGCTCCAGACTGCCAGGATGGAGCCCAACACAGGGCTGGAACTCATGAAACCGTGAGATCATGACCTGAGCTGAAACCAAGAGCTGGACGCTCAACCAGCTGAGCCACCCAGGCAACCAGAAGGGATTAGGTTTTATACATGTCTGTAGTCACTAGCTTTGGGCCAGGCCCTCCCTAATTGTTGAATGAATGGACACAAAGTTAATGAATCAGATAAGGTGTTATTCCTCCCAAGTAACAATACCTCTGTTCAATTAAAGCATATGCTTCTCACAAGGACATGATAGATAGAATCTAATGGTGAGAATTTCAGACCCTGAGGCATGGTTACCCCACTTGGACATATCTCAGGTTCTTAATATACTATGTGTGATGAACCTAGATTTCTTTATTCAGAACGATAGGTTCTGCATTTTCACCAGACTGTCCAGATTTTCCAGTAGCATTCTTCTCCTTTCACCTTGTCCACCAAGGACCAACACAAGGAATTTATATTTATAAGCAAGTCTCCTTCTAATGGAAAGAAATTCTAAGCCATGCACTCTATATCAATAGTTTCTCCGAGTACAGTTACCATGACTCATTTTGCATATATGTAAATAATGGGTGGATCTATTCAGGATCCATATGCTGGCATTCCTTTTTAATCCACAGGTCTTTTCTCAAGAGTGGTGGGATTCTGATTGGTTCCCTTTGCTTCCACTCTCCAGTCCAGGGTGGATCTATTATCTTTGGTTCTCATTCTGGTTGCTGGAGGAAAAAGATTCTTTTTTTTTTTTTTTTGAACCCTAGATAGAACCCATTTGCTTCTGGTAGAACTCATCTCTGTGTATGCAGTCTGCATCCTCATCACCAACACAACTGTACATTCTGTCTGAGGAGGTCCTGCCTGGCATTACCCACTACCATACAACCCTCTGCTTTGGCTTTTCCTTTTTTCTTTCCTTAACTCTTCAGCTAATCCTTGTCCCCCAGCCTACATTCTCCTATCATAACTTCTCTGCTTTTTTTAGCTTTCTTAAAATGCCTCAGTTAATTCTTCATCACATGCCAACTGAGGGTCAACTTAACTTTCTCCTCCCATCCCTGATCCAGATAAGTGATCTCTCTGCCACCTAATTAAACAATTTAAGAGCAAGGATCATGATTCATGCTTCTACGTGACCCACACAACAATAAGCACAGGGCTTTACACATAGCCAATACTCAATAAAGACTTGTTGATTTGGTTTTCTTGAATGACATCTCCCAGTTAAGAGCTCCAAAGCACATCCATGGTCTAAAGACAATTTGGATTTACTTCAATTTCATTGGGAAAATACTTATGACCCCACATTTCCTTTATAAAAGAAAACAAGTACTTTCAGGTCTCTGTAGTGGTGGTTGTGTGGCTTCCCTCAAAAAAAATCACTTTTGAAGGAAGAAATGTAGCTTCTCAGTTAGCTAGCTAGCTAGCTGATAGTGGAGAAGAACATTTCTACAGGTTGTGCTACATTATCACAGAGAGTATGAGCCACAAGCAGGAAAACCACTGGCATCACGTTCTGTTTAAGTTTAAGTGGAGAACTGGCAGTGCTGATCTCGGAAAGGCAGCACCAAATGCCCACCTTGATTTATTCAAACTTTGATGGGTTAAATGAAAAGCAAGTGTGCTTTCTTCTCTTCAATGAAAATAATGGATATGAATTCTCTTAAAGAAGGTATTCCAACCATGTCACGCCCCAGCCAGGTAGAATTCTGCCTCCTAACACTCGGAGGAATTTGGTTTCAGTTTCTAAGTACTTGAGTCAGTCTCCTGGGGGATGATATTTCTCCCTAAATAACATAAGACACCTTCACTTTTAAAAGGACTTGGGTTTATTAAATCTGATTTACAAGGAGTACTGTGACAGTTGCCAGATGGCAAATATTCAATTGCTGTTGGCCCTTCCTAAGTGATCATCGTTTCTGAAGGAAAAAGATACCTCCCTAGTTTCAAATCTTCTTCCAAAATGCTATACATTTGCAGCCGATACCATACAACATCTCAATTATAAAATGTCATATGTTGTTCCTTAGCAAAATAAATTGCATGATTCTCTTTTCAGTAAGGCTTGTGCCTAGTCCCTCCCTATGTGTCACAGAGTTGAGCATATGGCAGATAATTAATGTTTGTTTATGAGTTTCATGTAACTTGTATTTTTTACTCCCCACTATGTTCCAAACGCTGCGGTAGGCAAGAAGGCTGGGTACATATTTCATAAAACAAGTCTTTGGCCCTTATCTCAGAGTCTAGGGGATCAGATGAACATGTAAATCCATAATTATTCCTAAACTCCTTAAATGCCATAACAAGAGTTTAAATGAAGATGAATGAGCACGCTACATCAATATACCATTGAAGACATTTGTTAAAGGCTGCTCCCATATAAGGTAGACAATAGGAGGAAGAAATCTTTCCAACAGAATGCAAAGCACAGAAACAAGGTAGGCCCCAAGAGTTTCAAGGAGGATAGCTAGCCAGAGCGTAAGTGTGTAGGGAGAAGAGGAAAGAGATGAGGCAGGGCCATGCTAAGGAATTAGGAGCTCATTCTGAAGATGTTGAAGAACCATTGATGGGTTTACAATCAAGTGAGTGTTGTGTTAAGATTTGCACTTTCCTGAATGAAATCTGGCCATTTGTAGGAAAGTGGATGGACCTCGAGGGTGTCATGCTAAGCAAAATAAGTCAGGCAGAGAAGAACAGATACCATATGTTTGCACTCATAGGTCTAACAGGAGAACAGGAGAAACCTAATGGAGGACCAGGGGGAGGGGAAGAGCGAAAGAGAGTTGGGGAGAGAGAGGGATGCAAAATTTGAGAGACTACTGAATACTGAAAATGAACTGAGGGTTGAAGGGGAAGGGGGTGGGGGGAAAAGAGGTGGTGGTGATGGAGGAGGGCACTTGTGGGGAAGAGCACTGGGTGTTGTATGGAAACCAATTTGACAATAAACTATTTAAAAAAAAAGATTTGCACTTTCCTTGTAGATTTTAGATACTAGCCCTTTATCTGATATGCCATTTGCCACTATCTTTCCCCATTCTGTCGGAAACCAATTTGACAATAAACTATTATTTTAAAAAATGAAAATTATAAAATGGAAATGAAAGTAAAATCAAAAAGCAATAATGAAATATTTGAGAATAAAAACCCAATGGGTAAGATTAAAAAAAAAAAGATGTGCACTTTCATTTATTTATTTTTTTTAAGTAGGCTTTATGCCCACCATGGAGCCCAACGCAGGGCTGAATTCATAACCGTGAGATCAAAACCTGAGCTGAGATCAAGAGTCAGATGCTTAACCAACTGAGCCACCAAGGGGCCCCCAGATTTGCACTTTTAAATAGCCCACTTCAGAGGGAAGCTGATCCTCATCAGATCAGTTGATCATGAGAAGACCACTTAGGAGACTATGGCAAAAATCCAGGTGAAAAACAATGATGGCTGAGGCTAGGGCCATGAAAGTGGGTGGAAACAGAAAGCTCAATAGTGGATAGATCTGAGGAGTATCATGGGGGATAAAATGAATAGCATCTCATGATTATTGGAAAAGGGGGTTTGAAAGAGAGGTCAGACAGGGAACCCTGGTAGATAGTGATAGTGTTCATCAAGATTAGCTGTGGTGTCAAGAGCCTAGAATTTGGAGTCAATGCTGGAATGTTCATCACTTAGCTGTGAGATCTCGGACAAGGCTTTTCACCCTGGAATCTCGGGTTCCTCACAGGAGAAGCAAAAATAACTATGACTTACCTCACAGATCTGTTGTTGGAATTAAATGAAATCATGTATGAAAATGTGCTTTACATGCTGTAAGGTGCTATATACAAAGGTTATTGTTATCCCATTGACCTGAAAACACACATTTCTTGAATCTAGCAGAACCAAACTCTGACCTTTTCCTTAGAACCAGTTACTGGTTGTCTCTCATAATTATGTCTCTCATAATTAAAGAAAATGTTGCTTGTGTGGGATAGGTAGGCAAAAGAGACTATTCAAGTCATAATGACGAGTCAAGATGACAAGTCAATCACCCGTACTCCCCAGCACTCTCTCCTGTGCTGCCTAGCAGGAAATGGCTGTCAGGGGTTATTGTGCAGGTGACAGTTAACAGCCATACTTTTAACATTCCATCAAACCTAGTGTTTTGGCCTGCATTTAGTCACATAGGTAAGAACTCATTGTTTATGTCCTAAAAAAGCAACAGTTGTAACTTGGTGATTTGAGATTTGTTTATACCAGCTAATCAGTGGATTCTGAACAAGAAAAATGTCCTCAGGCCAAAGGAGGACACAAACACAAATGTTATGTTCTCTGAACTGTCAATTAAAAGTCTACACAAATAATAAACATGACCTTTGAATTGGTCATCAGTGATACCTTGCCCTCAAACTCCTATCCTGAAAAGGAGTTGCACTTTCATTCCCTTCCTCTAAATAGTTCTTGTGAAGGAAATTACATCTTATTTGCACAGGATGACCAGAGATCACATATGGTTTGTCTGTGAATAGGTAATCTCTGCTTTTGCTTCTACCTTTGTTTCTTCTGTTGTCAGATACAGCTCTTAGTTCTCATGGTACTAATTCAGTTGTCAACTGTATACCTTTGATTAGACTTCATCTTTCCAGAGTATAGGTTTTGGGCCTCTGCTGGAACACAGGGACCCTTCTGTTCTCACGTATTTGTTGTGCTTATTTCTTATATTATTTCAGGTTTATTTCTTTCCAGCAGCAAAGAAACTTGCTAGAGTTTTAATTTTGAGGTGGCATAAATCTGAACCCACTAAACTAGTAGGCCACTAAGAATATATTACATATGCTTGAGAATAAGCAACTTTAAATTTTTAAAATTTTTTTATGATTATTTATTTTGAGAAAGAGAGAGAGAGCAGGCAAAGGGCAGAGAGAGAGGGCAAAAGAGAGAGAGAATCCAAGCAGGCTCAGCTAAAAGTCAGCAGGAACCCACGAATAAGGAGATCATGACCTGAGCCAAAATCAAGATTCAGACCCTTAACCAACTGAGCCAGCCAGGTGCCTCTTAAGTTTTTTATTTATATAGTAACAGCTAACATTTCTTGATTGGTTACTGTGTCCCAGACATTCTACTAAGCGCTTTACCTGAACTATCTCATTTAATTCTCATAACAACCCTGCATGGGAGGTACTATTACTACCTTTAAAGATCAGAAAACCAAGGCTCAGAACAATTAGAAATTTTCCTAAGACCACACAGCTAGAAAGTGGCACATCTATAAATTGAATCAAAGTCTGTCTGATGCCAGAACTTGGTTTCTTAACCATCACAGAATGCGTTAGTATACCATTTCATGTATTCTTATTACTGCTGGCTTAAAGCCAACCAGGGAAGCAAGAGAAGTTGTATTCTGGTACTGTTCTGCTTCCCTCTTCTAGGAACATCCCTACTTCATCCACAAATGTCCCATCTTGTGTCTTTATCCTGTCCTCAGGATCTGACCTAAGTCTGAGCTTCAGTAATATGAACCTTAGTCTCCACTATATTTCCATCACTATGTACCAGTCAGATACCTTTTTTAAATTTAATTTTTTAAATATTTCATTACCAAGTTGGTTTCCATATAACACCCAGTGCTCTTCCCCACAAGTGCCTCCCTCCATGACCATCACCCCCCTTCCCCTTCTCTGCTCCCTCTTCAGCCCTCAGTTTGTTTTCAGTATTCAAGAGTCTCTCATGATTTGTCTCCCTCCCTCTCCCTAACTCTTCCCCCTCATTCCCCTCCCCATGGTCCCCTGTTAGGTTTCTCCTGTATCTTTCTTAATGCACTTCTTTTAGTTAAGTTTTTATGGAAAGGATCTGATCAATTAATTTATACCTGGTTGCTAATAATTGACAATGATTTATTACTCTTTTCAGAGACACCTGCGTTTTAACAATGGAATCTAGTTTTAACTGCGAGTAAATAAGAGGGAACCTGAAAATTTCAAGTTGGGATCTTCTCAGTGCTACCATATTTGTAATGTCGTCTGTACATAAGGCTGAGCCTGACGCTCATCACATCTCTGTGAATGAGGGAGCTAGTGTAATCTGTACCATATTCTCTTATTTACTCAAGGAAATACAGAAAATCATATGTGTAATTGCTACAGGATTTATCTGAAGCTACAATAATAATTATTACCCAAGTCATTAGTAGAGATGGCACTAGTAGTATTAGACAGGAATTGTATAATTAGGAAACTACCATTGGAAAGAGATATTTATAAAGCATTATTTGGGGTCCTCAAGGTACCATTTTGGAGAATTATACTGTCTCTTTGTCTAGCTGATTATTACTAAAACTTCTTTGTGTAACTGAATATACAAAGCTCTTTATAACACTAAGGAGTTAGGATTATATTTGAGTTTTCAAGTAACAGAAATGGAGTCACAGTGTAGATTTATCCATACTCTGTTACCCATGTTCCATTGGGACCAGCAATTGTGAAATAGCTGGCTGAGGTTAGGGTTACAAACTATGTCCATGAAGCCAAATGAGGCTAACTTAAACAAATGGGAATTGAACCACCAACTTTGACCTCAGTAATTACATGCTCTAAACAACTGAGATTTGCCAGCATCCGAATAAGATTTAACAAATTCATTCTCTGGAACGGAAAGTTCCACTTTTTTTTTTTCAAGAGTACCTAACTTAGCCAAATAGATCCCAGGCATAATTTGAAAATATCTGCCACATGCTGTGTACCACTCACTACACATAAAAGTTATACTCTTAAATATAGAGATAAAATAATAGCTGAGTCACAGGATAATCTGAAACATACACAGGAATAAAACTGTTAAGAGAAGGAGTAATGTGATCAGATCTGTGTTTTAGAAAGATTCCTTTGGTGGAAGTGTGAAAAATGGGTTTGCAGAGGATAAGAGGCATGGAAGGGTGGGTCGGGGACAAAGAGACAGTGGCCATAGGGAGCCCAATTATGAGGACACATTTGCAAATAGGTCCACCAAGAGATGGTGAATTCAAGAGACATTATGGAAGGTATAATTAATAAGTCTTGGCAATCAGCTGACGATGGGTGGGCTGTTGGGGGCAGGCAGATATGAAGGATAAGGAAAAATAAATAGTAACTCTTCACATCCTAAAGGAACTGCTAAATAGTATATGCTATAAAGCACCACTTTTCTTTCTCATTTTACTATAGACAATATAGAAAATGCTTGAGATTTGAAGTTAAATTCTTTCCTTTTCATTTGTTTTCTGTTCCTCCTGGGAGCATTATCAAGGAGCCACAAATCTCTCAAGTCTGAGTTCTGCTCCCAAAACTTCGTGTATTGGGCAAGGGTATCTTCCATGGGGGCCTGTGTAAACATCCCAAGGAACAGGTTGGCCTTAGGTGAGGGCATTCATCAATGGATGCCAACCGCAGCCTAGCCAAGTGGAGAATCTGATTATTGCCAAGAAGGACTGCAAAAGGTTCAAGTGGAAGAAGTAATATCAAGTGCCAAGTCCCAGGGTGAGGCAAGGAGTGAAAGGAAAAATGAGTCACAAGGTCAGAAATTAGAACAGACTGAGGAAGGGTTAGGAGTGAGTGTAAGATAAGCTGGGGTTAATGGTTCAGGACAGAAGCCATGAATTCTGAAAGAATGAGGGAGGCCTGTTTTCATGTAATGTGTGCAGGTTGGTACAGGCAAATACCGGATAGCTTAAAGGCACTGAACAGGTCTGGACACCTTATATGGAATCCCTAATCTAAAGTATCTCTGCCTCAAGAGCTAAAGAAATGTACATTCTTATAATTGTAGCAGAGTTTCCTATTTGCGTTTCAGTTTCCTAAGATTTGCACTAGAAAGAATACATTCTTGGTAAGTAAGGCCACAAGTTCTTTGGCTCTTGGAATTCATGGGACAGATGATTTCTAATCCAGAAATCCAAATACAAGGCTATCCATCTTTCTTATTCTATTGGGTTACTATTTTCAGAGACAAATCCTCTAATCTATAAACACAGACTGCTTCATTAACTGTGCTTAACAGGTAGCAGAGGCTTAGTTACTGACAACTGCCAGGCAGTGACTTGGAATACAGCCCTTGGTTTTCAAATTTGCTGTAACATGATACAGAGCACAGAGCACATACTTTACTTTAAAAGAGATGTCTAATTTTGTTAAGCTTTTTACTCAGGCTGCCATAATCTGTGCATTCTGCTTCAGGCTCTCCAAGAAGTTCATAGTGGGCTTGTGGATGACAAAGAGAAAAAGAAGGAAGTAGGAAAAGCACAAAAAGAATATATAGTGAATCCTCCTCCCATCCGCCTCCCAAATATAGTAGTAGTTATACAAAGGATAAAAAAAGCTTAAGGACGAAAAAGCTTGTGAGGGAAAATGCAAGCTGGGAAAGGCTCAGGAATCACAGCTGTCTCTCGACTCTTTCCCATCTGACTTTTGACCTTTGTTCTACTGTGAGGCTTCGCCCAGCCTTGTAGCCCGGGAGCCACTGACACCACCATCCCTGGCTTCTAGTGGTGCTCTCCTCACTCTAGCTCTCCTGGACCCGTTATGGACAATTTCCTTCCTTCTACCAGAACACTGTAGGCATTTTTCTTTTTTTTTTTCTTTTTTTTTCCTCCATAATATTTTATTGTCAAATTGTTTTCCATACAACACCCAGTGCTCTTCCCC
>NC_043717.1:93426675-93432356 GCF_006229205.1 Suricata suricatta
ACCAACAGTGTAAGAGGGTGCCCATCTCTCCACACTGTACACATTTTTCAAGAGGATTTATTTACTGAGAAGAAAAGAAGAAACAAAAGCAAGGAAATTCTGATACCTAGAACTGGACGGGATTCTTTAAGACAGTGATTCTCAAAGGGGGCTCCTGAGACAGCAGAATCAGCAACAGCAGGCATGTCATTAGAAATGCAAAGTTTCAGGGCACCTGGGTGGCTCAGTAGGTTAAGTGGTTAAGTGTCTGACTTTTGGTTTCGGCTCAAGTCATGATCTCACGGTTGGTGAGTTCAAGCCCTGGGTTGGGTTCCACACTGACAGCACAGAGCCTGCCTGGGATTCTCTCTCCCTCTCTCTGCCCCTACCCAGCTCACATGTGTGCACATGCACATACTCTCTCTTTCTCTCACTCTCTCTCTTTCTCAAATATATAAATGAATAAATAATGCAAATTCTCAGGCCCCTTCGCAGACCTTCTGAATCAGAAACTCTGGGAGTGAGGCCCAGCCACCTGTCGTTTAACAGGTGATTCTAACCCAGGCTCAAGTTTGAGAACCACTATTCTAAGGAAACTGCAAACCTAGTCCTGGGTAGCCTGCAGAGCATACAGCCTCCTCTTTCTTTCCTTGCATCAGCCACGTTTGGCTCTGTTTGCCTATGGCCTGGGGATTCCATGTTGTGGGCTAGCATGTGCACCAGGTATTACTGCTGCTCCTCATTCCAGGAGCTTCCACATCTTTCGCCTGTTCCTCGTGGTGCTCTGCCCTGTCCTAAGTGCATCACACTCAGTGTTCCATTTAATCCTTCACAACAGCTCCATAAGGGAAGCATTATTATCTCAATCTTCCAAATGAGGAAATGCAGTCACAGAGGGGAGTTGCCAAAGGGATTCCAGGTAATAAGGGACAGGGACAGGGTTCATACCTAGGTATCTGTGATCTGAAGCCCAATGCATAACCTAGATATCACACTGCCCCCACACAGCCACGTGGCTTCTGTGCCAGGCACTACTGCCTGGGCAGATTCTGTGACCATGTGTCTACTCCCTACCTTGGCCAGCTGGGTCTTCTCCTTATGCACTCACCCTTTCACACATTATCCCAGGACAAGTTAATTCACCTCAATGAGCTTCAGCTCCCTTGCCTGTCAAATGAAGAAATCATCCTTACCTCGGAGGGTGGCCATGAGGATCAAATAGGTAAATGTATGTGAAACTGTTGTCAATTGTAACAGAAATGAAAGGCATTATTATCTCCACTCTACAGATGAGGAAACCTATGGCCAGTGTGGTTACCTGATAGACAAAAGCTGTTGGCTTTCCACCTGTTCTTTGAGGGTGCAAGGAGGCCTCTGTTCCCTAAATCTCTCTCTCTACTTGCAAATACAAGCAGAGAACCATATTTAACAACTATTCTCTATTAGGATAACAATGTTCTCAGGCCAGGGTACTAAAATGAGCAAAACAGATACATTTGGGTTCAGAGAGGTGAGAAGAGCCTAGAACCAGTACTGGCTTAGCCACCAGCTGCCAAAATGGGCTTTGGTGGGCAGTGAGGAGGCACAGGGCCAGAGTCAGGGGAGTGGACATAGAGCAGAGACTGTGCTATGAGAAGTAGGAGAACTCAAAGGATTACACAGCTTCCTCATTTGCTTATGGCCCGATTATGCACATCAACATTGAAGTCCACATTTAGTCCTCTCTCACTCTTTAAATGATTCCCATTGACTTCAGAATAATTCTACCGTTTCATGTGTCCTTTTCCCCTTCCTCTGTTTCTCAGCTTTCCAGTGTTTTTTTTTTTTAATTTTTCTTTTCATACTTCCTTCCCACAGATAAGGTTAGTTCTCTGTGAACTAGACGTTCACTCCTAGTCCTTCTTCTCTCCCCTGTTTCTTTCTCATGGTGTGCCCATATCACACACAGCATTTCAGTAAGGTAGAGGTCACCAAGCCAAGGGAGGACATCAATGCATCTTGTGGAGACTAACCATGATATACCACAAAGACAGAAGAAGCCCCACGCAGCCCTGAATGGCTCTGTCCTTGGGTTTTGTGAGCACTGATGTGACAGAGGAGGTACTGTGTAAGTTTTCATGGGTAGGTTTTAATTTTTTTTTATTTTAAGAAAAAAAATTTAAGGGGCACCTGGGTGGCTCAGTCAGTTAAGCATCCGACTTCAGCTCAGGTCATGATCTCATGGTTTGTCAGTTCAAGCTCCACATTGGGCTCTCTTACTATCAGTGCAGAGCCAGCTTTGGATCCTCTGTCCCCCTCTCTCCCTGCCCACTCCCCTGATTGTGCACTCATGCTCTCTCACTCTCTCTCAAAGAAATAAACATTAAGAATATTTTTTACGATTTTATTTTTTTAAGTAATCTCTACACCCAATGTGGGGCTTAAACTCACAACTGCATGATCAAGAGTCACATGCTACTCCAACTGAGCCAGCCAGGAGCCCCTATGGGAGGGTTTTTATACAGGGATATTCTTTTAAGCTATTTTCCTGTTTCTCCTTGTGTGAAATGTATTTTCTCTGAAATGTAATTTCTTAAAGAAATATGGGCATGAAATAACCCCCAAATTAATGCTGGCGGGAGAATGGGTGGTAAAGAAAAACTCTCTACCTACTCTCCTTGGGGCAAATTATTCTTATGCAAGTAATTTTTAAAAAATTCCATTTCTACATGGCAAAGCCTGCTTTAAATAAGATTCTGTGCATTCTGTGCAATGAAAGCAGATTCAAGTATAGGATACATTACAACTGTCTTGAAATACCTATAAAGAATTCACATGCTGTCCCCCTACTTGTGTCATAATTAAAAAGGAAAAGCCTCAGGGCCCCTGGGTGGCTTAGTTGGTTGAGCGTCTGACTTCAGCTCAGGTCATGAGCTTGGGTTCGAGCCCCGCATCAGGCTCCATGCTGACGGTTTGGAGTCTGGAGCCTGGTTGGGATTCTGTGTCTCCCTCTCTCTCTGCCTTTCTCCTGCTCACACTCTGTCTCTCTCAAACACAAATAAACATTAAATAAATAAGTAAGTAAGTAAATAAAAAGAAAAAGCCTCACTTGACCAAATTTCTGGTCCATCCAGCCATGAATTTTTATAGGAGGACTCAGAGACATGCTGGTAGTAGGCGTGGAGAGGGCGTTGTTGGCCTCCTTAATGACCACCTCAAAAGTTAAAGACATTTCACAAGATTCTCTTAGTAAGCTATCATGGTTTTATCTTCTACAAATAGAGCCTAAATCCCTCTTGAAAATCTCTTTTCAGCTCAACTTGTTGCTTGAGGTGGTGAGTTCCCTAGGTTTTACTGCCCAGTGCATAAAGTCTCGCTTCTTTTCGTTTGTCTTGAACTTGATTCTTTTGAGTTTTAAGGCCTGTGCTGAACTCTAGCCAGTAAATAGCTTTGATCATTATTTACTCTGTACATACCCTTCATGAGGCTTATTTATAGTGAGGATACTAGCGGGACCCATCTCATGGGGTAATAGGTATTGAATGACTCAGGGCATGTCAAGTGTTTAGATCCAGGCCAGGCACCAAGGAAATACTAAATAAGCAGTTATTATTAATAGTGCTAATATTAGTATGGACTTTGGATATTGTCTCAATCTTTATCTTTTTGAGTTAAAAACTCATAATACTTTGAATCTTCTCATTCCTTTGTTCTGGAAGCCCATCTCTATACCACCTTGGGCTCCATTTTGCCTTTCTTGATTTACGGCCCCCTGAATTAAACATTGTGCTCCTGCACCAGGTTTTTTTTTTTTCAAAAACAGGATAATGTATCATTCTATTTGTAGTCCATTTTCTATTGATGCATAGAATTTTGCTGACCTTTCTGGCCCAAATGGTGCTGTGAGCTGAAACTGTTCCAGAAATATCTGTGACTCCTAGATCTCCTTCCAGAGCCATAAATGACAACAACCTTAGTATTTGTATGATACAGTTAGGGTGTTTTTTCTGTAAATGCTTTACCTTGCTGAGATAATCTATTGTTCATCTTTTCCCATTCCCCCAATTTTGAGAGATTTCCTTGCCATTTATACTATATCAGCTTGGCATTTCACTACTGAGAAGAGCTTAGTACCATCTACAAACACAGGAATACCACTGTGTATACCTTGTTTTATCCCACCTGTGACACGTAAATACACCTGGGACCATAGAAGTCAATGCTGACACTTGTACATGCACGGAAGCACCCACTTTTTCCTACCCTCCGTTTCATTCTGTCAGTTGCTTGTCTTCCATGACAAAATGTGTCCCCGGATCCCACAGAGGCTCATTTAACAACAACAAAAAAGTCAACAGTACAGAAGCTTGTCAAAGGCTTTTTTTTATGTCTATGTAAATTCTATCCCCTGCTTCCTCCTTGTCCACATGTTATTTACTCTCTTGAGGAGCAGTAATAGATTAGTCAGACATGATTTTCCCGCACAAAAACGCCGCTGCCTTCCTTCCAAAAGGTCATGTTTGACTATGACATTAGATTTATGATTTGGCTCTAAAACAATTGTTCAGAGAGTTCCAGGTTTTCCTTTTTAAGAATTTTTTAACTATAATCATTAAATGTCAGTGCTGGAAAGAACTTTAGAGATGGCCCAATTCTCTTCATTTTACAATGAGGAAACTGAGGCCTAAAAGAGCTTCTGCCAAATGCATTTTCCATTTCTTGGTCTTTCAACAATGTGAGTAAAATCCTTATGTTAGATGATGCTAAATGTTTGGGGGTATGTTTTCTGTGCTGTCCCAAATGGAACGTATTTTTCTTACCATGGAACACACAATAGATATAACTGATGAAAGCAAAATGTTTTCAAGAACTGTAATATTTTTAAAAAGAGGCTTGTTATACTTAACTTTATTATCATAAGCTTTAGTTCACCAGTTTGCTTTTTGTTATTCCTATTAAGAATTCTACCTTCAAATGTACCTGATTTCTTGTTATTGTTGAAATCACACTGTCAAGCTTCTATCATGTTTACTATGTGCCAGCCTTTGTTCTAACTAAGTATATTATGTAGATCCTCATTTAAAGTAAAAGGTAGGCAATAGGAACCCACAATATTTGAAGACAAGGAAGTGGATATGAATGGGCTGGAGGAGATAGAGACTGATGAGGGCATCAAGGTGACTTCTGGGGTCCAGTAGAATTCTGTTTCTTGTTGTGGGGGACAGATACATGAATGTGTTCACTTGGTGAAAATTCATTGAGCTGTTTGACACTTAGGATTTGTGCAGCTTTCTGTATGTATGGCATACTTCAATAAAAGTTTAAAGAAGACATAACACTCATTTAAGTCCTTAAATCAACTTAATTAGGTAGGTATTTTTATTACCCACATTTGACAAATGAGGAAACTGAAGTACAGAGAAACTAAGTCACTTGCTGAAGATCACAGAGCTGGTATGTAAACAAGATTGAGACTTGAGCCTAAGGAGGTCCATGTTCATAATGAGCACACTATATACCACCCCTCCGAATTGATTGTTTTCAATAGCAATGTTAGTTGTTTACTGACCTAGGGCAACTTTGTATTTGACCATAAGTGCCTTTACTTTTATATTTCCCCTCATTATGTATCACCATCACTTGCCTCAACGCATATGCACATATATGCAGGAAAAGCTTTAATGGTATGATTTCCCTTTCCTTGCCATCTCTTTTTTTTTTTT
>NC_043717.1:93432456-93484567 GCF_006229205.1 Suricata suricatta
AAAAAAAAAGTCCTTACTCTTTATAAACAACATAAAGCTGCTTTGTAAAGAAAGAAATGTGTTTTGGACAACAGTACTGATCAGTTAATTCCATTCGCTATAGTGAAGCACACTTTTTCTTTAACCGCACCCATCAGAGAGCACTGAAGGAAAAATTAGTTCAAAATGTTGTAGATCTTATCACTTTTAAACCAAAAATTCTCACTAAAAAATGCTGCAGCCAAATGATTAACAATCAGAGTAAATTAAAATAAATTCAAACGTACAGACCTGTGATCTTTCCCATGAGGTGTTCATTAGTCATGACTTTTTTCAATATTCCACATAGAGAAAATGAATCTCTCTACCCTCCATTTCTTATAATCAGTAGAAGCCTAGCAGTTAAAAGCATAAATCCTGATGTCATACTCCCTTGGTTCAAATTCTAGCTCTACCCCTTAAGAGCCATATGACCTTTGCTTGAAGAGCTGTCAGATTTAGCAAGGAAAAATACAAGATGCCCAGTTACATTTGAATTTTAGATAAATAATGATATTTTCTGTAAAAGTATGTCTCATGTAGGTTTTCATCACTAACCTAAAATTCAAATGTAACTGGGCATCCTGTATTTTATCTGACAATCATACCTTGGATGAGTTTACTTCATCTCTCTGTGCCTCAGTTTTGTCACCTGTAAAACAGGAATAATATCATGATAGCCCATGGGATTGAGGTGAGAATGACATGGAAATATATGTAAACTGCATGCCACAGTGCAAGCACTACATATATCTCAGCTCTTATAATTACTGAATTTTCTAGTTACATGAATACAAGTTTGGCTTGCGCTCCTGCTTTAAAAAAGACAACAAAGCATCATTTGTAAGCTTGTGAGAAATGTGGAAACTCAGACCCCAGCCTGAAATCTGAGTCAGAATATGAATGTAACATGATCTTCAGTTCTTTGTCATATACGTTAACATTGGTAAAGTACACATCGAGCTCACCATCACTTGTCCATTTTTCTATGCCTGTCTTTATGTCTGTAGTATGCTATTTCCATAACTATGGCTTTGTAGTATGCTTTAAATTTGGAGGTGCATTGCCACCAAGGTGTCCTTCATTTTTAGGATTATTCTGGATATATGTTACCCTGTGACATCCATATGAAAGTTTGGATGGATTTTGATGTTTCTGCCAAAAATGGCATTGGGATTTTGATAGACATTGCATTATGTCAGTAGACCATTTTGAGTACTGACAGCTCAATAATATTAAGCATTCTAATAAAAAAAAAGGACAACAAAAGAATTATGTTATACCTAATTTACTAGGTGCAGAACCAAAGTGGGAGAGCAATACTGAAGTGTATTGTTATGCATACTCACATCGAATACCTTACTTTTTTACTAGGAAACTTTTCAATAACTCAGCATTTTACAACCCAGACACAGTTTCTCCTGTTATTGTTCATATAAATGACCTTTCCATACAGCAATAACCTTTTAATGCTTTGAGACTCTGGAAAAAAATAAGATAATATCTTTTTTTTAGTATATACTTCATGAACTAAATCCATCCTTCACAACAGAGTAAGCACTCATTTCTCTATATTTGCATTGCAGGAATCTGTATATTGTCAGATTCAAAAGTTACATTAAAATTTAAGAGCTGGTATGTTTTAGTTTCTTGTAACACCTGAGAAAAACCCAAACACATAATAAAGTGCATTGTACAAAACATTTAGAATATAATCTATTTGTATCTGCTTTCATGATTTTATATTGGAAATGTCTACCAACATTTTCCCAATTTATATGAAAAGCATGATTTATATATGTTAATTTCAAGCTGGCATTTAGCCACTTGAATGCTTACTGTCATAGGCAGTAAACTGTAGGGGTGTGTGAAGTTTCATAAAAGGTCAATAGCACAGAAAGAATGGAAGAACCAGAATAGTATGAGTGATTCTGAAAAATTGGAGAAATATTAACTAAAGTTGCCAGTTATCTGCGCTTTAGATTGCAATAAATTGTTCCTGTTTTTCTTTCCATTGTAGAAGACACTAACTTGGCTTCATGAAACCAGGCATGCATGTCATCTCCCACCTCATTTTCTTTTGAGTGTAGGAGGGGACATATAATACAAAGTGCTCTGGCGCACAATAATCTATTTTACAGTCGCATGCAAAAAAACCATCCCAGAAAACCTGGCAACATATAGCATTCAGATCTTTTCACATCACTCCTGTCCTTTACTCCGTTTTCTTTGCTGTCATTATTTATCATGCATTGAAAGGACAATGCAGGAACACAGCAGAAATATTCAGGAATATGATCTTACACAGATGAGCTTAACAATGGTTACTTTGAAGAAAATGGTATGCTTTCTACAGATATATATGATGTCAGCAGGCACAGACGCATCTCACAGGACCAAAACATAGAACAACTCTTCAAGAAGTGACTCTCAAAATAGGAAGCGAACGGTTCCAACTTGGTTTCTATTTTTTATGTCCGTTATTGACAACTTGCCATCAGGTTACAAAGGATTTCTCTCTGCAATTCTCAATCTAGATTTGCAATCTGACCTCTTGTTACTTTTAACTGTCTTCTAAACATCTCTACTTGGATATCATACAGGCACTTCAAACTCAGTGCACCCAAACTCAATGCTTTATCTTGTCCCCAAACCTGGTCCTCCCTCTGTATTTCCTGACTCAGTTCCAGGCATCAGCATTTACCCATTTCCCTAAGCTACATGGCTCTGGCATTTTACACCTCTCCCTCTGATCCTGACCACTTCCAATCAGTTGAATGCTGTTGATTCAATCCCCAAATTGTTTCTGAAATCTATCCCCTACTCTTTATTCTCATAGCCATAAATTTAACTCAGTCCTTCTCTTGCACTTTTACAATGGTCTCCTAATAGTTTCTTAATAGGTCTCTCTGCTTCCAGTCTCTCCCATATCCCATCTGGCTTTTATGTACTAACCAGAGTGGGGGGGAGTGTTTTTATTTTTTGAACATACAAATCTGGAACAGATTCCTCTCTTCCTTAAAACCACTCAGTACTCCTAGGAGTTTACAGGATCAAGTCCAAAGTCTTTGGCAATGCGTACAAGGCTCAAGGTCTGCCCCTCACTTCCCCTTCCAACCTCATTACCACGATGTCTCACGTACTCTGTATCTCTGCCTATTAAACCAAACTACCAGCTAGTCCTTGGAGAAAGCTTGTCATCTCTCTAAACCAGTGGTTCATAACCAACAGGACACATCATAATCACCCAAGGAGTTGTTTCAGTGTGGGTTTGTTGTGTGTGCGTGTGGTTTTTGTCACAAAATACACATGCTTTTTCCATCTCAGATCTACAAAATTAGAATCTATATGAAGGGAGCACGGTATCTAGATTTTAGCTAGGTCATCAGGTGACGAGGGATCCACCTGCCCAGCTTAGGCATTTGTTTCTGTTGTTCCTTCTATCTGGAATGCTCTCCCCAAGACTTTTCCTGCCTACCTCCTCTCCATTTTTCAAGGCTTAGTTCAAATATCACCTCTTTTGTGAAGCCTTCCAGGAGCTACACAGGTAAATGCATTTCTCCCTGGTGTCTGTTGCCAGATCATTTTTGAAAGTTATACTACTCTAATCACGTATCACTTTGAGTGTTCCTTGTTTCTTACAGTGTTCTCCTGCAAGGAAGCAAACTCCTTACATTTCTTTGTATTCCCTGCTTTCCGCACAGCTCCTAGCACTGTGCTCAAGAAATACATGAGAAAGAAAAGAACAGAGAAGAAAGAAAAGGAAAATGGGAAAGATGGTGTGGCCTACCTAGGCTGTCTCTGCAGCCCAAATGCAAGCATAAAAAGACATTCTGCCTTCTATCGCTAAGCAAAAGCACCCTGTCACAGCCTGCAGTTGAACCCTTGTTGTGGGCCTCCTGGGATAACATACTGAATTTTTACTAATCTTAAACTTTCAGTTTGGCACAGGAAAAAAAAAAAAAAAACGAGTAGGGTGGAAGCTTTGCTTGTCTACAATGTTGAGTTCTTCCCCCAGAAACTTCTGGAAGTCCCTGATAATAGTCCTGGACAGACGGCCTGATACTCCCCGGCTCTGTTCATGTTCTCTTGGGGACAACAGTAACAAAACTACGGGAGCTTTGACCACAGGGTGACAGAAGCTAAGCAAGCCAGTTGAAGGGTGGTAATTTTACCCAACTGCCTTTCTTAGAGGTCCCGGCAACAACTTCCTTTTCCCCAGTGTGAGATGATGGCATAGTCACTTCCTATTTGGTCTCAACTGCCAGTTTTTTCCTGTTTTTAACTGCCACCTTTCACTAGAACTGTTTTCTCAAGAAGCCTACAAATTAAAGAACAAGCCGTTGATTCAATCCATTTTAAAAAGTTAATTCAGAGGGGTAAAGTCTCACCTAAATTGGTTGTTCAGCACCATTTCATGATAACACACAAAGGGTTCTCCTGTAGCTAAAACCTGCACCCTGGAGAGCACAAAGAAGTTACCTGACTTCATTACCAAGAGCCCAGTCCCCCCAGAGAATCTTTCCTAAGAAACTCCTCAGTATTCATGTTCCCAATGGCAACACAAAACTATCCTTACAGGATAACTGGCATGGGAAGCTGGGGCTCAGCCGCTATGGAGGAGACCGGGAGTGAGGGCATATGGGGTTCTGAGGGCCTTCCCCTTAGCTCCAAGGCCTCTAAAGATCATCGGGGAGTCCTGAAAGAATTTGGGCAGGTGGCAAAACCAGAACCAGGAGGCTACCTCTTAACATTCCATCTTTTGGCTCCTACCTCAACATGGGAATGAAATTTTCCAGGCCACGTTTACCCCTCTCAGTTCTAGAACCAATTGATTAGGGTAAGAGGAAATGAGCTTGATCGTTTCAGTATCTAAATGCAAATATTTCAAAGTGAGTTAGCATACATGCAAACAAATATTATAAGCAGGAAACCACTTAAGCAGCATCTGCTCCCACCCACCACCTCTGTGGCTCTATTCCCCTCAGTAGCATCAGGAAGTACAGCTAGCAAGAAAATTCAGCGGCACTGAGTCTTAGATGCTATTGTTTGTTATAAGTGGTAGTGTGGTAGAGTCCTGTGCACGCTCCAAAGGCTTAATGCTACTTGACCGAGAACTGGTTCAACAGCGTTTTCTGAGGATGCTTCACTGGAACAATAGTGAGACTCCAACATCTACAAGAACTATTCTGTCACGGTTGCTGATTTGATACACACAGAGAGTAAAGAGGAGTTTTGAGGCATCATACAAGCTTTTACATATTTTAAAAAAAGGACCTTTGGGGGCACCTGGGTGGCTCAGTTGGTTAAGCATCCAGCTTTGGCTCAGGTCATGATCTCACGGTTTCTGGGTTCGAGCCCCGCATCGGGCTCTGTGCTGACAGCTAGCTCAGAGCCTGGAGCCTGCTTCAGATTCTGTGTCTCCC
Source organism: Suricata suricatta (assembly GCF_006229205.1). NCBI lineage: Eukaryota > Metazoa > Chordata > Mammalia > Carnivora > Herpestidae > Suricata > Suricata suricatta. The sequence continues at coordinate 93,437,901 of NC_043717.1, forward strand.
TCTCTCTCTGACCCTCCCCTGCTCACGCTGTCTCTCTCTGTCTCTCAAAAATAAATAAAAAACATTAAAAAAAAGGACCTTTGAATGTTATACTTCCAAATATCAGTACAGAGTCTAGCATCTTGAATCAAAATACTTCTAGAATTACCAAGATCACTTCCTTTCATTTCAAATATTCAGATAAGTGAAAGAAATCCAGATAATTGGATCAATTTGCCCTTGTACTTCATACATTGATACACATTATACATTTCAATGTAGTTATTAAATAAGGCTTAAAATGTTAAAAGTCCAAAATGTGAAACCCTACCTCTAGATTTTGTCAAGTGGAGTAAGAGGTCAAATTTAACTCAATGAGGTAACATATTTGAAGGCCCCTAGGTAATGCCTAGTACATTATAACCTGCTCCATGATTAAATATTTTTTAAGCAAATCAAATTTTTCTTAAAGTTATTTTCTGTTCAAAATTGTTTTACATTAGGTAGTATTCACTCTTTGGGGTGAAGATGATCCATAGTTTTATACACAAGTAACATAACAATATTGCTTATTTCCTCTTGATATGACCCTGTATCTTGTGGAGTATTTTTCATTGGTGGTGGCTTTTGGGGTTGCTTTTTTTTTAAAAAGTATATATATTTATTTTGAGAGAGAGAGAGTGGGGGAGGGGCAGAGAGAGGGGGAGAGACAGAGAATCCCAAGCATAGAGGTGTCAGCATAAAGCCCAATGCAGGGATCTAACCCACAAACCATGAGATCATGGCCTGAGCCAAATTCAGATGCTTAACTGACTGAGCTGCCCAGGTGCCCCTTGGGTTGTTTTTTTTTCATTTTGTGCTTGTGTTTGTTTGTTTTTTTGCCCCAGCCACCACACTGAACTGAAATTCTCAGGGAATGGAGTTTCCCAAGTCTGTTTCTTGGTTATTAACCCTTAATGAAAGGGTGTAGAGCATGGTTTCTCCAACGTTTACACCACTGACATTTTGGACTGGGTAATCCTTTGTTGTGAGGGCTGTCTTGTGCACTAGAGTATGATTAGCAGCCTCCCGGGCCTCTACTGACTCCCAGTAGCATCCTTTCTTCCCCATTTGTGACAACCAAAAATATCTCCAGGAGGCAAAATTGCCTCTGCTCGAGAACCATGGCTGTAATAAATACATCATTACCTGACTACTGCCTATATCAAAGTTTGGCCATTTCCATCTACCTACACTTTACCTTGTGAACCAGTCCACTCAGTAAATTATTTATTTATTTATTCTTATTAATAGTTTATTGCCAAGTTGGTTTCCATATAACACCCAGTGCTCTTTCTCATAAGTGCCCTCATTCATGACCACCCTACTTCCCCTTCCCCCTCCCTCTTCAGCCCTCAGTTTGTTTTCAGTATTCAAGAGTCTCTCATCATTTGCCTCCTTCCCTCTCCCTAAGTTTCTTTCCTCCCCCTGTCTCCTTCCCATGTTCCCTTGTTAGGTTTCAACTGTTAGACCTATGAGTGTAAATATTTACAAACATGTGTAAAGTTAAATATTAAATACTGAGGGTACAACAAATGTCAAGAAATTGAAACTACAGATTATAAATATAATTATTAAGTTTTCCTGGGCTCAAGAACACTGTCTAACTTGGAATTCCCTGACTTTGCTTAATCTATATACAATCTTACTTTATTTATACACTTATTAAGTATTCATTGCCACTCAGGTCACATCAATCAAGTAGGTACCAAATTCAATCTGAAGCACAATGTTATACTCTATGGGGCTACGAAAGAGCATAAGATGTGGTGTCTCCCCTCAAGGAACTTATTCCATCAAGTTGTGGTAATACATGGTAACATACTATTGGACTCTGGGCTGACATTTTAATGTAAAATATTCAAACGTCCTTTTTGGTGGGAAGTAACAAAAACACCCATGAATTTCTCATCACTTTGTTTAAATTAAGAAATACATATATTTATATGTATGTTTATGAAAAAGAATAGTTACAGCACAATGAACTCTATGTCACAATTCAAGTGTTCTCTATCAAGCATAATGACAACAAAAGAGTTTAGGAAATAGCAGCAGACCTAATAGGGGCCAGAAACTTTACTAAGATCTCAAGAGCAATGTCTTTAAGGAAATGCTTCAATAGTTCAGGTCTCAAAATTTAGCATTCAGTCTTCCACATTCTTACATAACTCTGGCTCAGAATGATGTCAGGGAAAGTCACTTCTCAGATAGGATTAATTTGCTTACTTGTTAAAATTACACAACTCAGTCTTAGATAGTTGCGAAAATTAAAGTAACTGGAAAGAATTTAGGACACACAAAAATTAACAGTGTAACCTACAGTAAAGTAAACAATTTAAAGATTCAACAAGAGTAGTGCCTAGGAGTTTAGCCGGGCATCAATAAAACATAGAGTGTACCCATTACTTGCCTAGGACTACACTAACCTCAGTGAGGACTTCAAAGGAAACTCATTCATACACTGATTTATTCCACAGATACCTACTGAGGGCTTACCATGTGCCACACACTGCTCTAAGCTCTGAGGATACAGCAGTGAATAAACCAGATGAACATCTTGCCTCAGAAATCTGATATTCTACTTGAATAATTCTTATGTAAGAGAAGCTGGATCTCTGGCCTCAAGGAGTAAACCATCTTGTTGGGCAGACCAAATGAACGCAATCTATGAAATAAGAAGAAAGAGCTACAGTGTTGAGCACTGCTTCTACCAACGTGCAAAGAAGGAGTTTGAAGGAGGGTTTGGAGCAATGAGGAACATTCTGTGGGAGTGGCACTTGAGATTCAGAGCCTCGCTACCCAAAGTGTTGCCTAAGAATCACCAGTATCAACACCCCCCAGAAAATTGTTAGTGATGCAGAATCTTGGACCCATTCCAGACTTGCTAAATCAAAATCTGAACTTTAAAAAAGAATCCTAGGGAACTTCTAAGGACATTAAAGTTTTGGTGGTACTGCCGGTTTCTGGTCAGGCTGGACTGTTCAGTGTGAGCTGGGCTGGCGGGAAACAGGGATTGGATTGACCTATCATCAGGTTAGAAGTTGCGAGGGCCTGGACTTGGGAAATTAAGAATAAGAATGCAATTATATCCCTTATCATCTGAATAAAGAATTATGATGGATAGACATATAATGGAATACTATTCAACCATGAAAACGAAGGGAATCCTGCCATTAGTGACAATATGGATGGACCTTGAGGACTTTATGCTAAGAGAAAAAATTCAGGCAGAGAGAGACTAAATACTGTAAGATCGAAAAACAATACCAAACTTACAGAAACAGTGTAGACTGGTGATTGCCAAGAGCAGGAGAGACGGGACATAGGTGAAGGTGGTCAAAGTGTACAAACTTCCCGTTAGAAGATGAATGCGTTCTGGAGATGGAATGCACAGCATGGTGGCCATAGTTAACAATACTAGGAGTTTAGCCAGGCATCAATAAAACATAGAGTGTACCCAATTACTTGCCTAGCACTTGTATACTTGACAGTTGCTAAGAGAGTAGATCCTAAAAGTTAGAGGGACTTGGGTTTGGATTTCCAGCTCTACCACTTCTTAACTGTGTGATATTTGGGTCAAATTATTTAACCCCACTGAACCTTTTTATCATCTGTAAAATAGCAGGGAAAGCAATACCACCTCATAGGACCCTTGTAAATATTCAATCATGTAACACATATGTAGCACTTAGCAGTCCCTGGCAAGAAGAAAGTGGCATCCATTAATAACAATGGAAAATAACAGATTAATAATAAAGTGTCTTTTGAGAAGGGTTCAAAAGCAACAGATGGAACAAAAGAAACTTTTAGACAGTGTCTGCCAGAGTCCCAACACTGTGTTGGGTACAGAACTGTAACAACCTGCAATGTAAGGAACTTCATCCTAAGCTGGCACTTAGATATTGCATTTTGAAATGTAATTAACCCCTGTTGATCCCCAGCGGTGCCTTCATGATGAGGTTTCGGTAATTGTTACTATTATCACTGTTACTGTTGTTATCATCAGGGTGTTCTCAAAAGGGCCAGTTTCCCTGCTGGAATTTAAAAGGGAGCGGAGACAGGGAATTGCCGGAACCACTGCTGCCTATGCGGAGTTCAATAACGCGTACAGCTAATGCTCCATGCCTATATCATCCTCATTAGTTTTTCTGCTGATGCACTGTTTTCCAATTTCTCTCTCTCTTCCACGTGCAGAACTTGGGAAGAGAAGCCCCAGTCTGACCGCCCTCCACCAACTGACAGCCCATGAGGCAGGGGTAGTCACCTGAAGCACATCTGGGGGCGAGGAATCCGGAAAGTAGAAAGCGGGAGAATGCCTACGGGATCCGCCCTGACGCGCGGCCCCAGCCTAGGGAGACCCGACCGCGAGAATGAGTAAAGGGTCCGCCGACCGGGCGGCTCTCCGTACCCCCACCGTAGACTAGATCGGGGAGCTAAGACGGACTTCAAACAAGCCCCGTTTCGTCTCACGTCGTTTCCGAGGCTGCGTGCGCCCCAGCTTCGAACGTGTGCCTGCAACGTGGCCGCGCCTGGGACGCCCTTCTACCCCCAGGGTCACCCAAACTCTTCCGTTCCCTCCCCAGGCCGCGCCGTGTGCCGGCGCCCCCCCCCCCCCAGCCCCTGGCTTCTCCGCTCCGCGTGCAGGGGGAGTCCGCCGCTCCGCTGGCTCTGGCAAGCCCAGCCACGGCCCCGCACCCCGAACAGCCTCGGCGCTCCTGACACCGCCCGGCTGCAGGACGGGGGCAGGGCCAATGGCGGAACCGCCCCCAACCGCCTCCCGGGCCGGCAGGCGGGCGGGTTGCTGGGGCGCCTCCACCTCCTCTTCCTAAAGCAGCAAGGCGCAGAAGAGCGGCATCACTCGAGCCCAGGTCCCGGCCACCGCCACACGCTGCGCCCCGCGTTCGGGAGGAGGTGCGGCGGCGGAGGCGGCGGCAACAGCGGCGGGCGGGCGCCAAAAAGGTAGAGTGAGTCTCGGGCAGCCGCGCCGCAAACCACCCACGCCCCCAGCCCGGGGCGACGCGCCACCAGCCCACTCACCCCACTTCTGTGTGTCCTTCCAGGCCCCGGTCGAAAAGCCTGGGAGGGCCGCCGAGCTACCCCCCAGAGGAGGAGCCAGTCCAAGCGCAAGGCGCCACCGCCGAAGGAGCAGTGCGGGGCAGCAGTCGCCTTCATGGCCCACTCACCGGTGGCTGTCCAAGTTCCCGGGATGCAGGTGAGGAAGCCCAGGCAGCCTCCGCCGACCACGTGACTGCCCCGGAGCCCGGTGCGCGGTCCTCGGCGACCACAGGGGGCCCCGGGGTTCCCCTGAAGGCAGGGCCGGGCGCGGGGGCCAGGTGATCCGGGAGTCGGGCTCGAAGCTTCCCCGGCGTGTAGACTAGGCGGCTGCACTGCGCGGGGAGGGCGGGGAAGGACCGGACGCGCGGCGAGGTGCGGGGGAGGGGTGCGGGGGAGCATAAAAATAGGCCAGATCCAGACACCTGCGCCCGCGGAGCGTGGTCCGCCTGGGGGGTGGAGTCGGGAGGCCTTAACTCCGAAGAGACGGAGGTGTCTCAGAATTTGTGGGGTAAAACGCAAGTCGTGCGCCCCCTGCCCTCTCACGCACAAGTTGGGGCGGAGCAAGACAAGGGGGTGCCGGTGGCGGCGGTATTGAATTGGCCTCTTCCTGTGTGCGTAGAGCAAAGAGCGAGGTGACTTCTTTTCCCCTTTTGGTGTTGCTTCTTAAGGGCGAAGTTCTGTCTCACTCCCCCACCTGGCCCAGCCCTTAGTGTGGCGTGAGAAATGCAGGGTCCTGTGTCAGAGTGGCCAAGGTGATGACTCCGCAGCCCCCTCCCCCTGCCTTTCCCACTGGACGACTGTTGCATGTGGTTAAAGGAAGCTTTTTGTCCTGGACAAGGGACTACTGCATGGGACCCAACTTCTTACTCCAGACTTACCCAGGCCCCTCCCCCCCATGATATTTTCATTTTATGTAAGAAGAAGTAAGCTGTGTCACTCCACTTTTTACGCGGTTACGTTTCTATATTGGTGCATTTCAAGCTATGTACTGTTGCCCAGGCAAACTAACTTTTAAGCATTCACTTTTTTTCCTTTGCCAGATCCCCTAAACAACCCATTTATGAACAGATCAGAGACTAGAAACAGGAAAGCCTCAGTCCCTCATTATCTTCCAAAAATGTGAAAGCAGATGTTTTTCAAGTTCAGAGAGTGGTAAATAGACAGCTTATGTTTCTAGTAAAAATCAAAGCGCTGTGAATTGGGGCCTCAATTTACTAAGTGATGCATGGAATCCATTCTTTTTTTTTTTTTTTTAAGCAATTGGTCACATTTTATGCACGGTCACAAAAAAGCAATTTTAAAAATACTTTCCCACAAAAGGACCATTTGTGTCGGGCATGTATCGACTAGGACTCCTGTGCCTACTAAGCACCAGACCTTTTAGCTGAATATAGGGCACGTCTGTGTTGAGTCCCAGGATGTCGGTGTGTATTTAATTTAAAAAAAATAAGAAAGCAAGAAAACGGGAAATGAGAAATATTAGGGCTTTTTAAAAGGTTAATCCATTCAGGCTTTACAAAAAGCCTCCAACTTTTTTCTCAGAACACCCTCCTCCCCTGCCTCCCCCTGTCCCCCAGTCACCCTGCCCCACACCCCATTCATTCAGTCTGCCTTTGATTGTAGCAAGAGATTAGCAGTTTGCAATACTAACTCCAATTTTGCTCTGTGTGATGTGGAAGGAGTGCGAAAATTTTCCCACCATGCTCTCCTTTCCAATATGTGGAGAGTGGTACGGAACGGTTGGAAAGTTTGTCTCCGAGGGTCTCCATGATTCTGGCTCCATTGTGTGCGCCTGCGTCAGCAGAGCGAGTGCCTCGCGCTCAAGTTTGTGATTCTGGGGAACTCTGTGCTGAGGAGAAAATCGCTTCTGGTCTTTATTCCATTCGTCTTTATTTGATTTATGTGGTTTCTGGTAGTTAATTGATTTGACTTTATTTGATTTCTATGGTTTAGGACCTGCTTGCTGTTCAGTATTTCTTACCGCGCCTGCTTTGTTTAGTTATCTGAGTTCCCTACCTCTTGAATTTTAAAATCTCAATTAAGGTGGTTTAGAATGTGAATCACATCTTTTAATTTACAATTTCTGCCTTTCACTTTATGCCTTCCCAAAGTTGTGGTTACTTTGTCCCACATAATCTGGGGAGGGCAGTCAGTCATCTCAATATTAGCAAAGAAGAGAGGGATATTTATTTCTCACTTCCTCCGTCTTAATGAAATGGTACATTCTTAACTGCTTGTTTCCATTTTATTTGTAGATGTGGTTCTTAAGCATTTGATGCAACACAAAAATTTTCCATAGTTAAAATTGTACAGTACCCTAAAAATAAATTTGATGGCATGCAGTGTGACTCTTGAGCCTAGACTACTTTTACTATTCTTTTCTTTAAAACTCTTGCAGATGAGATGCAGAAATATATCATGAGCTTGTAAAATTCTCCTAGACTTTTGTAAAAGAGTTAGGAGCAACTTTTAAATCTTTAGAGTAGTAAGAAAACTTGAGTTAGCCATGTGTTCTGGAAATCAATGCATAGTATTTCCACAAATCAGGGTGAAGTGGTCGACCGGCCCATAACTTTTTAACAGTTTATTTTAGAGAATTATGAAGATTGATGGAAAAAATGAATTTTCCAGAAATAAAAACAAAATTACTTTCTCCACAGTGTTTTTCTCCCCCTGAGGAGAGGAGTGAAGTAGAAGCCGGGCTACCTGTTCTATCACTTAAGACTTCCAGCATTCCTGACTTTCAAACAAAGAAATTTCTGTTGCCACTAGTTTAAAATAGAAAAGAAACTTGGAGTGAGGAAAGAAAACCCAGGATTTGGTCCAGTTCAAACTCTTCCTTATGAATTAGTTATTCAAACTCATATTGTTGGTATTTCTCAATATTGTGGTAACGAACATTTTTGCCCCGTTGCACCAAATGTTGAGAGTATGAATTTGTTTGGGACTTCATTTGCGCTTACCTTTGTTAGTGTATACCAAAAGGAATTTTCCATACCAGAAGCTAAACTCTTGAAAAATATTTAAAGCACAACTTAAAAAAAGTAATAAACCAAAAACCTGTTTCTTTCCACTCAAATATTTACTCTTTGATGATTTAAAACATATTTTTTCTTTGAAGTTTTCAGTTATAAGTTACGCTGAAGTTTAAGATATTTTCCCTTAGAACCTGCATTAGTATTTAAGACAAGTATTCTAAATTGGTTGTTAACTCTTACATAAAATGTAGGTGGGAGATGTTAAATATTGAAGTGGAGTACTAAGTGGTGTTATGCTATGCCTCTTGTGAAAGTTTTTTTCAGTTTCTATTAAAGACTTTACAGACTAGCCTTCATGTATCTTTAAGTACAGTCAAGGTGGTACAGTTTTGTAGTGGTTGTTATTTGAGATGTGAACTGGAAATGAAGCTTCAGAATTAATGAACACATTATTGAAGACTTTTATCTAAAGAGACGGGAAACAGTGCCTTGCGTTGGTGAACCTAGTTCCTGGGTTCTGGAAGGGATAAAGAAGTACACTGCATGATCTCTAGTCATTGAAGGTCTTAAAATGTTGTTGGGGAGTCAAATCCAGTACATGAAATATATAATAAGGCCAAAATTTGTAAGACCTTTTCTAGAATAGAAGTTTCTGACTGGAGGAGATGAAGGCTTACGGAAGGTAAACTGACTGGTACAGATTATTGGGGTCCCTATTGGGGAAGGCATTTCTAAGCAGGAATGTACCCTGAGCAACAGAATGTAGACAGGGAAAGGCACACTTGCACCAGTGTGCACACACACACAATCTTTGAGAGTGAGAGAAAATCACTTGGATTATGATGAATTCCTCTAGAGACATAATAGGAGGTAAAAGTGGAAAATGTGATTGGGTCCCGATTATGGTGGTTATTGGTGCTAAGGAAGGACTTTGGCCTTTGGACTAGCCATCGAACATTTCTGAGGAAAGGAGGCTCAATGAACAAATTTATTTATAGTAAGAGGATTCTCAAGATTGGATGAATAGATGACCTGGAGGCTTGAGAGTCTTGAGGCAGTTGGATCTTCTGAGGCTGTTTCAATGGGATGACCGCATCTGTACAGAAGCAGTGGACCTTGGCATTGGCTGATGGCTTTGTACATGCCCAGTACTGTAAAGGAAAAAGTATGATTACCAGACTTAATACTTAGCTAACTACAGGAGGAATCAAAGGTTTTATGGTGTTGAATATGGGAACTGGAAAAATTATGGGACATATGAAAGAAATTGGAAAATCAGAGGAAAGAGCCAGATCTGGTAGGCAGTTCATGATACCTGTTCTAGACTTGTGAGGTTTGAATTAACAATGGGATGATGCAGTGAAAATGTAAAACAAAATGTCTCTCACCTTGTTTGTGGGGATGGTTTCACAGGTGTCTCTGTATGTCCAAATTCATCAAATTATATACATTAAATGTGTACAATTTTTATGTCAATATGCCTCAATAAGGCTGATTAAAAAAATGTCCAAAAAATTTTGACGATATAGATCTGGAGCTTTAGTCATTCATCAGACATTGACTGCGCATTTAATATATGCCAGTCTCTTGAAACTGGAGGAGAGGAACCACCAAGAAGGGAGAAGATGCTAATACCCAAAAGAATATGTGAAGGTGTGGGCCCTCACGAGACTGGTAGTATAAGTGGAGGATTAGCTTGTAAGAGAAGGAAGGGTGACTTTAAGATGCATGGGAGCATGATGGGGTTCCTGGGTGGCTCAGTCAATTAAGAGGACTCTTGATTTCAGCTCAGGTCATGATCTCACAGTTCTTGAGTTCGAGCCCTGTGTAGGACTCTGTGCTGACAGTGACGAGCCTGCTTGTGATTCTCTCTCTCCCTCTTTCTCTGCCCTTCCTTCGCTTATACACATGCTCTCTCTCTCTCAAAATAAATAAAAGAACTAAAAAAAAAGACGCATGGGAAGATGAAAAAATGTATCCTCACCAGGAAGGAGTTAACTTGGGGAGAATCTTTGAACTAACTCTCATCATGACAAAATTGGAGAGGAAACTCCATTTGGTGCCAGAATCTAGTATGGTGGAGTTCTTACCTCCCTCAGAAGGCATAATTTGAACTTTGCAGTTTGAGGTAGAAAGAGGCTTGAGAGCATTGCCTTGCACTGATAAACCCAAACCCTTGTCCTTATTGGTGAGTGGTTGATACAGAGTGTTGAATATGCTAATGATAATGGCGGAAGACTAGCTGGAACTGAATAATCAAAGACCACTGTTAGCTAGGAGAGTTGGAGATAGTTGAAAGAGGGTAACTAGGGCCCGTAGGGAGAGGAAACAGGAATTGGGCATGGTAGGACAGGTGCTTTGAACACTAATGAGGATCTAGAAATGACATTTGAGGACAAAGGTCCATCTTGTACCTCCCTTGCTTGAATCATAGAAAATGAGAGAACATAATTTAGCTGGTACTTAGGAATTGTTGAACATCCATAATACTGTGTGTGTGGGGGGGGGGTTATTCTGCCTTTCATTTATTCAGTGACCTTGAGCAAAATGGGGAATAATAACAGCCGCGTTGCTTTGCTTCAATGATATGTTATTAGGATGAATTAACCATCATCTGTGGAGTATATTTTGAGCTCCTTTGTAAAAGGTGTTATGATGTATACGGACAGTTCATCCTGCTAATCACATGAAATCACTGTCATTATTCATCTCTCTTCTGCTTGATATGCCACATTTTTCTATTGATATCCTGTCTTCCTCTCCTCCTCCCCACACCACCAGCCCCATACCCAAAGTCCTGGGCTCAGCTTTCCAGACTTTTCTGCTATCTGTCTCAGTCTACAGATGTAAACTTTTTGTTATCACTGTTTCCCAACCACAAATCCCTTTTGTTCTACCATGCCAGTTACAATTTAGCAATCACTGACTGACCAAGCCCTACCTGATTTTTTTTTCAAGGTCTGCAATCTTACTTTCTCTGTGAACTTTCCCTGAGTGTTTGAGGCTACAGAAATATCTTATATTTCCAAGCACCTATTATTTTTGTTGTCAGTGGTAGGCAGTCCAGTCACGCTGCCTTAAATTTTCTCTAATATACTTGTCTTCCAAACTAGGTTGTAAATTTTTTGAAGGCAGCAACCACGTATTTTAGTTTTCTTTATACCATTAAGTATGAATTACATGCCAAAGTGTTGCCTAATGAATGCCATATAGACTAGACTAGCTTCTTCTAACTTTTTTCCCATTCTGTCTATATTGTGTAATGCTTGAATTCTTATAGATCGTGAAGGCTGATTTTTGTGTGCACAGTGTAGACTTTTAATACTTATGAAAATGATTTTAATGCATTATACGTAACATGTCTAACAATAGATACTTGTAATGAATCAGGTGCCACACAATGAAGCTCTCATTCTCTTTCTCTTATTTTAAAGTTTATTTATTTATTTATTTTGAGAGAGTGAGAGAGACAGAGAGAATTCCAAGAAGGCTTGGGACTGTCAGCCCAGAGCCTGACGTGGGGCTTGAACTGACAGACCATGAGATCATGAGCTGAGTCAAAATCAGGAGTCGAATGGTTAACCGTCTCAGCCACCCAGGCGCCCATGAGACTCTCATTCTCTAACTTACCAGAGCTTTTAAGAGAAAAAGGAAACTCATTGCTTTCATAGGAACTAGAGCTGATTTCAGACAAATTTGTGTCTTTATAAGAAAAAAACCTCTTATCACTTCCCTCCGTTCTCATCCCCACCATCCCCAAAAAATCCAAATAATAAATAAATAAAAGAAACCTTTTTGCTTCTCTTTCCCAGTTGTCACATTAGAAAGAATCTAATAAATGTTTCATATTAAGGTGTTTTTGATTAATGGCTTAGTGTGTGACCTCTCCCATGAATATTCACATTTTACAGGGAATAATGTCTAAAAAAGTTTTAAAAAGGAAATCTAATAATGGGATTTCTGACAGCTAGATAATGATTTTTTACTGAATTGTATCTTCTGAAAGAGTGGTGGTTTACTCGTTTTATTTATTGCTATAAAATGGAGTTAGGAGAACAAAATTCACAGCAGCCAACTCTTTTTCATTTGTTATAATCAAGGCCCAAAGAATTTCCACCACAGGTACATATAAAATAATGTCTCTTGGGGGTGCCTGGATGGCTCGGTCAGTTGAGCAACTAACTCTTGATTTCAGCTGGGGTGATGATCTCACAGTTTGTGAGTTCGAGCCCCATGTTGGGTTCCAGACTGTCAGTGGAGAGCCTGCTTGGGATTCTCTCTCTCTCCCTTTCTCTCTCTGCCCCTCCCCTGCTCTCGCTCTTTCTCTCTCTCAAAATAAATAAACTTAAAAAAAGAAAAGAAATAAAATAATGTCTCTGGGAAAATGCCATGAGGTAACTCACATTTAGAAGAACAAAAATCAGAGTGCCTGGGTGGCTCAGTCAATTAAGCATCTCACTTCAGCTCAGGTCCTGATCTTGCAGTCCATGAGTTCGAGCCCCACATCAGGTTCTGTGCTGACAGCTCAGAGCCTAGAACCTGCTTTGGATTCTATGTTTCCCTCTCTCTCTGCCCTTCCCCTGCTCATGGCCTGTCTCTCTCAATCTCTCAAAAAATGAATAAACATTAAATTTTTAGAAGTGCAAAAATCAATAAAATAGGCACAACTAAAATTTTGGCCCTGTGTTATGTACATTTCTCATTTGTCATCTGCCATTTTAGGCTAAGGTGTTCTATGGTAGGAAGGAACCACATCTTTGAATTAATGCTTGTGAAAAACTTTTAAAGTTTATTTTGAGAGAGAGAGAGAAGTGTGTGTATGCGTGCACACACACACACACACACGCACACGCACACGCACACACGCAAGCAAGCAGGGAGGGGCAGAGAAAGAGGAAGAGAGACAGAATCCGAAGCAGACTCCGAGCTGTCAGCCCAGAGCCCCTGCGTGAGGCTCAGTCTCATGACCGAGAGATCACAACTTGAGCTGATATTGAGTCCGATGCCTAACCCAGGCTCCCCCAAATCAGACATTTTTAAAGGATATTGGCTAATTCAACAATCCTATGAACCAGGAAGTATTATCCAATAGGAAAGCACCTCTACGTTTCGATTTTTTAAAAGAAAGAATTATTTTAATGTTTTTTTAATTTATTTTTAAAAGACAGAGAGAGAGAGCGTGAGCAGGGGAGGGTCAGAGAGAGAGGGAGACACAGAATCGGAAGCAGGCTCCAGGCTCTGAGCTGGCTGTCAGCATAGAGCCTGACACGGGGCTCGAACCCACAAACCATGAGATCATGACCTGAGCCAAAGCCAGACACTTAACCGACTGAGCCACCCAGGCACCCCTACATTTGGATTTTAAAACATAACACGTTGCTGGCTAACTCTACCCATCAACTTCTTTGATGTCACTCCCCCAAAACCTGTGTAATTCAGGCAATTTACCTGACATGCCCATTCAGAAAAGCTGGGAAACATAGCGCAGAACTGATCCTGTCCTTCTCCTCCAATCCTGCTTGTCTCTCCCCACCACCTGTTCCCAGCCTTTACCGAACAGGATAGAGCTGCACACCCCCTCAGCCTGTTCTGAACTTGTTCAAGCATTTCCCTAACTGTACCCTGCTGGTCTTTCTTTTCCTTCATTTATCATACCATCATGAATTAGAATGACCTGTGTCTTAAAATATCAGGTTAGTCATTGGTATGGCATAGCATTGGCTATTCTAGTAAAATTAGAACAGAATTGTGGTTCATACATCCTAAGAAGTAGAGTAAGCAAAACTGTAGACAGCTTAGGTGAAAGAGTTGAAAATATTCTTTTTTTTTTAAGCAGCTACTTTCTTCCTCTTCAGTCACGTCACTTTGAGCACAAAGTGCTGCTAAAGAAATGGAAGACATCATGTTTTTTGTCTTTTTGTCATGAAAAATGTTTACAGAAAAAAATTTCAGCCTTTCTTTGTGATCCTGGTAACAGATTGTGTGTTCTTTGTGGTATTTTTCTGCCTACTGTTTTAAAAAAAAGTAGGGAAAAGAAATCAGTAAAACCCTATTAATTTACAATGTAAAGAACAGAGAAAAGTAGAGTTCAAATCAGACACCACTGGATTTTTCAGTTTGTTTATTACAAAATAATAGAGTGCCTTCTTGAAGAATAACAGTTGCTTTGAATTATAGAAACAGCTTACCAGTATCAACTTAATGAAGGTGTACTGGATTTGAAATCCATACCACGCTAGATAAGTTAGGGAATTTCTAAGCATACTAGTGAATTACTCTACCAGGTTTCGTTAGTGCCTGGTAACACAATCCTAGGAGTGAATTTTTTGGCAGGTGGAGGAAATACTTCAAGGACATCTAGACACATCCAGATTTTTCTTTGAAAATGCATTTTTGAGTTGCTCTGTGAGTGCCTTTTTATCCCCCTCCCCCAGCTTTCCATTAAACCATTGGCTTTGTGACATATCACTTTACAGTATGTTATATTAAGGTAGGACTTAACTGCTTGATGCGGTACAGTATAAATAACACAGCAGTGGGCAACAGGGAAGAGATAGGTGACATAGATCATTGGGGGGGGGCCTACGTTGTTATTATAAATGCAAGAAAATTTGGGGGAGTTGAGCCAATAGAAACCACAAAGTCATTATTTCCTCCCAAACCCTCTGCCTCATCAGTGTTGCTGCCCACTAGACCTGGGAAGGTTTCTAAACTCCCTGGTCTCAATTTCCTGCTGCCTGCCTTCACTTGAAGCAGAAACACAAAAGAAACCAATCAGCAAAGCATGCACACATGCTACTAAGTATGGTGACAGAAAATAGAACTTTGACCTCTTGTGGTTAAAGAGACTACAGTCAGTGTGTCTGGCAGCCCCAGGGAAAGAAGCATTTTTCAAATGTATGCTTTTAATGTGCTACTGACCCCATGGGAAGAACAGTTAGCAAATTCATTAATTAGGGTTTTGTTTGCTTCTGTAGTTTCAGTTCAAATCCTTTGTTTAACTCAGAGCCTTCCTGTGTGCTAGTCAGTAAATGGTAGGTAGCATAGTGAACTTTCCCAAGTTGGACAATGGCAATCCAGATTTAATGTTTTTACACATTTAGTCTTTGTGAAATGACTGGGTGTGACTGAAGCTCGACAGTTGTCAGCAGCAAAGTTTGAGAGGCTTACTTTGTGTAGGAGATGGTGCTTGAAGCCTATCTTCAAGGTACAGAAAGTATAAAAAGGAGTCCCTGACCTCAAGAAATTTATGCTATACCTGGAGAGGCTGGACACTTACACATTTAGAAATCTAACAACGAAGAGCAGTTGTGATGACTCCCAAATGAGATAGAAACTGACATAGAAGCATTCCAAAGAAGACCAGACCAAGGAAGGGAACAGTCATTCATAGGATACCTTTGAAGGAGAGTGAGAGACACACAAGGGAAAAGGGAAGAGGGTTAAACACACGTTCCCTCTATAACAGATATTTGAAGTAGAGGCTCAGTGGCATGAACTCTTAGGGCCAAATGTGAAAGGCCTTGAATGCCAGACTGAGAAAGTTATTTATTTTTTAACTCAGTCTACAACAAGGACTTTTTCTCCAAGAAAGTAAACTGATGAAAGTACTAGTTTGTTTGCTTTTTGATATGGGAATATTATATTAAGCTTCCAACCCTACAGGGTGGGTTGCAGAAAGGGAAGAGTAGATATAATGAGCAGATACTGAAATAGCTCAGACTTTAGTTAACAAAGATTTGATTTAGGGCAGTGATTCTCCAACTTGCGGATGCATCAGAAACACCTGGAGCATTTCTTAAAGCACAGACTGCCAGGCCCCATCTCCAGAATTTCTGATGCAGTAGGTCTGCCCTGGGGCCCGTGTATTTGCATGTCTAGTGCTTTCCCAGTTGCTCTGTTGATCTGGGGACCCCTCTGAGCACCATCCAAGGAAGACTAACAGACCTTGGAGACTAATTGGATATGGAAAGGAGAGAAACATGGCAGAAGCTGGATTCAACTTTATGTTGAGTTTTACAGCTTCCAAAATGTCACAGTCCCCTATGACTTCTGTTTTCCTTCATCCAGGTTGATAGGTTTGGCAACTTAGTAAACACTCTTATCTTCAAATGCAAGTACTTTTATCAACAACATGAAATCTGTTTATGCGTATAGTTGTGAAAATGCAACTTGGCTGAAGTGAAATAAGGTGTCAGTATCCTAAATGTCAGCAAGTGGTAATATTTTCCCCCAAAGTGTGGCATTTTTAAGAATATTGATGCATCTCATAAATTTTTATTGTTCAGAATCCCTTTTTTTTTCCACCCCCAAAAACTGCTGGACTTAATAACTCTGGGGTGCTATTATGTCAAAAAATGTGCATTCATGGTAATGACACTGCAAAGCCAACTTGTGTTTACATATGTAAATTCCTGGAGGGGAGAGGAAGTTATTTCTGAATCATTAAGGAAATATCAAATCACTTCCTATATGGCCTTTCTGCGTCCAGCTTTTACTCCCCAAAATAGTCTCTGTACCTGTCAGATTAACATACTACCCTATGCCAACAGGTACCATGTAGGAAAGCTCAGAGCTCAGTTGAAAGGATTAGGACTAAAAATAAAAGAAGCAAATATGGCCTATTTAATGAGTTTGCCAATACCAAACAATGTGAGCAAACTTGATTACTTACCTCATTCACCAGCTTTGGATCCAAATCACTTTTCAATTTCTAAAATGAAAAAATAGCCAAAAAAACCAAAATTATCCTTCAAAAGCAAAGATTTGCCCCCAATGAGGATATTCAAAAGGGTGTACAGAAACGTACCTCTAAACACATTTAAAGCAGCGATTAATTATTATGAGAATAAAGTTTGGGTCCCTAGGTAACTTGCTCCCCCTTTAGAGAATTCAATTCCTGATATTTGTATCTTATACTTCATGCTCTTATGTGGTAGCTGTCTCTTTTCCAGGATGCTAAATTTCTCTTGTGACCCATTTTTTCATAATTCTAGGTGGTGGATTAACTTTTTGTTGAATAAAATTGATAGGGGGTGTATATAGGCACTCACAATGTATATTGTGCACAAAGTATATTTTGTGTTTGAAAATACTTTTACTCTTCAAGAAAATAAGGCTCAGCATTTGCCACAGAGTTTTTAATCAGTGGTACCAATTTTAGACATAACTGTTTTTACAAAGTAGAAAGTGCATTTTTAAAAGTTTTTAATAGTTTATTTTCAAATTGGTTTCCATAATACACCCAGTGCTTCTCCCCCACAAGTGCCCCCCACCATGACCATCACCCCCACCCTCCCTCCCCCTCCACCTTCAGTCCATGGTACGTTTTCAGCATTCAGTAGTCTCCCTTGATCTGTGTCCCTCACTCTCCCCCGCTCTCTTTCCCCCTTCCTCTCCCTATGGTCCTCTGTTAGGTTTCTCCTGTTAGACCTATGACTGCAAACATATGGTATTTGTCCTTCTCTGCCTGACTTATTTCACTTAGCATGACACCCTCGAGGTCCATCCACTTTGCTACAAATGGCCATATTTCATTCTTTCTCATTGCCATGTAGTAGTCCATTGTGTATATACCACATCTTCTTGATCCATTCATCAGGTGATGCACATTTGGGCTCTTTCCATGATTTGGCTATTGTTGACAGTGCCGCTATGTACATGGGGTACATATGCCCCTATGCATCAGAACTTCTATCCCTTGGGTAAATCCCTAGCAGTGCTATTGCTGGGTCATAAGGGAGTTCTATGGATAGTTTTTTGAGGAACCTCCACACTGTTTTCCAGAGCGGCTGCACCAGTTTACATTCCCACCAACAGTGTAAGAGGGTGCCCGTCTCTCCACATCGTCACCAGCATCTATAGTCTCTTGATTTGTTCCTTTTAGCCACTCTGACTGGCTTGAGGTGGTGTCTCAGTGTGGTTTTAATTTGTATTTCCCTGGTGATGAGTGACACTGAGTATCGTTTCATGTGCCTGTTGGCCATCTGGATGTCCTCTTTGGAGAAGTGTCTATTCAGGTCTTCTGCCCATTTCCTCACTGGAAATTATTCTTTTTTCGTGTATGGAGTTTAGTGAGCTCCTTGTATATTTTGGATACTAGCCCTTTATCTGATATGCCATTTGCCACTATCTTTTCCCGTTCTGTTGGTTGCCTGTTAGTTTCTTTTATTGTTTCCTTTGCCTTGCAGAAGCTTTTTATCTTGATGAGGTCCCAGAGAAAGTGCATTTTTGACATAAAAATGGGTAAATGATAGGATAGTCACTAAGTTCAAGAAGCAGAAAATTATTACTTGACAGCATCATTTAAGAAGATCTATGTATGGGGTGCCTGGCTGGCTCAGTCAGTAGAACATGTGACTCTTAATCTCAGGGTTAAAAGTTTGAGCCCCATGTTGGGTGTAGAGATTACTTAAAATCTTGGGGAGAAAAGGTCTCTCTATATAAGAAGAACTCAGTAAAATGTATGTAAAAATTATATGCTCAGTAACCATTATGGTATCTATTGATTTGCTAAATATTTTTATTAGATAGATAATATAGAGAATTCTTTACCACCTTTAAAAATATTTGTTCTATAATAAATACATAAGGAAATGCATATGTATATATGTGTCTAAAACCATAATAGGGTTATCAAGATTTAACACATGTTGTATTTTTATCAGGGCCAGTTCTTTCTGCCTTTAATACTTTAAACTATTATTATTCCTGAAGAAATTGTGCTCACAGCAGTCCATTCCATACAGGATACAGATCCTGGGAAATGACTTTTAATGAAATTCAATACCAATGTTAAGCTGTTTTAGTGAATTAGAATTGAATTGAACATTACAAAGGATTATATTTTATCAAGATTCTCAATTATCTGACTAATTTCTCCCATAGAATAGTTTTACAAAACATCATTGCAGTTAACGAATTGCTTTGGGTAAATGTAAATTGGTTTACCTTTGAGTAAAATCACAGGCATGTGGGTAGAGTCTACAAAAATGACTTCTGCTTAACAGAAACTTGTGAACATTTGTGTCTAAGCTCTTACTTGGAATCTAAAATTGCTATAGGTACTTTACACTATAGATTCTGAGGCGATAGAGAATGGAGGAGACAGGGCATTGGATTCTGTTTCAGTGACAAACAAAATCTTGTACCCAGAAAGCTGCCTTTTTTTTTAAGCTATTTATCTCTTCATGAAAAAGGGTGACTCACTGAAAGATCTTTACTCTGTCACAGGCTTCCCAAAGGACACATTAAATGGAAACGTGGGATTTGACTAGTTAAATAATGAATCAATTTCGAGGTTTTAGCATAGGTGACACCTCCATGGTCATCTTTTCGGACTGTGATTGCTGGTAATAGCAAGTGAGAAAAAAAAAACAACTATTACCGCTGTTGCTATGGATCTTCTATCGGCTGAGGTTCGGGCATCGTTTGGGAGGCTGCAGTGTAAAGGTAGAATTTCATAATACCAGAGGATTACTGCTGCAAACAGAAAATGTAGGTGAGGGAAAAGGTATTGGACTCTGGAAGAAGAGAAAGACAGTTTTTCCAAGGAAGGGGAAAAAGTAGCCTGTTGCTTTAAAGATTGAGAATTCTCTCTATATTTTTTTAGAATGGGAAATTTCTCTACTTTCTGCAGAGAGGAGAAAAAGCTAACAGAAAAGGAAATTGGGGAGGTAATAGTAATTCATTTCTTTCTTGTTGCTTTTGACTTCTGTGATAAAAGTTACATTTACCTAATTTGTTGTGGCAAGAAAACATCTGTAAGGAGTCTTTTGGGTCGAGAGGAAGCTTGTGGAAGATCTGCGGGAAGAGCTGACATCACAGGGATGGTGATTTCAGCTGCTTTTCTGTTTAAGATGTGCAATTTTTTGATGGCGTGTGTACTGAGCCAATAAATTGTTTCTAGACACTGGGAGTCATTTTGAGTGGCCTTTTATTTTTTTCCCTCTGTAGGCAAAATGAATACTTTTCATTATTAACAAGGAAAAGTGCTAGATTAGCACTGGATTATATTTGGATAATTTGGACTGTTATTTGGTGGGGGGTAGGGGGAGAAGCTAAAAAGAAGTTATATTTATTTCAAATGACTGGACTTAATATTGCTGTTACTTTTCCAGTAGGTTCTGGCCTTAAAAGTCTCCTTCAGGGAATGGTTAAAACAGTTCTTTGGAGCATTGCAAGGCTGAGTAGCATCTCAGATTTACTTGAAAATAAGTTTGCTTAATGACTTTTTAGCACCACTTGATTTATGTCTTGGCTAAGAGAAGTGTTCTAAGTAGCATGTAGTCCAATTTTTCTAAGAACACTGATGGGTACTAAATACTGTATTACTCTATTGGTGGCTTTTAACTTTCAGTAGTTTAAAACGTATAAACCTTCATACCTGAAAAACGAAGATCATTTTCAGCCCACGGCTTGCAGCCCCCTGCCTACACTGAGTCGTTCACCCACATGCCCTGGCATGTGTATTTTTGGACGACAGTGTGCTGTGCAGTTATAGTGTAAGTATGATCCTGATTGAAAGGTGAAGCACTGTTGTAGATGATTTTTTAAATAGGCTAATCGGAAAGATGATCTGTATATTGTGAAAGAATATTTGTATTTAATACAGACCAGTGGTTTCAGAGCTTGAGGATTTCTTTTTTTTTTTTTTTCGTGGTAAGACACTAAATCATTTCTTTCTAGCTATTAGAACGAGGAATGTGGCATATTCTGTTCCTCTATGCTATGAAATAATGCCTGTGGGCATCTCCTCAAATGTAAAATGAGGAGATTATAACCCTTAAGCTCTGAAACTGTGAATTTGGGGGATTCTTCTCAGGAGTCTGCACTAGGCTATTATTTACAGAAGATGAGCCACACATGCCTATGTATATATGGAAGGGATCAGGTACCTATTCCAAACAAATTTTGAATTAGATGTAATTAATTTTGTACAGAGACAATTAATGGATAGTTACTTCTCTACTGTGTGTAATTAACTTTCCACCAGGTGGTAGTGAGGCTGCAATGTTTGACTTATGCTTTGAAGAAAAGTTTCTGGAAATTTTGGATTTTAACTTCTCCATAGTTAAATAGTTTTGAATGCCTGTGTTCTTTGAAAATAATAATGATGACCTTTTTCCAGCAGTAATTTTGGACTTTTGTAAATCCAATGCAGCCTTTCTCAAATTAGTTGTCATCTGAACCACAAAGCAGAGAAAAATGATTTTTTTTAAGTTCATGTTTTCTCAAACTAAGACCATTCTAGATCTATTAGAGCAGAGTTTATTTATTAGATACAGTGGATTCCTTCAAGCAGCAGTCAGCAAACTATAGCCAAGGGCCAATTCCCACCTGCAGACTGTTTGTATGGAGCCTGCAGGCTACAAATAGTTTTTATGTTTTTAAAGAGTCATTAATAAAGAAGAAGAATATCCGACAGAGACCACAAACTGTAGGGGCCCACAAAGCCTAAGACATTTAACCATATAGCCCTCTACAGAACAGTTTGCTGACCACTGTCTTTGGGTATGGAACCACATTGAGAATTGCTAATCTAAATAAAAGAAATGAAGGAAACCTTTGGTAGTATTTTCTCTGAGGTTACCATAGAGGAAAAAAATAGGAAAGTTTCTCCTTATTAAAGTGACTGACTTGCATATTGGTCAAATAGACATTTTTGTTTGTTTTCTAGACATAAATTTTAGTGGTTGAGTGTATGGAAAATTGTGATGGTAATGATAATGTTATAAACTGTGTGTGTGTGTGTGTGTGTGTGTGTAACACAGATACATTTTAATATATTCCTTAGTTTCTAGAGCAAGAAAATAAAAGCGAGTGAATTTTATATAGGAACACAATGGAGGGCACGGATTGCTTTTATCACTTTAAATGAAATGGCGATATGTATGAGAGAAGGAAAGTGAATAGAGTGTTAAGTGTCAGACATAATCACATTTGTTTCCTCCTTGTACTGAATGAGTGTCTTCACCCTACAATTAACATCTCAGGTACCTTGTCAGCAGCTCAGAGAATAGTACTTAATCAAAATGCATTAAAATCATTAGATCATAGCATATGAAATAATCAGGCTCTACCAAATGCCGCTTAACTACTTGATTTAGTGGGGGGAGGTGCCATCAGCCACAAAACATATATTGGCAAATCAAAAAATGATAAGGGAGAGAAAAAGACTAGCAGGCACTATTTGTAATTTGCTGCTGACTTATTTTATCTCCATATTCAGTTAACCATGAAGATCTGTCAGTGTTTTTGGTTTTTTTTTCCAAAAAGTGTCAGACCTCATCTCTTCTTTTATCATGGCATTCTGGCCTTTGTCACTAAGTAAACTCTGGGCTAGTTGCAGACATGATGGAACTACCTGAAACAGACTTGATTTTTCCACTCATCTGCTGAAAGCTTGCCGTGGCTCCCTTCTGGTCTGTCCAGAAATTCCTAGGAAATATGATTCAAACCAGGCTGCTGAGAAGGTCAGGAAAGGCATCACTGGGTAGCCGATCAGGGAGAGGAAAGAAAGGAATGAAATTTGCCAAGGCAAGAAAAGACAAAGGGAGTTCTAAGGTTGTGTTTTCAGAAATGTTTTATGGGTCCTTTTGGGGTAGGCAGTGAGGATTAGGTTGGTGAGTGGTACTTTCTCTCTGGTTAGGGCTGTAAAATGATAGGGTTCAAGGCCCCTCAAGTTATAGATCACAGATCTTTTTGGGTAGCACACTGTTCAAAGCATTTTAATTGCTTTGAATTGCTCATCAAGCTTATTTTGGCTCTGGCAATTCAAGAGCTAATTAGGAAACTTTGTCATTTGTCTTCATCCTGAGGTTATGTGTTTATCATTGCCCCTCCCCACCCCACCCGAGTTAGAAATCAGTCATTATAAAATTAAAAATGCCAAGTACCTTATAAGGGTTACTTCCAGTTCTAAACTAAAATGGCCCTTTATGGAAACCAATTTGACAATAAACTATTAAAAAAAAAAAAATAAATAAATAAATAAAATGGCCCTTTAAAGTTCCCAAAGAGACTATATAACATATTTTTTGGTGGAAAAAATCAGATTTTGTACATGTACTAGAATTTGGTACTGGATGGATATTGATTATACTTACTGGTGAATTGCAGTTTTGTTGATTGCTAAGTAAACAAAGACTATAAATTTTAACTAGTAAGATATTCTAGCCACAGTTGTGTAAAGAACATGTAAATGGCCTTATGTTCATCATGGTATTTGTTAAAAATTAAAAGATACAGGGGCACTTGTGTGGCTTAGTCAGCTAAGCGTCCAAGTCTAGATTTTGGCTCAGGTCATGATCTCACGGTTCATGAGTTCAAGACCTGCATCGGGCTCTGTGGTGATAGTGTGAAGCCTCCTTGGGATTCTTTCTCTCTCCCTCTCTGTCTCTCTCTGTCTCTCTCCTGCTCACATGTGTGTGTGCATGTGCGCATGTGCACATGCGCACATGCTCTCTCTTTCAAAAAATAAACAATTATAAAAGATTCAACTCCTATTAGTAGATATCTCATAATTTCAGTAGCATTTCCCCACCTTTATTTGAATCTTTAATTTGTCAAGTGTTGTGCTTTGATAACATGAACAGATTTCAACAATGTCAGCACAAATTAATGGTGGCTGAAACTGCTGAATCTGTACTTTTAGATATAGGGGTTAGGATATTCACATGTGCTGTTGACAGTGGGGTGTGGGGCACAATGGAGATGGGTGTGAGAAATTTCAGTTCAGTGAAGATGTTGAAATGCAGCCCCTGTTTTGTTAGTATAACAAATTTGTTCATGTCTCTAATTTCTCGTATATGTTGGGTGCAATGTAGTGCTGAGTACAGAGTTAACTTTTATGTTCCTTGTAGTAGATCTTCTTACCTTAAGTTTTCAGATATAACTGGTAACAACACAGACATCCCATTTTTTTTACTTGGTTTCTGGGTGTATTCTTGTTCATGAATGCACTGCTTCAAATGATTTAAACAAGTAGACAGGACATAAAAATTAACAAGTAAGTATTATTCTTTTAGCCCTGCACCCATACATACACAGAAACAGGCACTCGGATGGTATTTTTCACTCTGGGGAAATCCAGAGAGGATTGTTGAAAATATTAGTGACCATTCTTTTAGAGTATTCTTGTATCTCCTCTCTATTCTTTGTATTTGCCAAGATTAAAATTCTTTGCTGTTGACACCATCAGGCCATCAGTATCTTGGGATCATAGAATGTTAAAGCCAGCAGGACCTAAGAGGTAATTTTCCTCAGTCTTAAGATTCCATTTGGTAACTCCTTGCAAATACAATTTGATTAAATCCGTTCAAAGTATAGATTTGATTAAAGAGAAAAATGTTGCAAGGAAATTATACTGCAGCCATTTTCTCATTAAGAATGAAAAGGTAAGTCTATGTAAAATTCCACTTTTTCAATCAGTGTTAATTTTCTGAAAGAACTCATGGTGTTAATAATTTAGTACTATGCTTACAAGCTTCAAACCTATTGATTTTAATTGGAGTTCCCCATCTAGAAGGAAGATAGGCAGTGAGCAAATCAATTTTGTGTTAATCCCGTGCATTTTAATAAGTGTGCTAAAGATTCACCGTAACATTATCTGTGATAGTATGATATCTGATATAAAGTGTCTCTGCCTTAAATTCCATCCAAAGGTGTTTATTTCTGAAAGTACTAGAATGGTATCCTTTTATTATACCTCCAGTATGGATAGCAGAAAATGAGGCTTTCAGTGTCCATCATGTTAAAGTGCCCTGTGTGTGGGTTTGATTAAATAATGGCCTGAATAAATTAGGAGACCTGTTTTGTCATTTCTGTATTCACAGAATCCTTGTCTTCCTTTCATTGTATGGACTTATCCCCCTTTCCAAATGAATATTTTATAGCTAGAGCTCGTTATCAATCCCAGACCATATTTATGTAACATCCTGTCCAGTCAGTAATAATCCCTTAATTTTACATTAATGCTTATGGTTAAGCCTGATCCCTGATTGAATTGTGTATTTCTATATGTGTTTAGCCCAGGTAAATTAAAAGAAATGTACAGCAGAATGATGCACAGACTGTCGCCCTTCAAGACCTTTAATCTTTGCATTAGAGTATGAAATTGTCCTAGACTCTCCAGGACACAAAGTAGTCATGTGGCTCTGGTTAATAGTGATTGCGGATGTGCTTGCAGAATCCTATTTGCATATATTACTGATATGCACCCTTGTGTGTATGGCTACTACCACCTCTCTTTTGGGTGTAGTTCCATGTTACTTTAAGAACTGCTGTTTTGCAACCTAAAGAGCTCTCCAGTGGGAAGAAAAAAAATTCTCAAAGTTGTCACTTTGGAAAGTTTTTATTATGTTAATCACATGTGAGAATAGGGATTGACTTAGAATTTCATACCTATTTTAACATCCTTCAGTTTATTGAATGTCATCTCCTTTGCAGCAAACGTCAGAAATCAAACCACAAGTAAAAGGATAACTTCAAGGGGCACCTGGGTGGCTCAGTCATTTGAGCATCCAACTCTTGATTTTGGGTCAGGTCATCCCAGGGTTGTGGGATCAAGCAAGCCTCATGTCAGACTCCTGCTTGGGAATCTCTCTCTCTCTCTCTTTCTCTTTCTCTCTCTCAGTATCTCTCCCTCCCTCCCTCTAAATAAAGTAAATAAAAAAGGAAAGGATAACCTGATGCCAAAGATTGTATCTTAGGATGGGCCCCAAGTCAACACCCTGCAAACATCCAAAGGCTACGTACAAAGCCCCATCCTTAATGAGCTGTTCATTAAAAGTGGAAATATCATGGCAATGAAAGAGAATGCAAAGATAATAAAATGTGTGCTGTAATGGAGGTTCAACCAAAGAGATGTGGGAGGGCAGGGGGTGAAGTAATTGATTCTGATAGGTGATCAGGTTACCCTGGGGAGTTGGAAAGGTGTTTTTTGTTGTTATTTTTTAAGAGATGTGGTATTTCCTGAGATGGGGAAGATTTAGGGTGTTGTTGACAGAGAAAATGGCATGATTCAAAGACTCAAAAATAAAGTAAAATTGTTCCCCAATGGAGCATTGCATTTAAGTTTGTACGTCTAAACTACTACTCACCGAAGCAGTTGTGTTTCGTACATAGGCTAGTTTTGTCGGTGGTTCTAGTTTTGTATATGGGCAAGTATCATTTTGTTACTTTCTGAATATTACTTTATGAGTGAATTTACAGTTAGAGGAAGACTAGCAGAACCTTAGGTCCTGTGCAAGCTGAACTTCTGATATCCCTTCACTTCCTGGAGCAGTCGCTCATATGTCATGGGACATGGCCCTTGTGAGAGGTAAGAGGTCAGTCTGGACAGTAACTTACCCTGTTACTCTTTATCCGTCCTTGGTTCCTACACATGCTTCTGATAGTATCAGAGAGTTGGGACTAGAATGTGGTCTGCAAGGGATTCGGAATTCCTTATAGAACAATAGAGTAGTAGGAACTTTTCATTTGAGCCATTTCATTTGAGCCACTATAGAATCAGCCGTGTGGCCAGTGCCAATTCATCCCCTGCATTAAAGACTGCTTTGAAACTAGAGTTTGGCAACTGCTATTGATAAGAGGAGGAGGACAAAGCAACTTGGCTTCTAATACCTCACAAATCCACAGTGTCAAAATCGTAAGGGGTTGAGAGATCACTGAGCCCACCTCTTTCCCTCAATTTACAGATAGTAAAGCTGACATGTAATCGCCAAGTTCTTGTAATTTCCGGGATAAGGAAAATTAAGGCAATTTTGCCTGACCTCTCTGCTTTCTTTACCTCTGTAATACTTCTAAGAAACCAGACCTCCTTTTTCCTTTAGAATGGCTGGAAGGTCAGAAAGAAATGAGCTAAATGATGCAATGCAATTTGCATCCAGCATTTATTGTGATGATAGCCTTGACTTTTGGTTTATTGAGAGAAGAATGTGATTGTTTGCAGGATGTTTCCTTCCCCTTCCCCATGGCTATAATTAAAGGTTTAAGAGAACTTCAAATCCCAGAAAGTTAGTCAAAAAGACACAATTAGTTACTTCCTTTAGGAGGTCTGCAATCTGAAGATGATTTACCTGGCTGAACAAAATAATGTGACATTTCTAATTTCAATTAAAATAACAGGAATTTAAAGATCACTGTAGGAAATAGAGCTAATAAAAGCGTGGCCTGTTAGGATTCTGTTTCTGAAGGATTTCTAAGAGGGGGGAAGATTATGGCTGAATTCCTTATGGTTCTTTCTGCATTTCATTTTTTCTTTAGAAAAATGTGCTATGTGGTAAAGTGACAATAGAATCAAAGAGATGTCTCTTTCTTCTTTACTTGATTGTAAATTGAACTGTCTTACCAACATGTGTAAAGAACTGCATTCTTCATGTCCCAGCGTGTGTCCTGCTTACGTCATTGTTTTTTCCCTGAGCTTGGGTACAGAGGAGAAAGCAAGTTAGGGGCCCAGAGGAAGCTCTTTTATTCTCTCCTGAGTGGGAGGAATTCAGATGAAGGAATATTTTCAATTATTCTTTTGTTCTTAAAGGTGAGGTAGACTCAAAATCATAAATCAGGAGAAACTCCTCAAACTGCTATGTTACTCATGCTGCAATATCAAAACCGTTCATACTGGGCACCCAGGTGGTTCAGTTGGTTAACCGTCTAACTTCAGCTTAGGTCATGACCTCAGGGTTCATGGGTTCAAGCCCCATATCAGGCTCTGCACTGTAGGTGTGGAGCCTGCTTGGGATTCTTTCTCTCCCTCTCTCTGCCCTTCCCCTGCTCTCTCTCTCACAAAATAAATTAAAAAACTTAAAAAGAAAAACCTTTCATAATAATTCTAATGAAGTTATCCTTCGCTAAAATATTTTCTAAGTTTTTTGCTAATGAGGTACATTTACAAATAGGAATAATAAACTAAAGGAAAGATGAAAAAGTGCTTATAAACTTAATTTTATTTCTCCCTTATGAACACATTTTTTGTTGGTATGCACAGAATTGCTGGCAGTTTAAATTGTTGCTTAAGAGCACAAAATAATACTGTATGAGACCTTTGACTTTATGCTTTCCCAGTAAGATCAGGGTTGCCTCATCCATCTCAAAAATGCCTTTTAAGTGGTGAGCAAAGACAGGGACTCCACTGTGAGTTGATAAAATGCTGTCTGATGACCACAAGGAAGACCAGGGTTGTTGTGTAACTATATTTTTGACTACAGTTCATTTATTTCATTGCATTTACATAAAACCCGGCAATTTGACACCTGCTGTATGTTGCAAAAGCAAATTCTAATAACTTCTGAAAGGGATACAAAAATGTGAGTGTGCCATAGAGATAGGCAAACTAGAAACGTTTTCTTTATGCACGTAGATAAATAGCTTGAGCTCTCAAGCATGGAAGTACAAACTCAGACGACTGACCACCTAAAGAAAATTGACCTCAAGCCCAAATCTCCATGTTTAATTTGAAACACGTACAGACATACCAATTTTTACCTTAGTTCGTACTCTGTCATAGACAAAATATAGTGCAGCTAATATTTTACTGCAGAAATCTCTGAAGTCTCTAAAGAATTCCATAAACTTTTATCAGATACTTGTAATATGAAGCTGAGGTTGTACAAAGTAGAATACTCTACCAACATCACATTCTTCAAAACTTTAGAAAAAATTATGAATTTGTTTTATTCTTCTCACTATTAAAATAATCTGCGTATTCATATGGTCATATGAACAATGCTATGCCCATATAAAACCTAGAACAAAAATATTATTTTTCTTCTTGGACAATTTCATGAATTTGAGGTTCTTTTTAAATGAACAGAACAGAAAGCATTAGTGTTAAAGGGTCGTGGAAGTGTGAAGGGTTACAATAAATCACTGATAAAGCTGGAATTGGAGCGCTTGACTTCCGGACATTGGATCCGATGGGGAGCATGGTATAGAATACCATCACTACCTTGCCTCCCACACTCCAGAGGATAGTTATTGACATGAAAAAAAAATTAGCCAAATACAGTAACCTTACCAGAAAGTCAAAATTACAGGTCACTCCTCTGTAGAATTGTAGTATAAAATATTTGGTAATCATGCATATCTATAGGGATCAATCAATAGCATAGTGATTCCAAAATTGTAAGAAATCCTATCATTTGGAGAAGAGGAACATTTCTATTTTAATTTGTTCAAATTCTTTTAGGTTAAAAGAATGGTTAAAAATTTTCAGATTCTTGAAGTATAAGGATATTACTGAGTATGCATTGGACAGTTACGTGATCTGTTCATGATGAAAAACAATTTTGGTTTTATAGCAAAAGGATATAATTTGTTTTCGGCTCAGGTCATGATCTCGTGGTTTCATGGATGGCAGCCCCTTATCCAGCTCTGCGCTGGCAGTACAGAATCTGTTTG
This sequence comes from Suricata suricatta, assembly GCF_006229205.1. Classification (NCBI taxonomy): domain Eukaryota; kingdom Metazoa; phylum Chordata; class Mammalia; order Carnivora; family Herpestidae; genus Suricata; species Suricata suricatta. The sequence continues at coordinate 93,467,351 of NC_043717.1, forward strand.
GAATTTTATCTCTCCCTCTCTCTCCCCCTCCCCCACTCACGTTATCTCTGTCTCTCTCAAAATAAATAAACTTAAAAAGATAGTGTCCAGTGGTCTTGAACACAAACAGTGCTGAGAGATATATGGCTGTTGATTGTAAACTTTTTTTTCCTGGCAGTATCTTGATTAGGAAACACTCAACAAACCTTTGAGGCAATGGTTATAGGGCAATTGAAAAAAATCTTAACATAGGCAGTCATACTAGAACTAATTGCATTTGAGGCTCATGGAGCCCCTAGAAAATGACTTATATGCATTCTACTTGTTAAATGACAGGAAGTAATATAAACATGGAAGTAATCCAGAAAAGCATTCCTCTCTAGCTTGGGAGAATTAATCTGAGCAATTTAAATAGGTAGCAACGTGGGTACACCTCTAGTCTTAAGTATATTGTCAGGCTAGTTTTTGGTTATTCTCTATGACTGTCCTGGCATCCTCAGTTCACAGCAGGTCACACCTCGTGTTACCACTCAAGACTTTGAAGAGAGTAAGAGGCCTTCCTTTCAAAGCCTGGTATCTTTTTTTTTTCAACACTTTTTATTTATTTTTGAGAGACGGAGAGAGACAGCATGAGCAGGGAGGGTCAGAGAGAGAGGGTGACACAGAATCCGAAGCAGGCTCCAGGCTCTGAGCTAGCTGTCAGCACAGAGCCCGATGAGGTCTAACCCTGGTATCATTAGCACATTCTTTGCACATCATTTCCTGCTTACCCCTCTACTTCAGTGAGTCACTGGTAGGCCTGTACACAGTCTCTGTAAAGTGCAAAAAGTATGTAGCCAAGAGCATTCATACTATGGATTTTATTAAGGTAGAGAGGCAAGTACAAAACCTAGTTTGAGGTCAGCTTTGCTCAGCTGCGTTCTTGCTTCTTGAAGGTTCTTTCACTTGAGCTCGACCCTTCCTGGTCAGCTTCTCTGAGAAATCTACCTCCTCTTCCCTAAATGTATTGTTTTTACTCTCAGCTGCAGAGTAGAGGTTTTCTTTTACCGCAGATTCAAAGAAACTATATTTTGTACCTTTGGCCCTTTACCACTTTTGGTTTTCCACATCCCCATTCTATTAAAACTTCAAAGCCAATTCTAATTATGTCTACAATTTTCTTGTTTCTCCTGATTTTGCCTAGACTTAATGCCTCTGATGGGGTTCAGGATATGCTATCCCAAAATATAGCACCCTAGCATGTTGAATCTTTTAAGCTAAAGAAGTTTGAGAAAGTAGCAGAAGCAGGAAAGTCCCTCGGACTGACTCTGCCCCTTCCTGTCCTTCTTGCCCTTTTTCCCTGAAGCAGGTCATAAGATCCTCATGTGAGAGGTGTTCTCATAGGACCAGAAAGAAAGGAGCATCCTTATCTTTAAAGACCACAGGATGCCAAGAAGAATCTGAACAAACCGGCCATGCTAAGTCTCCCCCAGTTTACCACACTTGCACATTCTCTTTGTCCTGTCACATCTTTCCACAATTTCTCTCTCTTTCTCAAACCTAGCATCAAAATACATTAGTTTCACCATTTCTTGACGTCTTCATTTCCTTATGAAGGCTCCAGTGTCATGTAAAACTGACATTAAGTAAATGTATATGCTTTTCTTCTGTTAATCTGCCTTGTTGAGTTTAATTTTCAGACCCAGCCAGGGACCCTAAAGGGTTCCAGGGAAACCTTTTTTCCTCTCCACCACCACCTTCCCATAATTTGTACCCATTTTTTAGTAGCTAAACTTTTACTTTTGCCAGTGTTGACTGGTAACTCAAAACCATCATCAATTAGATCTGAAACTATTATGTACCCTATTAATACATAGACTATTGTGTTAAAAAAATGTTCAAGGATATATATACAAAGAGTATGAGCCACTGCACTCTGGGCTATCCTACCTCCATTTTTTGGTGCCTCTTGGGGTCCTGACCTACAAGCAGTGAAGGAATAAACTGAAGTAATTACCAAAAAAAAAAAAAAAGGGTATGGGTTACATTGTGTGTGTTTTTGTAAATATTACTTTTCTGGTCTTATTTGAGGGTAGGTACTAATTTTAGAGATGTGTCCTTACAAGTATTGCAGACTTAATTTTTTTAAATAGAGCTATGTATATATATAAATACCAAAGTCCCTTTGGTTTTATTTTAATCTCCCAAGTTGTCCACTTTTAGTGTGCGCACTTAGAAGGGAGCCACAGGCTTGCCTGGGAAAAAATAGGGGTGATGAGTTCCCTATAATCAAGGGTACAGATTTCAGATGTCTGCTCAGTGGTTCCCAATGCTGATGGCAAGTCTGGTGCCAAAATGACTATGTAGGAAATAGTTTGTAGTACTTTAAAACAAAAACTTTTTGCTAGGCCCTAATTTCAGCAATCCTGAATCAGTAGTTTGGGGACAAGGCCTAGGTATCTGCATTTTAGAAAAGTTGTAGTGGTGATTCTAATGTGTAGCCAGGAGGCACCTGGGTGGCTTAGTTGGTTAGAAGTCTGACTCTTGGTTCCAGCTCAGGTCATGATCTCACAGTTTGTGAGTTCAGGCCCCACGTCGGGCTCCCTGCTGACAGTGTGGAGCCTGCTTGGGATTCTTATCTCTCTCTCTCTCTCTCTCTCTCTCTCTCTCTCTCTCTTTCTCTCTCTGTCTGTCTCTCAGCCCCTCCCCTCCTTGTGCTCTTTCTCTCTCTCTCTCTCTCAAAATAAGTAAACTCTAAAATAATAGTAATGTTTAGCCGGGAGTGAAGAGTCCTTAGAGAATCATGAATCCTTCCAGCCCCCTGATTATGTGATTTAAGTCTGCAGGGCGCCTTCTCTCCTCTGTCCCTGACTTGCCACAGTAAGATGTTCCTTTGAGACATACTAAGAGTATTTCCATACTGAAACGTTGTTGCTGCTGTTATTGTTTTATTAGTAATGATAACTTCTGTCTAACACTTAAGTTTGTAACGATGTACCTACAGCTGAAGAGTCAAGTCCAAGCAAAGGACAAGTACAAAACGTCAAGTAATAATGTGCATGCCCTGAGGTGGACCTGTGAGGTTCTCATTTGCGCAGACCTGTTTTTGTAGGGCATGTATAAATCAACTCCCATTAGTTTTAAATCAATGTGAAGTTAATGTAGCCACTCCCCCCATTTGCTGCTGCAGAGCTTAGAGCTCCATCCCGTGCTACAGCTTTGAGAAGGGAATGCACATTCAGACATAGTAGACAACTGAGGTTTTGCAGTAGAGACAGGAAGAGTAGAAGATTTTAATATCCTTTGGAAGCTCTTAATATAATATTAAGTTTCTTAATATTCTTTACTATTTTAATGTTCTTAAGATTTGATTTGGATGCGGAGGGAGCTGACTTGACTTGATTTTTTTAAAGCCTCTGAAGAAGAGTGGTGTGAATGAACAGGCCAATCAGCTTCTTCATATAGATTGTTTTTTATTGCATTACTTGCGATGTTTACTTTACCATTTATTTGCTTGACTTTGCCCTTGCACAAAAATCAGAAAGGAAACCTATCTTAATAAAAATTTGGTATACTTTGGTTTAATAAACTGTGAGATGGCGAAGGGAAAGAGAGAACTTATGTATTATCTATCTAAGATTCCGGAATTGGTAAACAGGGGCCGGGTTCTCTATTCTTCAGCTACAGGGAGGTGAGGTTATACTCGTGAAGAGTTGTAAAACATTGTGTAAATGAGGGAACTTTCTCTTTTCCTTTCTCCAACATGGTAATCCTGGATTTGTGATGGGAAGCTATTCATGAGTTAAGATTCACTTCAGAGCTTTTTGTAAATTCAAAATGTGACTTGATTTTTAAGTCTTTGTTTACATACTTTCAGGAACTCATTTTATTATAGAACAGCCATGTTCTCCCTGGAGTTTAATGTTTCAGTCAAATCCTTTTAAAACACGAATTAAGGCAATTAGGATTTAATCTTTGTTGCTTACTAGAACAACAACAACAACAAATCTTGTTATAAAGTTAAAGGACTACACTTGCCAGTCCAGAGTGTATTATCAGGGAGTGCACACTATGTATTTTTTTTAGTCAGTGGTACACTTACAACTTCAGATTTCTATTGTAGTTATATCAGAAAAATGGAAAGATTTGTTCCTTTTATTTTTCCAAATCCACTGAATTTAGGAACCTACCGGAAGGTAAACCTATCACTAAGCTTTGGTGAGTATTTCTGCCACAAAGTACTAGAAAGACCAGAACCATCACCAAAACTAGGAAGAGGAAACTTGTGGGCTAGCTGCTAAATAATATTAATCACAGCGAAGTACAAGTCAGGCTAAGGGAACACCAGAGAAGTCAATAATGATCATGATACTCAAGTTTTAGAGAAGGTGTAGAACAAAATGTAAGCTTTAAAGATGCATTTGCAACTTCCTGGAAATCTGTGTTATTTTTAAAAGCCCATATGGAAAGCCCAAGATATAGTTTTTTCTATGTGGGCATTAGAGATGGGAGGGGATAACAAGTAGTTTGCAAATATCAAAGAGACTACTACATGGAAAGTGCATCTCTTAGGAATGGAAAAAATCCAATCATGGAGAATGGGGAAGCTTATAAATTAAGCAGGTCATGTACAAACTGAATTTTGGACAGGTTGAGAAAAGAAAAGTTGGTGAAAGTCTGTAAAAGTAGTCATAAGTTTTTAGGTTACTCAACGGCAAGTAGTTTAATGGAATCATAGTGGCTCTATTTGATGACAATGATGCAAAGAACTTGATGAGAAACAAAAATAACCTTTGATGGTCATGTTGTCTAATAAAAGAAGATCTAAGAGATCATGCTAACTCTATAATTGTCTCCTGAAATGGTCGAGTAGGTAAAACTTTAGTAAATGCAGAAATAGTCTAGGTCCAATTGACATACTAAATACATATAGCTCACCACAACGAGATAGCATCCTTTTATATTTTAACACATTTAAGTATAAATTAATAACGTGTATTCTGGGGATGTTTGGAAATCTTGTGTTTCTACTGGATCAGTAGTATATATTTGACAGTATGGGTTTAAATAATGATATTAATATTATCTTGTAGGAGGAACATTTGAATTCCAAATTGTATAAGATGAAGGATGTTTTTGAATCAGGAGAAGGACAGTGAATTTATGGGCAGAAGTCATACCAAGCATTTGTTAACCTAAATACCTATGCTTGATTCTAGATTTTATTGTAGCAAAATGTTGGCTTCTGGATCCCTACTGTGGGATGAGTTGCAAAAGTTCAGTGTATTACCATTTCCAAATGAGCACCAGCATTTATGATCAATGCAGAGAAGCTTATTTCAGCCATCAATGAGAACATTACATACAGATAGGATCCCAAGTAGACAACGAAAAAGACTTGTAGGTTTTTGAGCCTTTTGCATTCTGTGTTGTTTGCATGGTGGTTTAAGAGTACGGGTGGAGTAATTGGAATATCAGAGAGAAGGAGACTTAAGATGTAATATTTTGGTGGGAGAATGGTAGAATTTTAAACGGTTTACATACTTTATAGCTCAGGTTAGGTGCTCTGTCACCATCACTACCCTTGCATTAATGTGCAAACCCTGTCTAGTCCACTGCTTCATTCTAAGAAGTACCTGGCCCCCTTTTACTGAAGTATAAGTAACATACAGTGTTACGTTAGTTTCAAGCATGCAAGGTAATGATTCATACATTACTTAGTGCTCACACAATAAATGTAGTTACCATCTATCACCAAACAACGTTATTGCAGTATTGTGGACTATATTCCCTATGCTGTACTTTTCATCTCTGTGACTTAATTTCTAACTGGAAGTTTGTACCTCATAATCCTCTTTATCTATTTCAATCTGCCCCCCAACATTTCTTTGGCAACCATCAGTTTGTTCTCTGTATTGAAGAGGCTGTTTTGTTTGTTTTGTTTTTTTAGATTACACACATACAAGTGAAGTCACATGGTATTTGTCTTTCTCCATCTGGCTTATTTCACTTGGCATAATACCCCATGTGTCACAAATGATGAGATCTTGGTCTTTTGATGGCTGAGTAATATTCCATCACATATATATACCACATCTTCTTTATCCATTCATCTATCATTGAACACTTGGGCTGCTTATATTTTTTGGCTATTGTAAATAGTGCTGCTATAAACATACGGGTACATCTATCTTTTTGAATTTATATTTTCATTTTCTTTGGCTAAATACCTAGTAGTGGAATCACTGGATTATATGACATATATTTTTTAATTTTTTGAGGAACCTCCGTACTGTTTTCCACAGTGGCTGCACTAATTTAAATTCCCACCAACAGTGCAGGAAGATTCCTCTTTCTCCACATCCTTGCCAACACTTGTTATTTTTTGTCAGCCATTCTGACAGGTGTAAGTCAATATCTCATTGTGGTTTTCATTCACAATTCCCTGATGACTAGTGATGTTGAGCATCTTTTCATGTGTCTGTTGGCCATCTGTATGCCTTTAGAAAAATGTCTATTCAGGTCTTTTGCCCATTTTTAAAGCAGATTATTTATTTAGTGTTGAGTTGTCTACGTTTTTTAATATATTTTAAATATTAACCTGTTATCGGGTTTATTGTTTGCAAATATCTTCTCCTGGCAGTAGGTTGCCTGTTTTGTTGATGGTTTCCTTTGCTGCACAAAAGATTTTTATTTTTGTGTAGTCCCAGTAATTTATGTTTGCTTTTGTTTCCTTTGCCTGAGGAAATCTATCTAGAAAAAATGTTGCTAAGGCCCATGTCAAAGTAAAAGGTACCTGGCCCTTGGACAGGCATCAGAGACAACATTTTGCTGTATGGGATTGTTTGTGGTAATCGCATTAGCTAAACCCAGTTAGGGTGGGTGATCTGGTAGAATAGGGACTATCTGGCTGTTTGGGATTATAATTGCTCTAACAAAGCACATGTGGAAATCACGGGAGTTTGTATGCTTTTAAAAATGTGTTATTGTCTTATGTGATTTATTTTCCTTCATTTCAAAAAATTTGATGCAAAACATTTGTTTTCTTTTCTCTCTTTCTCTCTTTCCTGCCCCCACCCCCCAAGAATAACATAGCCGATCCAGAAGAACTGTTCACAAAGTTAGAACGCATTGGAAAAGGCTCCTTTGGAGAAGTTTTCAAAGGGATTGATAATCGTACCCAGCAAGTGGTTGCTATTAAAATCATAGACCTCGAGGAAGCCGAAGATGAAATTGAAGACATTCAGCAAGAAATAACTGTTTTGAGTCAGTGTGACAGCTCATATGTAACAAAATACTATGGATCGTATTTAAAGGTAATGTGTGTGTTGTATTATTTAAGTCATAAGGTATTTTCATTATAAGTTTTTTTTTATTCTATTTTTTGAAAGGCAATGTCTTAAATTAGGATTTGGCAGCCTTTGGCCTACCGGCAGAATCCAGCTCCATTTACAAATGTGCCAGATAGATTGTTTTTAGGTTTAACAGCTGTGTGCCGAATGCATCCCAGCACTCAGCTGCACCGTTATTCCACACCTGATCTTTGGGTCATTGAAGCAGCAGTAGTGCAGCTGGTCCTTGAGACACATCCTTTGTCAGGAAAGAGCTTTCCCTCTGGGCTTTCACACATTATTCTCAACCTCATAATTGATGGAATACGTAAGTATGTCATTTATTCCATTGAGTTGTGGTGGTTATTTACACATCTTTCTCTCCTTCCAGATTATGAGCTTCTTGTTGGCAGGGAGCTTAGTTCAACCAGTCTTGGTTTTTACATCATTTAGCACAAGATGTGGAACATCTTAAGCGCATGATAAATATTTGTGGAAGTGGAGTCAGTGGAACACTATCTGCTCCCGCCTTCCCAAAAGTTGGAATTTTAGTTTCCAGGATCATGGAATTAGCAGACACCTTAAGTTGCAGAAGATGGAGACATGACTGCATAATAGAATACCCTTTAGTTAGTAAAACCCAAGAGTTAGGGATACCTGCATGGCTTAGTCAGTTAAGCATCTGACTCTTGATTTCGGCTAAGGTCGTGATCTAACATTTCATGAGTTAGAGCCCCGCATGGGACTCTGAGCTGACAGCTTGGAGCCTGCTTTGGATTCTCTCTCTCCTGTTCATGCTCTCACTCTCTCAAATTAAATAACCTTAAAAAAAAACCCACAAGAGTTCTTGGGTTCCAGAGTCAGAAGTCAGGACCCATGTCTATTGAAATGTGAAGAATAAATTTAAAAAATATAGCTTAGGAAGCACCTGGGTGGCTCAATTGGTTAAGCGTCCAACTGTTGATTTTGCCTGAGGTCATAATCTCACAGTTTGTTAGTTCGAGCCCCACATCAGGGTGAGCACTGACAGTGCGAAGCCTGCTTGGGATTCTCTCTCTCCCTCTCTCTCTCTTTCTGCCCCTCCCCAACTTTTCCGTGCTCTCTCTCTCTCCCTCAAATAAATAAATAAACTTAGAAAAATCTAGCTCAGGTTAGAGTTAAAATTATTTTAATATTAAAAATTTTTATCATGTTAAAATTTTACAAAGGAAGACAATATTAGTTAGATTTTTGCTTTTCAGGGTTTACAAAGGGAGAAAAAGGTTTTGTTTGTTTGTTTGTTTGGTTGGTTGGTTGGTTGGTTGGTTGGTTTTTTGTTCATCTCTCTCTGGGCCAAAAAGGGTGTGTTTATAACTCATTAGCTATTGGTCTCCATAAGACTGAATGCTATTTTTTTATATTCTGATGACCAAATAAACCCTAGGGTAATCTAGTTATCCATATTAGTTAGTACCAATTTAGAAATCATGAATTTCACTTTCTTTTTATAAAGCCTATTTATTCTCATATTACATGAATTAGATGAATGTGGAGTGAACGCACAGTTGGATAAATCATTAAACAGCCAAGCACTCTGTGTCCCACACTGTATTCGGTGCTGGAGATATAAAAATGAGTAACTCCTACCATTAACGAGCTCAAAATCCCATATTGCACTAAAGGGGCACAGGTTTAGTGATTACGTACATACAAGGTAGAGGTGGGGCATGAGAAGCAAGGAGTCACTTCTGTCACTTTGAAGGGAGGCTGGTGGTGTGACGGAGAGGCTTCCAGGAGGAGATGATAATGCCGGTAATTCCTATACAATTTACTTCTTTTTTTAATTTTTTTAATGTTTATTTTTGAGAGAGAGACAGAGTGTGACCAGGGGAGGGGCACAGAGAGAGGGAGACACAGAATCTGAAGCAGGCTCTAGGCTCTGACCCGTCAGCTTAGAGCCCAAAACAGGGCTCGAACTCACAAACCTCGAGATCATGACCTGAGCCCGAGTTGGACGCTCAACTGAGTGAGCCACCCAGGCGCCCCCCCAATTTACTTCTTCTAAGTGTTACCCATTACTCTCTTTTACTGTACATACAATTACTTGATTCTTTGTGGCATAGTTTGTTTTTGCAATCTTTCCTACAAAACTTATTTAGTGGATCAGATTCTTTTTTAGGAATCCTGAGGGGTTGCTCAGTCTTAATACGTTTAGGTCTCCCTCCTGATTCCCATAGCAGGCCTGCTTTAAGGCAGCCTCAGGAATTTGCTGTTGTTGTTGTTGTTGTTATTGTTGTTGTTGTTGTTGTTGCTGTGTGTGTTGTTTGCTCATTCTGATTTACTCTTTCTGGATTGAATCCTGTAATTCCAGAACTACTCTAGAGCAAACGTAGACCATTGCTATTCTTAGGCATCTGTAACAGATAATCTATGTTTGGTAACTGACTTAAAATATTAAATAAGCCCTATTTCAAATGGGGTTTTCTAGATTGTATTGAACATGGGTACTGAAATGCAATTGACTATCTTATTGGTTAAGTGCTTATAGCCTTTTTAATTAATATTCAGTACTCTCATGGCAAATGAATTATAATTGTATTATTTATTCCTATGAGTTCACATTTTTAAAAAATTCCCCTCATAGCATACATGTACCCGTCACCCAATAAGTACTTAATATTTAAATAAATAAAGCTGCTTGTTTTCTCTAAATCTTGACTGTGGAATGTTCTCAGACTGGTCTGAGATAATACAAAGCCATTATCCACGATGTCTTCATAAAGGATTAAAATGAAAGTATTTTTATCTCCTTTACCCATCACACCCACAGTGTGAAGGACTACTTTGAAGAAAACATCACTTCTTCATAAAATTGTAAAAATCCATAGCTGACTGATATTAATTATTTATATCCTGAATCTATTTACATTAAAATAAATAAATGTGTGTATTATCTCTATATACATGTACATATATACACACAAAGAAAAAGAAATAGTTGATGATTTTATAACCTCTTAATAAATTTAAATTGACCAACTTCTTTGTTTTCAGTTTATATTAAAATATCATAGGACTTTATTTAAATTGACCAACTTCTTTGTTTTCAATTTATATGAAAACATTTATTTAAATTGACCAACTTCTTTGTTTTCAGTTTATATTAAAACATCGTAGGACTTTGTGGACTTGCGTTTTTTCTTTAACTAAAATCACGTCAAATATAACAGGGTTCTGTCTAATGTAGTCAATATAACTCAAGGCTACATCGTCTAAGTGCCATCGGGGAACTGCAGTATCAATCGACTCATGTTTTTACTGTAGCACATCCTTCCGTTTCAGATGACATGGGGTTTTGTGAGCCAGGTTAACTGAGTAGAGTAGGATATGGGTTTTCTCAGGTTGTCTTTACTCAGGATATCATACAAAGCCGAGACCTCACTGTAAGCTGGAGGAAAAGTTCTTGCATTTGGAGAAAATTATATGCTCCCTGGAACTGTATTCAGTTGTAGTGATTTCCTTGAAACATACAAAATGTACTAGGTATTCATTTTGACTGAGCTCACTGTATAACTTCATTTTTAAAAACAAGAGTGAAAACCAGACAAACATCAGTATGACCACAGTATTTTCCTTTAATTTTTAGTTCACTGCAGATTTTCTTGAGAGACAAAGTTAGTCTTTATGAAGAGTGCTAACATAAGCAAACCCTTCCCTTCTGATCTCATAAGATTGGAAAAATCTTTTATAATCTTTAAATATTTTTCTAGTTCGATGTAAATCTTTAAATGAAGCTCACTCAGGCATTGAGTAGAATTTGAATCATGCTTTATTTGCTGCTAAAAATCACCTTTAGATTTCTGCTTATGTTAAGGAAATATGCCCCCCTCCACATACACCACCACTGATATTTATCAAGAAAGAAAAAAAATTGAATGACTGAAGTAAAATATTCCAGAATACAGTCTGCAAAGTTTTTTGACCTTCTCACTCTTTTTCCTGAGACTTCTGTTTAGTCCCAGAATATGGTGAATGTTTCTGAATCTTCATTACTTAAAAAAAAATTTTTGGAGTTTTCTTATAAAACTTGAGGGAAATTGAAGAGGTAAAACTTTTTCCTTCTTACAATGTTTTTCCCTCCAAATAAATATAGTTTTACACTTCATATAACATACCTCTAAGGAGCCCCATATTAGATTCAGTCTAGCAGACCTTTATTTATTTATTGAGTGCCCTCCTATGTGCATTCCTTTCAGTATGCATACTTGGCCTGGTCAGTCTCATCCACTTTATCTTGACAACTTCTGAACTCATGTCTGTCATTCCAGCCTCTCCCCTTAGCCGAAAACGGATGTATCTAACTTGCTTCGTATTACCCACTTATCTGTGGGCATATCAAGTACCGTAACCTGAACAATGATGAGTAGCATCTGAACAAGAACTTGAACATGGTTTGGGTGAGGGCAGAGTATAGACAAGGCATTCTAGTCTGGAAGAAAACGATTCAGGGGTAGTAAAGCATATGGCAAGATGATCTCGCCTTTGCCTTGCAGTTCTGTAAACCGCATGTTTCCCTTTTATTGTGGTAAAATAAGCGTCATAAAATTGACCATTGTAACCATCTCAAGCCTACAGCTCAGTGGCAGTGAATATATTCATACTGCTTTGCAACCATCACCACCATCCATGTCCAGAACTTTGTCACCTCCCTCAATTGAAACCCTGTACACATTAGGGCCACTCCTGGGTGGCCCAGTTGGTTAAGCATCTGACTTTCGCTCGGATCATGATCTCACAGTGTGTGAGTTTGAGACCCACATCAGGTTCTCTGCTGTCAGCACAGGGTCTGCTTTGGATCCTCTGTTCCCCTCTGTCTCAGCCTCCTCTCTCTCTCACTCTCCTCTAAATAAACAAATAAACTTTGAAAAAAAAAAGAAACTACATATTAAACTGTTAACTCCCCATTGTCTCCTCACTACAGTCCTTGGTAACCACCATCTACTTTCTGTCTCTATGACTTTGACAACTACAAGTTCCTCACTTAAGTGGATTCAGACAGCATTTGTCCTTCGGTGACTTCTTCCTGCTTTGGCCAAGTGTCTGTTTAGCACCAAACAATGGGGTTCAATGGCCTCATGGGGTGACACATTTGATACTGTAGACACAGGTAATTTGTTAACACTAGGCTTCCAGTTCTCCCCGCAAATAGTACAAGTCTGGAGCACTTACTCTCTAGGAGTTCTGAATGTTGGAACAGAGAGCCATTTCCTAACTCCTGGCCACCCATGTTGATGCAGGACTTTAAATTTACTCCTCCAACCCGTTGTTAAAATGTGTGGATCGTTTTGTAAGTGGAGAAGTGGACTCTTTCCTTCAGGGACTTCCTGTACTTCAATATGCCGGATGTACCGTTATGGTTTACAGTCCCTGGCTCTTTGGGAATTTTAAACCAGTATGTAGATATCATCTCAGCCTTGTAAATTATTTAAAAGCAAGCCAAACATACTTATTTGCATTCTCCAACACAAACATCTTTTCACAGAAATCAAACATTAGAAGTTGTAGTCCTCCAAAAGAATACAAGCATAGAGTCTAGGGTTTTGGGGGTTTTTTTCTTTTTGGTTTTGTATTGTTTGTGATTGGTGTTTTCATTGAGCCCTGCTGTGGACAAGAAACCTGTAAGAAGAGCCTCTGTGGGCGAAGCTTCCTTGAGCAGGGAAGAGCCCCCACCAGGCCACTCAGGCCTTGCTTCAGTCTTGAGTCTTTTCAGTCTTCTGAAGGTCCAAACCTATGGCCACCCCCAACTGAGGCTTGTCTCCAGAAGTGGTAATCAGAAGGAAGCAGGCAGAAAATCTCTCTGGTGGCTCTGGTTCCTTCCAAGCCCAGGTACCACAAAACAGCTCACTTGCTAGGAAGAATGCTGCTTTTCAGATCTGGAAGTTGCTTAGTCATACCTTTAATAACATTTTAAGCTTTCTATGACTACTGCTTAGTGAGGAACAGATCATTGGTAAGTTTCTGTTTTGGAATCGGTACCCCCAAAAGGGATACACATTATTTTAAACCTGGAAAACAGATGCTTTCATTCATGTGGAAATACAAAACAAATAAGCATCTGATAATAAGATCTTTTCATTTTTCTTTTAAATATCAGGTGAATGGGAAGCATTCTGAATTCTTAAGGTAGATTGTAGTACTTATTAGAAACAATCTTGTGGCAAAAGAAAAATTTCTTAGGCCATGCGCTGCTGTGAGAGTCACTTTTTTCTTCTCTTGACAAAAATATAAAGACACGTCAGGCTTATAATTCTCAGGTTCCAAGTGCCTAATTTCTATACATAAAAACAAGTTATGTGAACCACTTCTAGAACTCCATTCCCCTCCCTGCTGTTATGGGGGCATATTTGTTCTCTTTTCCTACCGTGGACACTGGTGCTAGTGAAGACTCTCAGCTCTCTCTTCAGTTCAGGCTATGATCGGAGAGGAGATATCAAGACTGGGGGCTGGGGAAGGTACATCGTTCACCTCTCTATCTCACGTGTCCTACATGGTGTCAGCATTCAGAAAGAAAGGAGGAATCCCTAAATCTCAATTTACCTGAGCACTTCCTCCGCAGCCCCTAACATTAGGCCACCTCCCCACCCACCGTCACGTTACTGGGGGCCATTCTCTGCCAGGATAAGGCCCCAGCCTCATGGAGACACGTGGACACTTTGAATGGAACTCCTGAGTACTTCTTAGCGATTTTAGAGTTTCATGGCGACCGGCAGTAGCTCGAGAATCTTCATCCCACAGCTGGGGCCGTAAAGGTGAAAAATGTGTTCCTGGCATCGCAGGGTGAAGCACAACACTGAGTGTGTTGCCTCCAGAAACATTGTTATGATATAAATAGTGGTTTGTTTCTCTGGCACTCCTCATGCTGTACCATGGATACTTCCGTGTTAAACTGCCTTTGGGGGGGGGGTTACCCCAGGAACCTAGACATTATTTTTATGGGAAAATGCTTGCTTTCCAAATTCTAAACATCTTACTTAAAATGGACTTTTAGGACACAAGCCACTCACAACTTGGCTACTTGCCAGTATAGTAAAATCAACTGTTCCACTTACAGCCAATACTGTGGTGCCACAAAAATTCAGAGACTACCACTCATGAAATGATATGGGGAGAGAAGTGTCCCTAGTATTTCAAGCTAGAGCTGAAAGGAAAAGATTCAATGGTTTATTCTGATTTGTATCTGATAGAGCTGAAGGGTGTCTGTGTGCATGTGTGTGTACACCTGATTTGAAGTCTATAGATATGTACTCCCCCTATGAGCCCCATTTCTTCTTGGACAATTTACACTGACGTACATTCCACCTGGAGTAGAATGCTCTGTAGGCCACACACTCCCTTTTTCTTACACATTTACCTCAGCAGTGGGACGGGGTGGGGTGCAGAGGGAGAAGGACATTTCTTTCTAAGCTCCACCTGAGTACCAAAAATGCCCATTAGTCGTGGCTAATGAAAGTGGCAAAGCACATGCAAACAAAAGCCAAAAACTGAAACAAGACAAAATATCTAGTGTCCTCAAACTCTAAAATCACATGGGAAGAACTCAGAAGCCCCATTTAAAATTTCGACAAATCTTGGGGCGCCTGGGTGGCTCACTCAGTTAAGCATCCAACTTCAGCTCAGGTCATGATCTCGCAGTTCATAGGTTTGAACCCCACGTGAGGCCTTGCGCTGGCAGCGCAGAGTCTGCTTGGGGTTCTCTCCCTCTCACTCTCTGCCCCTTTCACACTTCTGCTCTCTCTGTCTCAAAATGAATAAACTTTAAAATATCTACAGGTCTCCACATACCCCCTCACTCTTTTATGTAACTATCTTTTCTTTTGGTATCATTCTAAATGATTTAAGGCCGGGCGCCAGTCGATTGAGCGACCGGCTTCAGCTCAGGGCATGATCTCACGGTTCGTGGGTTCGAGCCCAGCATCAGGCTCTGTGCTGACAGCTAGCTCAGAGCCTGGAGCCTGCTTCCGATTCTGGGTCTCCCTCTCTCTCTGCCCCTCCCCTGCTCACTCTCAGTCTCTCTCAAAATAAAGACAAAACAATTTAAAAAACAAACAGACAAAATGATTTAAGGCTATGGTTTATCTTTTCTGGGTTTTATAAAAATTGTTCAACAATTTAAAAATCAGTATTTATTTAGCTAATCACAGGATAAATAGGTTGGGAGAAAGGTCAAGACTCAGAAATTTTATTTGTGACATTCTGTGGGAAAATATATTCTGGGTTTCAAAGAACTAACACATTTTTTAAGTTTATTTTATTTCATTTTATTTTTTATATAAAACAAGCATTTTATTTATTTATTTATTTATTTATTTATTTTGCTTTTATAGTTTGTTGTCAAGTTGGTTTCCATGTAACACCCAGTGCTCATTCCGACAAGTGCCCCCCTCCATGCCCATCTCCTCCCTTCCCCTTTCCCCTCCCCCATCAGCCCTCACATTGTTCTCAGGATTCAAGAGTCTCTCATGGTTTGCCCCGTCTCTCCCCAACTATTTTTCCCCCTTCCCCTCCCCCATAGTCCTTTGCTAATCAAACAACTAATCTTAAACTTGTATTTTAAAACCAGTACATTAGTATGTTAGATTTAACATTTTGTGCCTGTATGTTATTTGGCTCAGTCTTGTAATGATTAAATTATTTTATGACTTTTACAGGGTTCAAAATTATGGATAATAATGGAATACCTGGGTGGTGGTTCAGCACTGGATCTTGTGAGTATTTTTAAATAATTAAACACCTAACCTTCTGTACTTTAACCTTTCTTTTTAATTAGAGTAAGCAGTGACTTTTGGGCAAGCTGAGCAGTTGCTTTAGATAATGCATTCAAATTAAGCTTTCTATTCAGGACTATATAGACTGAGCTGTCTTGCAGGATTGGGCATATTGCTGACATTTTTAGAGTATATATGAAATGCAAATAGCTTAATGAAATAAAGCTCCGCAAATTAGGACGATGTGTGACAGTTGCTATCAGTTTAGAATTTTACTTTGCAGGTGTTTCCCTGAAAAGATTGAATGGTCTTGGATTTTTAAAATATGTATTACAGATCAGTGTCACTAAAACTGGTTCTTGGGATCTTGGAAGGGCTACAGCCATTTTAGTGGGCAAAGAGCAGGACACCAAAATCCTGTAGTGAGCAGAAAAAGTGCCGCCCAATGAAGATGGGAACACACACAAAATCCCTTTGAGAAACATTGGTTGTTTTCCCCAAGTTGGTGTGATTCTATCACTGCTGTTTTCTTCTCCCTTTTAAATCTTTATTACTATGGCATTGTATTTAAAATGCGGTATGAACTACTAGAGGCAACTTGGTGTAGTAGAGATGGCCACTTGGCCGGCCTATGAGAGTGTGGGGTGTTGGGGCCATCTGTCGTCATAATGGAATCTGTGACTGTGAACCAGGCACATACATTTCTTACATTTGGATATCCTATAAAACAAAGAAGTTGCACAAAGTTATTTCTGTCTTCCATCTTGAAAAAAATATATACATATATATATTTTTTATTATTTGAGACAGAGAGAATGTAAAACAGGCTCTATGCTCAGCCCAGAGCCTGATGCAGGCCTCAATCCCATGACCCCGGGATCATGATCTGAGCCGAATTCCATTTGGGCGTTCAACCGACTGATCCATCCAGGCACCACTCCATCTTGAATATTGTATGACTTATATTGTTTTAGCAACGTCCTGCTTTAGAAATGATAGAGTATGCTGTTTCTAAAAATAAAGTCTTTTGATGATTAAGATCATCAAGTAATATTTTAACTCTTTTTTTTATAATAGTTTATTGTCAAGTTAGTTTCCATATAACACCCAGTGCTTCTCCCCACAAGTGCCCCCCACCATGACCATCACCCCCTCCCCTCCCCTCCCCTTTCAGTCCATGGTTC
>NC_043717.1:93484667-93611032 GCF_006229205.1 Suricata suricatta
TTTTTTTATTGTTTCCTTTGCCTTGCAGAAGCTTTTTATCTTGATGAGGTCCCAGTAGTATATTTTTGTTCTTGATTCCCTTGTCTCTGGAACCACAAAAGAGCCCGAATAGCCAAAGTAATATTGAAGAAGAAAACCAAAATGAGAGGCATCACAATCCCAGACTTTAGCCTCCACTACAAAGCCGTCATCATCAAGACAGTATGGTACTGGCACAAAAACAAACATATGGACCAATGGAGTAGAATAGAGAACCCAGAACTGGACCCACAAGTATGTGGCCAATTAATCTTTGACAAAGCAGGAAAGAGTGTCCAATGGAAAAAGTCAGCCTCTTGAACAGGTGGTGTTGGGAGAGCTGGACAGCAACATGCAGAAAAATGAAATTAGACCACTTTCTGACACCAATCACAAAAATAAACTCAAAATGGATAAAGGATCTGAATGTGAGACAGGAAACCATCAAAACCCTTGAGGAAAAAGCAGGAAATAGCCTCCTAGACCTCAATCACAGCAATTTCTTCCTGTAACTCTTATTTTTAAGTGCAGATGAGTTTCCCTAACTGTAAGTGATTGAATATTTCTAAAAGGGTTTAATCCTCCCTGCCAATGGTTCCAAAGCTTCAAATCAAGAGAACGACGTCCCAGACCTGATTCTGCCATTGACTAGCTGCCATTGAACCTCTGTGCCTTAATTTCCTCAAATGTTGAATGAAGAAATTACATTATCTCTCAAAGTTTGTGTCCCTAGCTCAAAAATTCAATAATACTGTGATTGAGTTATAAACATTTAACTGCCCTTTGTAAAGACGGCAAATGATGAGAAAATGTGCTGTTTCTTCTCCATGTATAGTGCTGTACAAAGGAATGCTATCATTTGAAGAATCTAAGAAGGATTAGGTTTGAGGTAAGGACAAGAAAAAACAACAGAGATGCTGAGCACAGAATATTTGTCACTTTAAGATTTTATTTTTAAGTAATCTCTACACCCATCGTGGGGCTCGAACTCACAACCCTGAGATTGAGAGTCACATGGTGACTGAGCCAGCCAGATCCCCCCATATTTCTCACTTTAAATTGGTGCCCAAATAATGGAATGTGATTATGATTTATAATTGACACCAACATTTTATAGTGTATACATCAAGATTCTCTCCCATTCTTGAAAAAATTAGTTGAATATGAACAGACTTTGAGCATATTTTTTTAAATCATAGCTCACTTCTTCCCAGTAGGAATTGCAGTGGTTTACAACAAAAACACATATGATAAGGTTAGTAGGATAAAATATGAGCCCCAAAGACAAAAGTTGGAAACAATATGCTAACACATGAGGAGCCACTGACATGACCTGCTGCGTTAGGACCAGCTGAAAGGCACGGGAGTGGGGGAGATCCCCAGGCCCACAAGTGCACTGTCTGTGAAAGAGCAGATGACCTGCTCTTGCATGTCCTCAGGTGACAATAGAGGCAAATTACCCAAGGCCAGTACACGGGCCTTGGAGGTAGAGGTATTAGCTATTAGAAACATGGAACCATCTTTAGTCATGAAGAGAAGTTCAGTTATGCACTCCAGGGACAGTGGGCCTAGGTCTCGGCATTCTCTTTCCCAAGGTTGCGCTGCAAGTAAAATAGCGTCTCTGTTCCATCTACTTTACCTTCTCTGTCATTCCAACTCCCCTTTTTTTTCCCCCTCTCTCATCATTGTCAACATAGCTAAGGACACATTTTAACCACAGGCTTGAAAGAGTTTTTGTCTAATAATGAACCAGGAAAACCCAGCTGTACCACCCCATTCCCATTTCCCCACCATGGCTTCTTTCCACTCCACCATCCCTCCAGTACCCAGGTAGTTGAGATTTTACTTTTCCTCAATTTTAAGCTGGACCTAAATATACCAGATGAGCTACTCAGTCTTGAGAACCTCTTCTTTGTTTGTTTTTACTTAAATATATATTTTTAAATTCTGTATTAGGTAATACACTGGCTTATCCAGGCCCACTTTTAATTTTTTAAAATTTTTTTTTAATTTTTGAGACTGGGGAGGCAGGCAGAGAGAGAGGTAGACACATAATCCAAAGCAGGCTCCAGGCTCTGAGCCATCAGCACGGAGCCGGACAAGGGGCTCGAACCCACTGTGAGATCATGCCCTGAGCAGAAGTCAGACACTTAACTAACTGCGCCACCTAGGTGCCCCTCCGGGCCACTTTTAGAAGTCCTTCAGAATGATGAATAGTGTCACCAATTTCTTTTTTTTTAATGTTTATTTATTTTTGAGAGAGAGGGACAGAGAGAGCACTCAAGAGTGAGTGGGGGAAGGGCAGAGAGAAAGACAGACACAGAATCCAAAGCAGGATCCAGGCTCCTAGCTATCAGCTCAGTGTCCGAAGCAGGGCTCGAACCCACAAGCTATGAGATCATGACCTGAACTGAAGTCAGATACTCAACCCACTGAGCCACCCAGGCGCCCCCGACTGAGGGTTTACCTCCTCTGGCCCTGTCAACATTTTCTCATCAGTGATACCAACTATGAATCTTTAATATGACATCTGTCTTTCAGTTATTTGGTAGGACCTCAGAATTTCATTGCCAGCAATCAATAAAATGCCATTTTCGCCTTTGAGAACAACTTTAATCATTACTGTTTCAATAGAAACTTTCAGAGTGGAAGTCGATAGATTTAGAAGTAAATAGATAACGTTACCTAGGAAAAGCACCTATTAAACTATGGACATCCCCAGAGTATATTGTATATCCAGACCACAGCTAATATTTAGTGGTGAAACTGAAGTATGGGTTCTATTTTAAGCTGTTACATTTCAACATGAAAGTGCCCTTTATTCAGAATAAATATGGCATTCATGAAAGATGAAATACACAAGGTGCCAAAGAGCTGTGAATCCCTCCCAGTGTGAGGCAGAGTGGGCAGTGTTTGATTTTCACCACCTCCTCCCTCCTTCCAGCAAACAGAGCTCAACCTCAGCCCTGACTTCAGATTCCCACCCTTCCTGTAATAATATTGTACAGTCCACTGTTTGTGCTTTATGAGGTACCAGAATTTTTAAATAGCCATTTATTTTAAAAGGGGATTTTTAGATACTCCATTACAAGTTCTCCCAAAACCTAATCATTACTTTCCTTGTATTCCAGTTGGAACGATTGGCTTCAGGACAGGGATGGGGAAAGAAAGGGGAAATGTGTTATATTTAGTTAAAAAACCATACTCCTTCATGATTCAATCATTTTTTTTACAATGAAAGCATGAACAGATTAATTATTGTATTCCTGGGTAACTTAAAATTTCAGCCTCAGCCTTATATATTGAGATATATAAATGCTAAGAATTGTGCTATGGCTGATCTGTACAATTCAGTTGAGTTGCTGAGACTCTCTGATCAGGTAAGTGTAAATAGTTAATCATTTAAATAGCAAATGTCAAAGTTTAAGTAGCTGATTTCTTTTTTCCTAGCCAAAAAAATTGAAAGAAAGAAAGAAAAGAAAGCTAGTTCTGTCATTATTTAAGCATATTTCTTAAATCTTTGATGTAAATATTTAAGAACCTCAGGATTTAGAGCTGGTACATACAGAGGTAACACTGTATTATCTTTCAGATTAAATCTAATCATTTAAAAACCATTTCAGCCTTTTGACTTAACTTGTTTACTCTCTCCCTCACCTTTTTAATTTCTTTTCCTTTGTTTAAATATTGGCTTAATAAGCAGAATTGCTTCATATATCTAAGTGATTCCCTAATTTCAACGATCATATCAAATATGTTTGTAACAGTGTGTGCTTTCCCCCTAAGCTTCGAGCTGGTCCATTTGATGAGTTCCAGATTGCTACCATGCTAAAGGAAATTTTGAAAGGTCTGGACTATCTGCATTCAGAAAAGAAAATTCACCGAGACATAAAAGGTATACAAAAATCTTACATGAACCTGAGAAAAACAGCTGCATTCTGAGAAAGCTGAGGGTGTTTTGTTTTTTTCCTCCTAGCTGCCAACGTCTTGCTGTCAGAACAAGGAGATGTTAAACTTGCTGACTTTGGAGTTGCTGGCCAGCTGACAGACACACAAATTAAAAGAAATACCTTTGTGGGAACACCATTTTGGATGGCTCCTGAAGTTATTCAGCAGTCAGCTTATGACTCAAAAGTAAAGTGTTAACCTGTACAAATTTTTTTTCTTTTTAATAATATGTTTAGGGGCACCAGAGTGGCTCAGCGGGTTAAGCATCTGACTTCGGCTCAGGTCATGATCTTACAGTTTGTGGGTTCGAGCCCTGGGTTGGGCTCTGTGCTGACAGCTCAGAGCCTGGAGCCTCCTTCAGATTCTGTGTCTCCCTCTCTCTCTGCCGCTCCCCCACTCATGCTCTGTCTCTCTCTGTCTCAACAATTAATAAAACATAAAAAAAATTTAATAATATGTTTTATATAGAACACTATTCTATATAATAAACTGCCCTAATTTTCCTTCTTTTGAAAGTATTTCTAAAGCTAGAGTAATGTCAAGTGTTACTTCTAAATCGTAAGTTCCCTGGATGCTGATAATATTTGGACCCTATTCCCTTCAGTGGCCTTCCATCCTACTTAGAATAAAATCTGAAGTCCTTACTATCACATACATGGCTCTTGATGATCTGGCCCGTGTCTGCTTCTTCAGCCTCATCTCCTATTAATTACTCTCCTCTGTATTCTGTCTGCTTTGGCCACAGTGCTATGTCCCACAAACATACCAAGTACACTCTGGCCTCAGGACATTTGCACTCACCATTCCTTCTATCTGGAATAGCTTTCCTCCCAATCAGGTCTCTGCTTAAACATTACCTCACAGAGTAGTCTTCCCTAGCCATCCCATGTAAATTTGCAGCCCCTTGACCCAATCATCCATTATTCCGTGATCCTGATTTACTATTTTCTTCATAGAATGTAGCACCATCTGACTTTTTGTAATTTACTTATTTGTCTCTTGAGAGCAGGGATTTTTGTCTGCTTTATTCACCACCGGAATCCTCAATGCCTAGAATGTAGTGCCTGGCAAAAAGTTAGGGAATGTGATAATTTTGGTTTTAAGTAGGTTTCACATCCAGCACCAAGCCCAGTGTGGGGCTTAACCTCACCACCCTTAGATCAATACCTGAGCTGAGATCAAGAGTTAGACACTTAACCGACTAAGCCACCCAATAGCCCCAGGAATTTGTTAATTTTTTTAAATTAATAAAAATGTATTGCCATTACATTTCTTGAGATAGTTTACTTTTTTAAGTTTGTTTGCTTGTTTGTTTATTTATGTCCTCTCTGCTCCCGATGCGGGGCTTGAACTCACTACCCCAGGGTTAAGAATTGCATGCTCTTCCAAGTGAGCCTGCCAGGCACTCCTCTTATGACACTCTTTTTTTTTTTAAGTTTATTTATTTATTTTGAGCGAGATAGATAGAGAGTGAGCAGGGGAGGGGCAGAGAGAGAATCCTAAGCAGGCTTCACACTGCCAGGAGGAAGCCTGGTGCTGGGCTCAACTTCACGAATTGTGAGATCGTAACCTGAGCCAAAACCAAGAGTCAGACGCTCAACCCACTGAGTCACCCCGGCGCCCCAGGACCCTTAAAGATCATATGAGCTACAGGCTATTTTGGGGCAGTCTGTTGGAATGGAATTTCGAGGTAATATTTTTTCTTTCTTTTATCTCAGGCTGACATTTGGTCATTGGGAATTACTGCTATTGAGCTAGCCAAAGGAGAGCCGCCCAACTCTGATATGCATCCCATGAGAGTCCTGTTTCTTATTCCAAAAAACAACCCTCCAACTCTTGTTGGAGACTTTACGAAGTCCTTTAAGGAGTTTATTGACGCTTGCCTGAACAAAGACCCGTCATTTGTGAGTATACATTGCTATTACTAGTATTTGTTTTCTATTATTAAATCTATATAAGGCAAAGGTGGTTTTTCTATGGTGTGGAATACAGTGCATGGGAAAATTGTCGAAGATCCTTTTAGAAACCTGGTTCTTCCCTCTGTCTTGCTAATGCTGTTCAGTTCTTAACAAGATCCTTACGTCCTTTTCTCCTTTCCTTGCATCTTTTTCTCTTTCTCATGGCCCCTAGTTTCCTCCTTATTCTATTGATCATTTCCTATTTCAGTGGGAAAGAAATCTGAGAAATAAAGTTCCTGTTACAGGATGTCATTATTAAACTACATGTGTCATTTTTCACAGTGGTTTTTATTCAGTGGTGTTTTCATTTTTCATGAAAAGTTATTTGTGCCTTTCACTTGTTTGAAAATTTAACATTAAGAAATTACCACATGAAGTTGCATGTTTTTACTGACGTCTAGTGAACTCCACTCATTTGTCTGGCAGATTTGATCACAGTAGCTTAACTGCTTCTAAAATAAAGCTCTCTGGTGACTTCTAGAAGCTAAAAGTGTACAAGAACTAAGTTGTGATGTAACGGTTTTAAAATTGAGAATGAACATTCTGATATTGACAAAATACGAGGAGAGAACCATCCCCCACGGGATGTGGCATTTGTATTTTGATACAGTATGAATTCACATGTGATGGGAAAAGGATTGATCTAGGGATCACATGACACGTGCAGATGATAATAAAGTTATAGCCTTGCTAGTTTTCATCCAGTTTTTTCAACTTAAAATAAATAAAATTATTTTGAAAGCACAATTGTGAAATGGTTGTAAATTTTTACTCCCATTTTCAAAATCCTGCCATGTGTGTCTCTGCTTCTGAGAAGGCCCCGCCTGCCAGTTTGCTGGTGGCCAGGCCACCTTTTTGCCCACTGGGCTTGAACAAATTGGTACCAGAGTAGTAAATTTAATTTGGTTGCCTTGAACCACTTCAAAGAGTAGAATTAACCATAGCCCTACAGCATTTTAGCTGTCCTTGTGTTTTTAGACATACTTTTCAGACATGCCTTTTCAGCCTAATAATGGGAGTTACTTTTTTTTACGGCACCTTGCAATCATAAAGGGCCTCAAAGTATTCATGTGACCTTCATATCTTTCCCTAGCGTCCTACAGCTAAAGAACTTCTGAAACACAAATTCATTGTAAAGAATTCAAAGAAGACTTCTTATCTGACCGAACTGATAGATCGATTTAAGAGATGGAAGGCAGAAGGGCACAGTGATGATGAATCTGATTCTGAGGGCTCTGACTCGTATGTACAAATCATTTCATTGTTATGTAGGTAGCCCGTTCGAATATTGCGTATCTTCTAACCAGTATCCACTATGCTTTCTCTAGCGTAAAATGGAAGTCCTATTTTCAAGTTTTATAGTAGAAACTGTAAAAATATTTTAAAATCACAGTCTGTGCAGTACAATGAATTTAGAAACATGCTTTTTCTTAGAAGTGAATTGCTCTAGTTTTAGATGGTCTCAGTCTAACCCCTAGTGGATACTTGAGTATATTACAAAATTTTGGAACAAGATTCTGTTAAAAGTGTTAACATCAGTTTGCCCAAAGTGATAAGGGGCTATGTCTTCTCATACTTTAGGGGAAACCTGCAGAATTCCTCTGGAGCACTGACCGCCAGGCCTTTCCCACCTCTTAGCCATGTCCTGAACTGTGGTCAGAGTGATATATTTAAATATTCATTTATATGTGATTTGCACCCCCCTAAAAAGCTGGTTTTTAACTGCAGCATTTACATTGACGCCTTAGCTTCTAAGTCCATAACTTAATTTAGACTAGGAAAATCTGTAGGCTATACCAGATTTACCCTTCCACTGGCTCAATTGGCACAAAGAGTTCTGCCTTTATGAGAAATTGCCATATTTTTTAAAACAATAAAAAACACCAGGATGATTTTTGTGCCTTGTAATGGTTTGTTGGCCTTAGCGGCTCATGAAACTAGTGCATGGAACTTTAAAAAAGAATCCAAAGGGGCGCCTGGGTGGTCAGTTGGTTAAGCATCCAATTCTTGGTTTTGGCTCAGGTCATGATCTCATAGTTTGGGAGTTAAGAGTCCCACATCGGGCTCTGCGCTGACAGCATGGAGCCTGCTTGGGATTCTCTCCCTCTTAAAATAAATAAATAAACATGAAAAAAAATTTAAAGAATCAAAAGCCACACTGGAGGCGATTCTGATCCAGTCAGTGGGGAGGCGTGTGGGCAGGCCTTTCTATACGATAAGAGGTCTCTACATGTAATCCTGATGCACACTTCAGAGTTGAGAACCATGCTCTTCAAGTAAATTGTGGTATCGACCTAAAACTGAGATCACATTCTTTTTTATGCTATAATTTTTGTCTTTATTGGGACAATTCCTCAGAGTGTGGCTGCATTGAGTTGATGTTTTCACCAAGCTGAATTATTTAGGAACTTATATTAATATTTTGGGCAATCTCTTTAGGGAATCCACCAGCAGAGAAAATAATACTCATCCTGAATGGAGCTTTACCACCGTGCGAAAGAAGCCTGATCCAAAGAAACTACAGAATGGGGCAGTATGTGCATGGAGATGATCACTTATTTCCTCTTGTTACTCTCTGTTAAACAATGTAGTGAGATTTTGATAGCCAAAAATTATTAGAATAATAGCCCTCAATGCTTGTCTACCTCCCGGTGTCCAGAGTATGCTACATTTGCCGTTCGTTTTGAGCTAATTAAGTAAAGGTCACAGAATCATGTAAGTGGCCTTTGGTGTGTTTTTAAATGCGTTTTATTCAGAGATGCATAAACCCGCTGGAATTATGGATATCTATTGTAATCTGAGAAGGTAGAAGCCTTCTGGATGATGGATGGGAACTAGCGATGAGTAGGAAGGAAGCGTGGAAACATGTCTTATTGGGCCTTTTGGGAGGGAGCATTCATATTAGTGCTTACTTGTTATGGAGTAAGAAAAACATGAATGATTATTTTAATTTCATGTGTATAATCTATATTATTTGTTCAAAGGAGCAAGATCTCGTGCAGACCCTGAGCTGTTTGTCTATGATAATCACACCTGCGTTTGCTGAAGTAAGTATGGATTCATCAGCTCTGGAGATCTGTGTCAAGAAGTATAGTAATTTTAAATGTTATTGCTATTGATTCCTTCTCAGCTTAAACAGCAGGATGAGAATAACGCTAGCAGGAATCAGGCAATTGAAGAACTTGAGAAAAGCATTGCTGTGGCTGAAGCCGCCTGTCCTGGCATCGCAGATAAAATGGTGAAGAAGTTAATTGAGAAATTTCAAAAGTAAGCTTGAGGTGCCATTTGAAAATTTTATTTTGCCATTTTCTGTTGGATTTTAGTTTCTGATGCAATAGGATTGCCTTGATTCAATCATTGCAATCATTCCTAATTATTGAGTCACTTCTTAAACAGTGGTATGCTTAAAACTGTTTTGTTTGTTGCCCATCTTAAACGTTAGCTTTTGGAATTATCATCTTCGGGCATTACACGGTTGTTTTCCACTGAATGAAATGACCTGTTTTGTTGTTTTTCTCCTCTGCCTGCTAGCAGGAATATAAATAATAGGTTGTGGAGCATATTTTTATTTGGGCCCTTGTAAATTCCATTTAGGAACGCTTTCATTCTTGCCAGTACCCTCATCACACTACTGTTCAGTTTCCAGTGCAGAAGTTTAACCCCTATAAGAAAAGTTAAGGGAAGGCGCGCCTGAGTGGCTCAGTCGGTTGAGCCTCCAACTTCGGCTCAGGTCATGATCTCACGTTGGTGGGTTCGAGCCCTGCATCAGGCTCTGTGCTGACAGCTAGCTCAGAGCCTGGAGCCTGCTTCCGATTCTGTGTCTCCCTCTCTCTCTGCCCCTCCCACTCATGTTCTGTCGCTCTCTGTCTCAAAAATAAATAAAACATTTAAAAAAAAAAAGAAAAGTTAAGAGAAGGATTTTAGGTAGAGGAGGTCACTGAAGACTATGAAATGTCCTTATGATTAACTTCAGTTTCCACACTGTCTCTTGAGCTGTTGATTTAACTTTGTTCCCATTCAATAAATTTCATACATTTCATTTGCAAATTCTCTTTTTAAACAAGACTTTGTATGCATGCACAAACACACACACAACTCCTTAGCTCAAATAAGTTATAAAGCAATACTAATTCTAGCCTAAATCCCAATATATCGCTTCTCAGTGCATTTCTTTTTTTTTTAATTTTTTTAGTTATGATTTTTGAGAGAATGAGCAGAGAGGGGACAGGGAGGGGAATGGACAGAGAATCTGAAGTGGGCTCCATGCTGACAGCAGAGAGCCCGATGTGGGGCTCGAACTCATGAACCATGAGATCATGACCTGAGCTGAAGTTGGGTGCTTAACCAACTGAGCCATCCAGGTGCCCCTCAGTGCATCTACTTGTTTTTGTATTTGTGATGCCACTGGGATCAAAATGGAACAAACTATACAGCCTATAAAATTATACACTCTGATGGATCTTCTGTCGGATGGAGCCTACTTGTACACATAAACTAAAGCTGCTCCTAAAAATTCCATAGATTTGGGGGCCCCTGGGTGGCTCAGGCGGTTAAGCATCTGACTCTTGGTTTTGGCTCAGGTAGTGATCTCACAGTTCATGAGTTCGAGCCCCGCGTCAGGTTCTATGCTGACAGTGTGAATCCTGCTTGAGATTCTCTCTCTCTGTCTCTCTCTCTCTATCTCTGTCTCAAAAATAAATAAAACATTTTAAAAAATCCAATAGATTTTCATGGACAATGTCCCACTCTTCCAATTTGCAAACCAATCAGTTGGAGATTGTAAAATCAGATACAGAAGGGATTTTTGAAATTCTTTATATTTTAACCTCTACATGAGGAGATTCAGTAAGAGAATTTGGTTTGCTGAATCTGTTCCTTCATTGCAGGGTTTATACAGCTGAGAAATATAAACATACATAGTTATATATCCGTTTAAGTTTTTCTTCATTTTATAGGTGTTCAGCAGATGAATCCCCCTAACGAACTTCTTATTACTGGCTTCTAGTCATACGGACCCAGAGAAAGCCACCAAAGCTACTTAGCGCTTAACAATGCTTAACTCATGAGCTCCATGTGCCTTTTGGATCTTTGCAACATTGAAGATTTGGAAGAAGCGCTTCAACTATTTTGTGATGGTGTTTATCATTTTATATCTTAAAGAGATTATTTTGTAAGGAATAACTTTTAATACTATAGTTTCACCTGTATTCTATTAAATGTTGAGATACAGTTTTGCTTTTATGTATCATTATTACTTAAGTTACTGGGATGAATACCTTTCATGTTTTGATCTTTAGTTAACTGTACACTCAAGAAACATACAAGTCTTTCAAAGTCATCCTAAATATTCAACTTTTGTAAATCATCAAGCCTCAAAACACTTTTTTTTTTATTTTAAATCAAGCATGTTCTAAAAATGACTATTGGTGGGGAGGTAGAAACAAGTGATATCTTTTTAGGACACAAGTTTTTAAGAAGCTCTTGGAAATGAATCCTGGAAAAGTATTAACTCTTCTCCCAAGTTGGTGTGATGTCCCAGGCAGCTCAATGATGATCACATTTGAGAGCCCTGTGTTTGAAGCATTTATAGGCAATAGGTAGCAATAGTATTTACCTTCTCTTTTAGAAAAAGCTATTAACCCTCATTTAACATGGCTGAAAATGTAAAGCAATGCTGATTAGCCAAGGATGGGTTTTTGGCAATATTGGAGGAATTAGGCTTTGTTTTTAAAATCTTCAATTCATATTGCATATTATATGCTTGGACTTGGGGAGCTTAAAAAAAGCTGATAATCATGTGATTAAATACCTGATCAACAGGTATGAATATAACTTACACCAGCATATTTTTGTCATGGTAGTACAGTGTCCTTTAAACTATTTATACATTTTTGTTCTTCATAATTATCTAGTACATAAGCATCGTTTGTTCATTTTTGTAAGGGTATTTAAGTAAGCATTTCCTAGTTCATATGAAAATAACGATAGAACAGAATGATCTGTGTCCGTACAATGTTAAGTTAGACTGTACAGTTAATTAGCTGTTATATTTATGGTACTGTTACATGGGTAATACCTTTTTTCTCTTAAATATATATATTATGCCTGTCTAAGTTCTGAACTGGGGCTATATTTTCGGTAGTTGTAGAATTATTGATATTAATTAGTTTTGATAGTTAACATCTGGTTGTTTAGATCTGCACAGTTTCATTTCTGCACAGAAATCATTTCTAAAAACATGAATGATTGCCAAATATTAGAAGAAAGATGTTCTTCAAGTAAAGAATACAGATTTAGTCAAAGTGGCCATTACCTCCTCTTTTTCTGTAAAAATACAGACACTTGAATAAATTGTGGTCATGTCATATGCCAACAAAATTCTTTTCATTGCTGCCTATACTGTAACAATTACTTTTAACACATTGTATTTTGAAGTAATGGTTCAGTTGAAATGTTCACCAGCTATGGAAGTCAATTACAGTTTATAATCTATAGAGATCTAGGAATAATTTTGCAACTCATGTCATGGATTAGATGAATATTTTTGTAAAAGCCAAAGTAAAAAATTTATAAATTGATTATTTGAAACTTGACAACACAGCTGCATCATGGGTAGGAATTGTATTGCTTATTCATTATAGTTACTAGTCCTGTAAACTGTTTCTAAGTGAAGCATACTCCAGTGTTGTGGGGGGGGGTTAAAAATAAATATTTAAATTTCATGGTCCTCAGTGTATGTTTTCTCGAGGGGGGTATGGTGTCATATTTTAATTATTTTGACTTTTTTCTCCTTTGCCCTTTAATTTGCTGTTGGAAGCTTAAGATGACTGATTCAGGTCATGATTTCATAGTTTATGAGATAGAGCGCCAGCCACATCAGGCTCCATGCTGACAGCACAAAGACTGCTTAAGATTCTCTCTTCCTCTCTGTCCCTCCCATGCTCGTGCTCTCTCACTCTCAAATAAATAAATATAGATGGATAGATAGCTTTTCTAGATTTGTGAGTTACTGGGTAGGATTCCTGGAGCAGGGAATAAAAAGTGCTAGAATGTGGGAAAGTGCTAGAGAAAGGGATATTAAAAGGATATTTTTGGGGGCGCCTGGGTGGCTTAGTCAGTTGAGTGTCCGGCTTCAGCTCAGGTCATGATCTCACAATTGGTGGGTTCGAGCCCAGCATCAGGCTCTGTGCTGACAGCTAGCTCAGAGACTGGAGCCTGCTTCAGATTCTGTGTCTCCCTCTCTCTCTGACCCTCCCCTGCTCTCACTGTCTCTGTCTCTCAAAAATAAAAATAAAAAATTTTTAAAAAGGATATTTTCAGATGAAAGGACACGGAAAGTAAGAAAACGATTCCATCCATCTTTTCTCCATTAAGTCATATATAAAAATAGCTTCCTTATGTAATTGCATCATTTCTTTGAGGTTAGTACCCTACATTGTCTTGTAAATATGTTGTACTTAAGATTAAAATCAATAAATGAAGTCCTCAGAAAATAATGCTGTACCCTCCAGGGGGAATAGTAGGGAAATTCTGAATGGGTCAAGAATAGAATCTTGCTTCATGAGCTCGGTCTGGTTTTAGCACAATCCATTTTCTTTTCAGTAATGGCAATTCAACCACGTCATTCCTGACTATACATTTTCACCTGCCTCCTTCCTTTTTCTTGTTCTCTAAGTGTCCCTTCCTCTGAAATTGCTTACAACAAAATGAAGACCCAGGGTGCCTGGTTGGCTCAGTCAGTTTAGTTTCCAGCTCTTGATTGCAGTTCAGGTCATGATCTCACAGTCTGTGAGATCAAGCCCCACATCAGGCTCTGTACTAACAGTGCAGAGCCTGCTTGGGATTCTCTTTCTCCCTCTCTGCACCTTCCCAGTTTGCTTGCTTGCTCGCTCTCTCTCTCTCTCTCTCTCTCTCTCTCTCTGTGTTGACACATTTTTAAAAAGAATAATAAAAAAAACGAAATGAAGATCATACTTGCAACTTATTTTTTTTAAATAAATGGATGTTCATCACTCTTTATTAAAATTCTGTTCATCTCATTTCCTTGCCTACATACATGCAAAAAAACCTAAGTCCTGCAGGAGAAAGTAGATAAACCAACATGTTGACTTTTATCTTTCACTACATGTAATAGTTAAGAATAGAGAAATAAGTCAAACATTGTATCTTCATCAGGCATATATATGGCTTTAGAAATTAAATCATGAATTTCCGAGGTTGAGAATTCTTCCAAGTCCTAGATGCGTCATAAACTTGTATTCTGCTGCGAGGATGTAGCCCACCATCTGTTCCTGAGATACTGGAGGGCCATGTTCCCTCTAATATGTTATAAAAATCAAAATCTTTAACACATCACAGAAACATTTTTAATTGATCCTTTAGTCACAGTATGGTCTAAGAACAAAATGACCAACATAGTCATAATCTACTAAATCACTAAAGGACATCAGAAGCCAATTCTATATGCCAACCCATACTGTCCCCATTCTTCAGTGTGGAAGAGTGTGAACTTCACGGACAGTGTCTCTATGGGGAAATGTATCATGGAGATGAAAAATGGCCACCTCACCACACCACAGTGCTGGTGATGAGAAGGTTATGTTCGAGAGTCACTTCAGAGGAAATTGAAGAGGGGAGCTTGAGGAATGAAGCAGCAGCTGTTTCTTTCATAATAAGCTAGGTGCCCAAGCTCAGGAGATTCCCTTATCGCCAATGAATAGCAACTAAGAAAATGGTTTGTGCAGAAGGTTCCTTATTTCTTTTTAACCTAAATTGGCAACATGGAACTGGCCCAGGAATGTTCCTGGCATTCACACTTTTAAGCTAAAAAGTAATTACATGGTTTTAGCAAAGTCCTGTCTTCAGCAGTTGGTGTACTGAAAGAAACGTCTTCGTCTTCTTCATCTAGCTGTAGACTACCAGAAGATAAGCGGATTCTGGCCATGGGTGACCTTATCCCTTTGCCATACAAAGAGTAGTAGTCCGATTTAAGAATTTCTGATTCCGAATCACTGGATTCACTAGCTACGTATCTTTCTGCTGCTCCCTGATCCATTAAAACCGTGGGAAGCTCCTGCTCTGCAAACATATGTGGAAAAAGATCAGCTTTACGACTCAGAGTGGGACAAGGCCCTAAAGGTCTAAATTCAGATCCAAAAGGAAAACGGATCATTTTCATGTCTGATTGGCTCTGGGATCGTTTAGGGGACTGCTCTTGAATATTACATGCAAACG
Organism: Suricata suricatta; assembly: GCF_006229205.1. Lineage (NCBI taxonomy): Eukaryota > Metazoa > Chordata > Mammalia > Carnivora > Herpestidae > Suricata > Suricata suricatta. Next base: position 93,499,826 of record NC_043717.1, read on the forward strand.
CATCTTCTAAATTTGGGTCTTCCGCCTCCAGATCTACGTTGATGTTGCTCCGACCACTGGTCCTGGCCATAGCTTCTTTGAGCTCTTCAAAGTCTTGCTGAAAGCTCCTCATTCTGACATTCCTTGGGCTTCTTTTGGCTGGCTGCGTTGCAGTGGGCCCTGCACAGCTGTCTGGCCTTTCCCTTTCCTCTGCCAAGACTGGAGACCGTGTGGGCACCTGGGGTGGTCTGTCCACGTAAAAGAAGACTTGGGGAGGCATAACGTCGACCTGCTGACCAGTACAAGGAATATAGGGCACATCCGTGTAAGTCAGCCGCCTCGCTGGGCTCACTTCGCTTGTGAGACCAGAAGGTGGGCTCATGTGATTGTCAGCAAACTTACAGCTTGGCTGGAAGGAGCTCAGAGGACTCCTTTCCTCGAAGTAGTCTCTAGGATCAGGGTCAGTATTAAAGACGGGGTCTGTGTAAATAAAAGGGAAAGAGGAACTGCTCTGGGACTGATGTAAGAATGGGGGGTCCACCTCTGGTCTGGACCGCTCTGGCACGGCTGCAAACGTCACTTCCGCCGCTGAGCTCCTCCTCCTACTGTCCAGCACTGGCTCCGATGCGCGCACCCCATTCGCGTTTCGGTAGTACCCACCGCCGTAGCCTAGTCTCAAATCTTCCACCTTGAGAGGGAGGACATGGTGAAAGAAGAAAAGAGTCGTTTGCTGGGGGTGGGGGCAGGGATCCAAACTAGCCTCGAATTTCACAAAGGTATTTCTCACATGGTCATCTCAATCCATGTTCTAGTCCCAGGTTGATAAATATATACAGACAGGGCAATAACTTGTGCCATAACCCAATCTATGCGCTAAAAAGTATACACGACCCTCTCCTTTCTCACTTCCACCCCAAGCCCAGCCTCTGCAGTCCTCCATGTTCTCTAGCCAGCACAGAACTTTAGGCAGGGGTTCTGCTTTCTGGTTCCGGTTCTGCCTTTGACTAGCCATGTGACCTTAGGCAAGTCTCCTAACCTCCCTAACTCCAGCCTCCTCCCTATGTTCTGTTAAATGGTGGGAAGGAGGGCTATGAATGACATGAGAGGGTCATATATTAGATGGTACCGGCATTATACCTCTGTGATGCTTTTGAGATAAAAACTGCCTATGACCTGAATGAACATATGAGAGTTTGTGAGACCTATAATTATTTTTTTAGGGAGAGCCAAAGAAAAATAATTAACATGGTTAATGCTATGAAACTCGAATGAAGCCATCATCTCACTATTCCAGGAGAAGAGCACTTTGTTCTTAAATTAAGTGACAGCAAGAGTACATTAAAACATTAACCCAAGACCTTATAGCTTCCTCTAAGGCTTAAGATTTTCATTAGGTAAAAAAGAAGAGCTTTTAGTTTTAAACATGCAATGCCATAGAAATTCATTTGGATCTGCATTTTCCAAGATGTTAGCAATACAAGTTGCAATTTAAAGATAGGCCACATCCTTCCGGTCTGTAAGGTACACACCAGTGGTCATTTATTAAGTGGTCTTCTATCGGCTGGAAAGACTGAACTGACAGACCTCCCTAGGAGGCTAGCCTATTCAGTCCCCTTTCACACACTGGGAGATTCTGGCAGAATCGATTCTTAAAAGCATTTGAAATGTAGATGCATTACATTTATCTAAAGAAGAAGGAATTTTCAGAAACCTTACTTGTTTTGATACATCAGAGAGGAGGTCTGGTGAGGACCTGCACTGCCGTTCATGGTACTGAGATGGGTAATGTTTCCTGAAATCCCCAAACAGAGAAGGAGTTGAAATGGTCTTTATGCACATACAGAACACATCTAATTCTCTACATTCAACTTAAAATCAACATGAGAGAGAAAACCATGTACCTCTCAAATGGCAAGCTCCTCAACCGCCCTTTCTTTCCATATTCCAAAAGCTGCCGTTGGGTTCTTCCACTATTTTAACAATGAAATAGACATTTTTTAAATTTAGTGTTTATTTTTAAGAGACAGTGAGTGTGAGTGGGGGAGGGGCAGAGAGAGAGGGGAACAGAGGATCTGATGTGGACTCTCTTCTGACAGCACAGAGTCTGAGGGACTCGAACCCATGAACTGTGATATCATGACCTGAGCCGAAGTCAGATGCTTAACTGACTGAGCTACCCAGGTGCTCCTAGATAGACATTTTATTAACACTAGCCATAAGCCAGCGGGCTACTAAAACTTGAAAGCTTCACTTACTGCTGAAGTCAAGAGTCTGCATGAGTGACATATGCCACGAATCTCTGTCACAGTAATTAAGAATAATACTCACTTATCCAAATATCAGGCATATATCAACCTCAACTACTCAGAGCCCAGGACGTTTTTTAAAGCTTCTGAACAGGACTACATAACAGTTAAAAATTCTGGCCTTGAAAACTAATATACTTTCCTATGAAGGCCTTTTTCCCTACCTCCAAATTTAGATACAATTTCCTTTTTTCTTAATGTTTCTTTAAGGTTATTTATTTGTTTATAAAGAATGACAGGGAGGGGCAGAGAATCCCAAGCAGGGTCCACACTATCAGTGTAGAGCTTAACGCAGGGCTCAAATTCAGGAAACCATGAGATCATGACCTGAGCCAAAACCAAGAGTCGCATACTCAACCGACTGAGCCACCCAGGCACTCCTATACACGATTTCTAATAAGGCTATTGATCTGGTTTCCCAATTCATGATAGAAGAAAAATAGCAAACTAAAACAGTAGAAGAGGTTTGCTCCAGCCAGACACACACCAGCAAAGAAAGCCAGCTGGGAGAAACACAAAAGCCAAAACAGAAATCACAAAAATAATAAAAGCCAAAAACTCTGAGCCATTTATCACTGGGGTGCAGGGACTGACATTTGTCCCCAGCCCTGAGGCCATCACTGCACTACAGCTGCCTGCACAGGTTAGTAAGTGATATTTGTAATAATTCTGGTCATTAAGAGAAGGGCAGGCAAAATAGGCTCAGTGTCATCTGTTTAAGAAGGTAGGGATTTGTAAAATACATTCTGGAAAGACTCCATCAAAAATATGTATGTTTTAAAATCTCAGTTCTTACTGAGGCAGGCTTCCACTATTTGAAAATCTCCCATGGGAAAGATTCAATTCGGATTTTTTTTTAACATTAGTAAGAGTTCTGAAAGCTTTTTCCAAAAAATTACTAGGCTGGTATGTTCAAGTAAAAATAAGGTCTTATTTTGACCTTGCTTCCATTCCTCCAAAGTGTGACCTGCTATAAGAAGCCTCTACTGCCATACTGCTCAATCTTTTGCCTCCCTTAGGTCCTCCAGTGTGTTCTCATGCTATCTCTCACCTAACCACCACCAAACAGATGTTGTTAAGCTTCCCTTTCCATGGCTTGCATAGATGTTGCATATAAGAAAAACAATACGTTCATTAAATATGTCTTCTTAAACAGTATCTGTCCCTCACCCCCCATGCTTGTCAATATTCTAATCTAACCCCTTTCTAGGAAGCTTTCCTCCTCCTCCTTACCAGTTAGGAAATATTGACCTAATATGTCACACAGAGAATGAGCTGTATAGGGTAACACCCTTTAAGTGACTTAAATGGATTCTGTATTGCTTCCAGAATTCAGCTCCTCCTACTGCCTTCCATGTTACTGAAAAGTAGGTGTGTGTACAGTTTGCCTTTGTGCAATAATATTTAATTACCTATAGCGGAAACTGGAGCCCTTGCTGCACAGTAGTGTTTTGGGCTTTGATTTGGGCTCTTCAGAAAGTCTGAAGAAAGCGTGGTACTCCACACAAGTCTTCCAGAAAGCCTTGCAGGCATCTCGGCTGGCCATGGTGAACTCCAAGGTGTCCTTGCACAACACCTGTGTAAACCAATTTCCATCAAGCGAAACATCCTTCAAGAATATCAAAGAACTTTGAATCCCAATGCTGTCCAAACTATTGGACCAGGGGCCCATGCAGCTCCTGATTTTCCACTTGGCTCCCTATAGGCTTCACACCTACTAAAACCAAATGATTGGCCACCTTCTGAGGAATGGACAGGGCCACTGCTCAAAAACAGAGCCTTCTCTGAGAAGCCAATCTCGCTTTGCAGCCACCTCACCTCAAATGCTTTTTTACCCCCTCTTCTCTGCCCGGAACATTTTTATGAAGTTGTAAATTAGGTTAAAATGAACATCAAAGAACATCCTTCCAAGGTGACAAAAAGTTATAAATGACCAACAGGAAACGGGGTGGGAGGGAAGCAGGGATTTCCTTACAGATGGTAGGCTTTATAGGATGATTACATGTATAGGAATCTTTTTTAACATACCAGCTAGAAACACTTTGTCCTGTCTATGCTGCCTTATTCTACAATGCTCTTTATTGCTCATTTAGCATATTCTAATCTTACTTAGGGAAGCTTAGCCTTCCAGACCTAGTTCAAATTTTCTCCATCCCCCAGCCCACTACATACCCCCACTTGCCCACACATGCATGCAGCCCTATTTTCTGCTGACCATCCTCCCCCCACCTCCTTTGTTTCTTCCCAGGTTCCTACATGCAGCCCTGGGACCCTCCACAAGGTTCACACTGGATACAGTCTCCTAAACTGCTCAGACAAATACTTTTATGTAAGGCTAAGATCCAGAGGATGAAGCCCACACTACTGAATCTTCTGTAGGTCAAAATATGAGTTGATACACATTTTTCATTCCCTTTGTAGTCACAAAAGAACATCCTTTGTAGCATCTTTCTCACCCTATACAATGCAGCCTTGACCAGCAATTCCTTCTTTTGCTTAATCTACACCCACAGCTCCCTACACCCTGCTTTGGCAAATAGTAGGTGTTCAATTATTTGGCATGTACTACGTGTTCAGTTATTTTTAATGAAGGGGGATGAAAATACTTTATATAATGGGAAAGATAACATCAAATAAATATGTCCATAGTCTTAGATCTGTTCACTTCCATTTGACTTCTCAAATCCCTGAGAAAAATGGTTTTTTTAAGGAGACTTGTCTTTCATTCCAGCCACCCCATTTTCCTATTAGTTTATTCATTCTGAGCTGCCAATAGGATTTCTTGGTGTTTTGCCTTGAGCAGAAATATGACTAATGCTCTGGTTTATTTGTGTGGAGGCAAAAGAGGGAGTATATCGCCCCTCAGGGCCGGCCAGCTTTCACCGCCCACATTCAAACCATTTGCTGAAACGACCAAGAAATCCCAAGTGAACAGAAAGTAGAATTTATTAGAAAGCTACTTACCAAGATGTTGGCATGAAGTTTGATGAGAAAATGCTTTCTCTTAAAACTCAACTTGCGGATTTTAGCCCAGTTGAAAGTATTGATCTTTGTATTTCCCTATAATGAAACACATGGCAGACATGAAGGTGAATGTCAACAAAAGCTGGTTTGGAAGACAGTGAGAACCTGCTAGAAAATGCACTTGTGTGCATGGGACCATCCTTGATCTATCTTGCACAGACTGATCCTGTTGTACTAGGCAGATCCTCTAGCCACAGAAGGCATTCCAGGTGGGACTAAGACTGCTTCGAAATGCCAGCAAGAAGGGGTATACCTGGGAAAGGTTTCCAACCAGGATAGGGAGATTACAGTAGAAAAGGATTACTACAATAGCTTCTCTAATCTCACCCCCTTCCTGTTTCCATATTCACTGCCACCTCATTTATTCAAACACCTTCAATAGCTCCTTACTGCATGCATCCTCAAATCTAAACACTTTTGGCTGGGTTTCCCTTGCCCTGACTATATTTAATATTCAGCATTCTATCCCGCTGATCCTAGAAAACAGTCTTCCATCCAACTCTGAGCTCCTCATTCTTACCTAGAATTGCCTTCCCCATACCCAAGCTTTCTTGCCAGTCTGGTAGCACCCCCTCGAAAGCATTCTGTGTAACTACGGCAGCCTACACCCATTTCTAACTCCTCTTAACTTCCATGGCTCAACTGGACATCCCAAACCATTTAGTTCTTTTAGTTGGTTAGTTGCTCGATTGGTTGGTTGGTTGATCTGTTGGTTAGCTGATATTTGTTTGTTCACATGCTCCAAAAATCAAAGGTATACAAAAATATAGACATTGAGAAACCTCACTCCTACCACCATCACTCGTATCTTTGTCCCTCTGTACCTATCTACCCATTCTCTATAGATAACCACATTTATTAGTTTGTAGTATATACTTGCACAACTTCTAATAAATATGATAAATTAGGTTTCGATTACTTACTGGCTGCTATTGATCACTATTTCTCTGGTCTCTCTAAATAAAATGTGAGTATCTTAATTATAGGAGCCATGGGTCATGCTTAATGTTAGTTTCTTGATTATGCCATCCTTTATCCTTCTTAGGGCCTTTGTCTGTTTGCCCTTTGTCTGGATCCCCATCCCTCACCTACCAATCCTATCACTTTGATCTGAACAACTTCCTCAGGTCTTAGCTTAAATGTTAAAGTCCTTTCACATGTGTTACCACAGCATCCCACACTTCTTCAAGCACAAATACACTGTGTGTTTAAAACTATTTTTTAGAGGCGTTTGGGTGGCTCAGCCAGTTAAGAGTCTGACTCTTCATTTTGGCTTAGGTCATGATCTATCGATTCATGAGGTCAATCCCCACTCTTGGGATTCTCTCTCCCTCTCTCTCTGCTCCTCCCCTGCTCATGCTCTCTATCTCTGTTTCGCTCTCTCAAAATAAATAAATAAACTTAAAAAAATAATAAAAAATAAAATTACTTGTTTAATTGTCTATCTCACCCCTATTAGAATGCAAGGTCCATGAAGTCAGGATCATTCCTGCTTGCCTCTGTACCTCTAGTGTGTCTGGCACAGGGTGGATGTATGATAACTATACTGACAGAAGGTTGAATGAATAGATTGCTGCCCACCTCTAAAAATACTCAAACCCATTGAATTGAACAATTAAAACAGATGAATTTTATGGTATGCAAATTATATCTCAGTAAAGCTAGTTTTATTTAAAAGAGAAAATAATAATATAATGAACGAAGAACACATAGAAAGTACTGAGTTCCTAAGTATTCTTTGACTGGAGTTGGGGTAGGACAAAATAGACTGGAGCTACATGATTCCACATTGCCCACAGAAGTATTCACACTGGAAGAGATCACAACTAACATCATGGATTTGCTCCTCTGCCCTCCCCCATTTTCTCCCATGCAGGAGGAAATGGCAAGCATCAGGGCTTAGAGTGGAGTGGATAAAAACTGCCTCCTGGGTGAAGGCAGTGTGCACGTGTACAAACAGATATGCCTGTGACCCACTGGGTCTTTTGCCCACAAGTGTGACTCTTGTGCCACAAAGTTTACAACCAGAAAAATGAGAAAGCCAAGATTCTTTCAGCTGAATCTGTACCTGACTCCTTGTGAATTACTTCAGTAGTCTAATTTGGTCCTGGGAGCCAGTGGGCCTGAACTCATCCCTTCCTCTCTCACAAGTGGTTTATTCCCAAACCTGCCCAACTCTCTGCCTATCATTTTTTATGTTTATTTATTTTTAAGAGAGAGAGAGAGAGAGAGAGAGAGCGAGCGAGCAGGAGCAGGGCAGGGGCAGAGAGAGGGGGAGAGAGAAAATCCAAGCAGGCTCCGTGCTGTCAGCTCAGAGCCAGACACGGGGCTCAAACTCATAAACCATGAGATGAAATCAAGAGTTGGATGCTTAACCGACTGAGCTACCCAGGCACCTTTCTGCCTATCATTTTGAAGGTTAGGCAAGTGCTCTTGAACCTTAACTTGTATCTAAATTCATTGAATGTTCACACATATGAGGAGACCTAATAGATTGGCCAGGTTCCTTGGAGTGAGGATTCATGATGATAGAGGACCAGAGAGGCCTGAGTTGGTTTCTTATCTGAAAAACAAAGTCCTGGGGAAAGAATGAACCAGTAAACAGAAGCAATTGCTGGCACAGTGGGCTTTAATTCCCCACCAGCCAGCCCTGGGCATCTCCAGTGAAACCAATAACTGAATGAGAACAACAAATTTTGGACCCTTTGCGTTGTTTCTGGTGGATTTGGACAAGGTGAGTGCACTTTGCATCACAGCCTAAGCCTTTAAGATGCCAAAATCCATAATGTGTGAGCTCCTCTGAGTCAAAGCACTTACAGACCATAAATGGAGGCAAAGCACATCAAGGCACTTGCAAGTGTCCCCTCCCTTTCTTAGTAATACTGAGGGGTAAGGTCACCTCAGGAATGGACACCCACGTTTGCACAAGTGTAACCCCCAAAGGCTCAGGACTTTAAAGGAAAGAGTTGTTACCTGTAACACCAGCACTCCCATGTGAGCGACGGCCAGGTGGATCTGCATCCCTTCACCATCACTGGCAGGGTGAGGCCTGATGCCATACATATCCAGCTTCCTTGCTATATCCAGGAGCAGAATGTCAGATTCAGCTGGGCTCCTGCCGCTGCAAAGGGAAAGAATTTATGAGCCTAATAAATGCAGCAGGAATGACACCTCCACGCTAAGGGCTCCAAGAGGCGCTCAGTGCTTTCTCAAGCTCAAAGCTTCTCTGACTTAAGGACTTGCTTTAAAAAAAATTATTTTCATGTTTATTTTTAAGAGAGAGATCAACAGAGCACAAACAGGGGAAGGGCAGGGAGAAGGGAGACACAAAATCTGAAGCAGGCTCCAGGCTCTGAGCTGTCAGCACAGAACCTGACGCAGGGCTGGAACCCATGAACCGTGAGATCATGGCCTGAGCCAAAGTCAGATACTTAACTGACTGAGCCACCCAGGCACCCCAGGACTTGCTTTTAAGAGCCTGTCCCCAGCATTGGCATGCCCACTAGTGGAAGCAGGTGTCCGATGAAGTACTTACACGTGCTTCTGATGAAAGTGCGTGATCTTGCTCTCTAAACAGTCTTGGTTCGGTAAGTACCGGGTTTGTGCCAGATGTTTCTTATCTGTTTCTTCATGAAAGTCTCCCAGTTCTGCTGCACGACAGAAAAGTGATATTTTTCACATTAGCATTGAGGAGTCAAGCAGGGAAGCACCCAGCAGCCTCTCTGCCCTCCCCCAAACAGCCCCTTTTTTTGCAGCCAATCTAGCCCCAGGCCTCCCACCCCACGGCTTATGTATATTTATGTTTTAGGTTACAGGTGGAACTAACGGGATCTTTTTCCAATCAGAAGCAGTGGCTTGCTATGAAGTCTCAGTAGAGTAAATCACAGACACACTGTAGGTCTCAAAGGCTCCAGGATCACAGATGAGTATTTCATTAGTTCCTTCTTCCACATTCTATTTATGATCTGTTCCTCTAATCAGTTCCTGTTACAGGTTGAATTGTGTCCCCCACAAGCCCCCTCAAATTCATATGTGGAAGTCCTAAACACGAATACCTCCAAAAGTGACTGTATTTAGAGACAGGGCCTATAAAGAAGGGATTAAATTAAAATGCGTCGGTAGGGTGGGCCCTAATCCAATCTGATTAGTGTCCTTATAAGAAGACGAAATTTGAACACGTATAGAGACACCAGGAATGCACGTGCACAGAGGAAAGACCAGGTGAGAATACATCCAGAGGGCAAAAATCTGCAAGCCAAGCAGATAGGACTCAGAAGAAACCAAAACTGCCAACACTTCAGCCTTGGATTCCTAGTCTCCAGAAGTATGAGAAAATACATTCCTGTCATTTAAACCACCTAGACTAATACAGGCCCCTAACCTCACGCTACCCGGATCGTACATTATCAAAAAAGGAGCATATAAGTGCCAACTACAATGCAAGCCAGCCATTCATCTCTTTGTATATTGGGAAGCTAATAAAACCCAGCTATCTGGAATCCTCAAGAAATGAATCACTCTGGAAATGATTCTGGCTTTTCAAAATCATTGGCAGTTTATCCCTGATCATAAGCTACTCTTTTCTAGGTGTCTCTAGTTTATTGTTTTAAACATCTGTCATACCACAATGCCTACAAAGGTCATTGAGGTGGACAGGATTATCTGCTCCTACAGTTAATGGCTTCGAAACGCTTTGAAATTTGAATTGCTGTGTCTTCTTTATCATTTTTACACTTCTCCCTCTCTGCCAGATTGATATGAATCACTTCCTGGTCACTGACTTCCCCTATAAAGGTCTCCACTTGGTTCTAATTATGACTTCTAATTGGGAACCTAGACATCCAAACCTGTTAGCATTTAAGAATTGTAAGAGTAAATAGATTCTCCATGGAATCCTTTGGTGCGCTACTATTGACCAAAATACATGGCCATGGGACACCGATTTTGAGTGCTAGAAACTTATTTTCTCTTTTCTCTTGATTTTCTTCTGTTTTTTTCATTTTTAAAGTTTATTTATTTATCTTGAGGAGGGAGGGACAGAGACAGAGGGAGAGAGAATCCCAGGCAGGCTCTGCACTGTCAGGGGGCCAGACGCAAGGCTCACACCCATGAGATCATGACCTGAGCCGAAATCAGGAGCCGGGTGTTTAACCGATTGAGCCGCCCCGGTGCCTGTCTCTTGATTTTCTATTACATTTTAGACAGGTGACATGCTCATCGAGGTATATATGTATGTTTTTTTAAGTCACATTATAATGAAAATCCTCATATAGCAAGCTTTCTTAAGAAAAAAGAAAGATCAAATAAATGGTTCTTTTATTTATTTTTTGCCAAAATTGACAACTGTACAAATCTCATTAAAAGACAATCAGGCCCATGTGATTTCACTGATTCATTCTATCAAATATTCAAAGAAGATATAAAGACTAATTTTTCACAAACTCTTTCAGAAAATACAAGATATAATACTTGCAAATTCATTCTATGAGGCCAGTATTACTCTGATACCAAAACTGGACAAAGCCATCACAAGAAAACTACAGACCAAGATACTTCATGAATACAGAGGCAAAGATCCTCAACAAAATACTAGTAAACTAAATCCAGCAACATGTAAAAAGGATTATATATCACGACCCAGTAGGATGTAGCCCAGAATTGCAAGGTTAGTTCAACATGAGAAGATTAGTTAATGTAATATACTATGTCAGTAGAATAAAGGACAAAAAAAAATACATTATCATTTCAGAAGATACAGAAAATCTCTGGGGAAAATCCAACACACTTTCATGATTTAAAAAAATTCAACAAAATGGAATAGGAGCCAATTTCTTCAACCTGATAAAGGTTATCTATGAAAAACCTATAGCTAACATCATCATCATACTAAATACTAAAGGTTCATACTAAAGGAACACACTAAAGTTTCTCCCCTATGACCAGAAACAAGACAAGGACATCTGTTTGTGCCACTTCTATCCAACATTGTACTGGTGGTTCTAGTCAGTGCAATGAAACAACAAGAAAAAATATAAACAATCTGTACTGAAAAAGAAGAGATAAAATTACCTTTACTGGGGCGCCTGAGTGGTTCAGTCAGTTAAGTGTCCCGCTCTTGACTTTGGCTCAGGTCATGATCTCTGGGTCATGAGTTTGAGCCCTGCATTGGACTCTGTGATGACAGGGCGGAGCTTGCTTGGGATTCTCTCTACCCCCTCTCTCTCCCTCTCTCTCTGCCCCTCCTCCACTAGTGCACACTCTCCCCCCTCCTTAAAGTAAATAAATAAACATTTTTTTAAAAATTGCCTTTACTTGTAGGCAATGTGGTTGAGTGAGTAGAAAATCCTAGGGAATCCACAAAAAACTCTAGAAGTAATATAGGAGTTCATCAAGGTAGCAAAATAGATCAATATACAGAAAACACTTGTATTTGCATATACTAGTAACGAACAGTCCAGAAATGAAACTAAGAAAATTCCATTTATAGCATCTAAAAAACAAAATGCTTAGGAATAAATTTTATCTAAAGATGTGGAAGTCTTGCATACTGAAGATTATAAAGCATTGCTAAGAGAAATTTTTAACATATCTGTATAAATGGAGAGACATTTCGTGTTCATGCATTATAAGACTCAATGTTGTTAAGATGGTAATTCTGCCAAAATTAATCTATAAATTCAGTGCAATTCCCACCACATTTTTTTGTAGAAATTGATAGATGATCTTAAAATTTACATGGAAATGAATAGGATTCAAAATAACCAAAACAATTTTAAAAAGAACAAAATTGGAGCATATACATTTCCCTTTTTCAAAACTAATACAAATAAATACTAATACAAATGAATAAGATAGCATAATAATGGCATAAGGACATATAGATCCATGGAACATAGTTAAGAATCTAGAAGTAAATCTTTACATTAATGGTCAATTGGTTTTTTAAAAGGATACCAAGACAATTCAATGGGGCAATCATAGTTTTTCAACAAATGGGGAAAATGTACATCCGTATGCAAAAGAAAACAAAAATGAAGTCAGATCCCTACTTCACAACACACACCATACAAGCATACCAAAAAAAAAAAACCCTCAAAATGGGTCATATAACTAAATCTAAGAGGCAAACTTGTAAAAGTTCTAGAAGGAAATATAGGAGGAAATCTTTGTGACCTTAGGTTAGGCAAAGAGTTCTTAGATACAACATCAGAAGCATGATCCACTAAAACATATTGAGAAAGGGAATTATGCCAAAATTAAAAACTGTTACACTCCAAAAGCCAGGATTAAGAAACAAAAAGTCAATGCACCAAGTTGTGGGGAAATTTTTCAAATTATATATCTCATAAATGATTTTTAATCAGAATATACAAAAATCTGGGGCACCTGGCTGGCTGAGTCGATCAATATGTGACTCTTGGTCCTGGAGTCTGAGTTTGAGCCCCACTTAGAAGATAATAATCCATTTTAAAATGGGCCAAATTATTGAAAGGTATTTTACCAACAAAAACAGAAATTGTTATTAAGCAAATGAGAAGGTGCTCCACATCATTAGTCACTAGGAAAATGCTAATAATTATAAATGCAACGAGATAGCTCTGCATACCTATTAGAATAGCCACAGCCAAAAAAAAAAAAGTAGACAATACCAACTATTGGTGAAGATGTGGAGAAATTGGAAATGCAACACATTTCTGGTTTTATTGTTACAATTTGGAAAACAGGTAAGCAGTTTCTTAAAATCGTAAACATAAATTTACCTTAAAATGAGGTAATTACCCTCCTAGAAATCTATTCAAGAGATATGAGAACATCCAAACAAAAATTGTACATGAATTTCATAACATTATTCATACAAGCTAAACTGAAAACCACACAAATACGCACAATCAAGTACATAAACAAAATGTAGGGACGCCTGGGAGGCTCAGCTGGTTAAGTGTCTGACGCTTGATTTCAGTCCAGGTCATGATCCCAGGGTCGTGAGATGGCGCCCTGAGTGGGCTCCGTGATGAGTGTGGAGCCTGCTTAAGATTCTCTGCCTCCCTCTCTCTCTCTGCCCCTCCCCCACTTGCACTCTCACTCTCTCACAAATTTAAACAAGTGTGGTATGTCCGCAAAATGGAATACTACCCAGCTGCTGCAATTCATGCTAGAACTTGCACAAATTTCAAAAATATTATGCTGAGTGAAACAAAGGCAGATGTAAAAGACCATGTATTTTATCATTCTGACTGAAATGTCTAGAAAGGGCAAATCTATAGAAACAGAAAGTAAATTAGAGGTTGCTGGAGCTGAGTGTGGGGACAGGGACGGATTACAAATGGGCACGGGACGTCTCTTGGTGTGATGGGAATGTTCTAAAACTGGATTGCAGTACTGGTTGCACAACTTTGTAAATTTACTAAAAACTATTGAGTTGCAGTCTGAAAAAGGGTGCATTTTATGATAAGCAAGTTATACCTCAATAGAGCTGTTTTAAAAAATAAATTACACACACACACACACACACACACACCCCAATACCAATCTTTCTGTTTATTAAGCACAAGACTCTATATTGGCCCTAGGAAAACACAAGAACATAAAGACTGTACTGGCTTTTCACTCCATGCAAGACTATGACAATCTAGGAAGAGACCTACAACATACAAATGAATAAATATCATCAGGAAAGGAAGGCAGCAAATGTGATGTGCACCTCCGCTGTTACCACGCTGGCCCAAAGTACCACCATCTCTCTGTACTGCAATAGCCTCTCCTCCGGTCTCCCTACTTCCGCCAAGGTCCCTTTTCACCCCAGAAGCCTACATGGTCCTGTTAAAAGCTAATTCAGATCATTTTACTCCTATGCTTAAAATGTTTCAATGGCTTGTCATCTCATTTAGAGTAATGTTCTAGGTCTTTAATATGCTTTTAAGGCCCTCCACGATTACTCTCCCCCTCTCTTTCAACTCCATCCAGCCACAAAGTGTGCTTAATATTTCTTCAACACCTCTGGCACACTCCCACCTCAGGCTCTTTGCACAGCATGTTCTCTCTGCCTGGAACAACTTTCCACCAGATTTCTGCAAGGCTTGCTCTCTTACCTCCTCCAAGTCTTTATTCAACTGTCACGTTCACAGTGAAGCCTAACCTGACTACCTTACTGAAAAATTCACTACCTACACACAGATTTCTCCAACTGCCTTCCATACTTTATTTTCTCCAATGCACTTATCCCCTTTTAACATACATTATATATTTCCTTATTTTGGTTATTGTCTGATTGTCCTCCATTGCAACGTTTCCCTATAACAGTACCTGGCATGTGGTAGGTACTCAGTAAGTTGTTGTGGACTGAATGCCAAAGAAGAGTGACTAAGAGCATTCACAAAAGGGATGTGGAGGAGAGACTTAAGCAGATGAGAAGGTCAGACTGTGGAGATTCTTGAATGCCTAGAACATAAATATGGAGTGAATGAATAAATGAGCAAATGAATAAGCAGTCTGGTGATGTTCTGCACACGGCATTAGCATCCAGTGAAATAGTCTGACCTATGGATTGTGTGGAGCTGACTCACTGAAAATTTAGCTTTTTCTCTATGGAAAGAACTTATATTGACAAAATATCCCCTGGAAAAGCTGAAGTCCTCTGTGCTATGCTTGAAATGGCCACTAGAGAATGCCCAAATCCATAATGCTAAACTATTCAGGATGCAATTGGGCTCCCCAACAGTCATGAGAGGCTGTTGGGGAGCCCCAGTCATTTATAGGCTGATAATGAAAAAGGAGACGTCTTCCAACGTTGTTTCGTCTATCCACCTTACTCTGTGCCCACCAAGCCAAGCATTCAAAGCCCATCAATATGACGTGCAGTTTTCAGCCACCCCTCCTAAACAGATCCTATGCGTGAGTTGTACTTGAGCTACATCTCTGTATATATGACTTCTTGTCCCGCCACAATTTTCTCTTTTATGCTGTCTTCTCTGCCTATCACTACCCATCTGATTCTTATGTGTCCCTTTAAAGACCAGGGCAAAAGCCACCTCCTCCAGAAGCCCTTCCTGATTACTACTGCTCTTACTGCCCACTGCATTCTTGATACCCTGGGGGCTGTGGTCACCTGTCCCAGTCAGCAGTCTCTTGGTAAACACTGATTCAGACACTGCCCTTATCCAAGCACTTCATTCTGGAGTTCCCAGTGAAATCAGAAATCTACCAGCACTGGACTGTCAGGAAGGTCAGGGACAGAGGTGAAAAATGAAGTCAAGAAACAAGACAACATACAATGTTATGATCCTGCAAAAGTGGTAAAGAATAGTCTATTCTTAGAAGGCCTTTCTAGAAGAGAAAGAAAGTCCACCACCGGCCGTATAAGAAGAAATACAATATCCAGCTTTCCCCCCTCCCAAGTAGGCTCCCACTGTTCCCTGTCTCCTTTTTCCTGCCTTCATTATTCAGCCTAATCCAACTACTTGGCTGATAGCAAATGGGAGCTCTAATAGATGCCTGGGGCCTTTTTCCCTTTTAGCCTCTTTCCACCTGCTGTACTCTGTGCTTTGTTCTCCAGACTCATGATAAAGAGCGACACAAAAATCCCATCAAACATGACAATGCGCTGCAGAAAGCACATACCAGTAATGTATCCTCAGGCAAGCAGAGAGAGTGGAGCCTGCCTGGCAAAATCCATGCCTGGACAGATTAATCCAAACCCCTTCCTGGACAGCAACCCCAGGCGAGGGGGGGGGGTAGGGAGAGGTGGGGGGAGCTGGACGTTATACCATGATAGAAGAAAATCAACATTTATTTTTAATCTATATAACCACCTTGTGAGAAGGTATTCTTGTCACTATTGTAAAGACTCGGAAACTCAGGCACAGACAGGTGATGGGACTTCACCCAAAATTACAGCAGCTAGAACACAGTAGAGACTGGATTGGAATTCAAAGCTGAAGGACTACAATGACCAGCCTCTTTCTCCTGGACCATGCTGATTCTATATATATCTTATCCAGGCTTTCTCTCCTCTGTAAGTCCTAACACAGGTTGGGCACACTGGGGGTGCTCAGCTCCTTTGCTCAGTTTCCTATCTGGCTGATAGGTGCCAAAGCCAACAGTTGCTACTTACATTGTAGGATGTGAGATACCATCAACGCTGTACAGTTGTCACTGCACGGAAGCCTTCCTAGAGCCAAATCCTTCTTTATTTGAAGAGTAAAAAGATACCTGGAAGAAGTTGGAGGGGAAAATCTCTTAGGAAACAGGAACAAGAAAGAAGCATTTCCCTTCTCCCAGATCCAAGATGTTTCAAGAAAGAAACGGCACCCCCCGATCAGCGAGATGCCTTTTTGGGATGGTGAGTAATGCATAGGCTTTGCTTCAGCCCCAAACCAGTACCAGACCACAGCTCGGCTGATCCAGCATTTTGGCAGGCCTCACAGCCATTAGGAATCACCCCGGCTAAATCTCCCCGCCAACTTGAGGGAGTTGGCCAATCATCTTCCCGTGGTTTCTGCCACGTAGCAAAGCCACATAGCCGGCTAGAGAGAAAGGGAGATTCAGTAAGAACAAGCCCGCTGGGGAGGCTGTGTTTACTAAATGCTATCAAGCACTCACTATTAAAACAACTTAGGTCGGTAGAGCAGGAACAATAACCCCATTTTATAATTATAGAAAGGCAGAGGTTACACGACTTGGGCAAGGTCATTTTGCCCAAAGATAGTGACACTGGCCGGAAGTCAGACCACCCACTGAATTTACACCTCCTCCTATCCAAAATATTGTGTTTCAGAAATCAAGTACTTGAGGTCATGCTTTACCCGGACCACCTTCTCTGTATCATCAGAGCCCAGCCCAGCATTTTACACAGAGCAGGTAGGAAATCCCTATGTTTGGAATGGAATGAAGCCAGTCTGCCCTTTTTTCCCACCGAAATGCTTATCAGGGACCCATAAAGTGCAAGTTGCATCCAGAGCTCTGCCAAAGAGATAGCATTTGGTTACACACTTTTAAGCTGTTATCAAAGGAGAATCTAGTTTTGAAACGATGTGTAAAAAGAAGATTCTATCATTGACTGCTTCCTTCCGTGGTCCAAAACCGGTTCCAATATTTTATTTTATACACTGAAACACTTGTTGAGTATATACTGTGGGCATTTCCCAATATAAGATGTGACTTTCTAATTAAAGTGTTATCTGGACGTGTATATTTAAATAAATTAAGCCTTGAAGGAATGTGGTAAATCAAAATTAATTGCAGGGGATAGATAAAAATCTAGATTAGAAAAAGCAGGTAAAATTAGTAGGTGATTATTCAATTTATAAACGCATTCATCATTATAATACTTCTAATTATGAGCTCCCCTAATGGGTTAGAGATGATTCAATTAGAAAATTAATATTTGCATACCAGTCTCAGAAACTCATAGATTGTCCCCAAACAAGGCATCCTTGCAAATTCAACTATAGTTAAGTATCTTAAATGGCCCACTGAAAAAAATAAAGTCTAATGTTTGCCATTGTTTGCTCTCAAATACAGATGTAAATGAGAATTAATAAGCCTCAATTGCTGAAGGGAAAGTGAATTTCTTTTTACTCCTCGCAAGAAGGAAAGGAAACTTCTTGTCATTTGACACATTCCTTGCTACTAAGAGGGCAGCTGCCCGCTACAAATACCAAATCCTCGCTCTGAACAGCTGATGAATCATTTATCATCACATTGATTTTCTCATTCTTTCTTTTTTGGGGGAGTGGCGGAGTTTATCTCCATTAAAATTGGTCTCAGTGTGAGACGCAACTGAAATGGGTTAGCAAATGCAAACTGATACAGATACCAAGATATCAGGTTATCTGGGAAAGTGGGCTACAACTCACAAATGTGGAGAGAGAAAGAGTGCGAGCGAGTGACAGACTTGTGAAAAGTGACGTCTGCAGAGCCTGCAACATACAAGTCCTCCTGTACAAAAGGGGAGAAGAAGAACTGACCGTGAGCTGTGTTGGGAAGTGGGGCAAGACTCAGCCAAGTCACTCTAAGCTCCCAGGACCTGGTTTCTCCTGTCTAAACCAGGAGAGCTGGGCTAGATTATCTCAAGTATCTATGCTGGGGTGAGATTCTAGAGTCTAGCAAGCACAGTAGGGCTTGGGGAAGGTTATGTTGACGATGCATTTTTGAAGAGGTAGGTTTACACTGTCATTTTGAAGGGCATTGTATCTAAGTATATAGACAGACTTTTCAAATGTTTTATACTTGTAACTTTTTAACTTTTTTATTTTTAAATATTTTTACATTTTTTATTTATTTTTGAGAGACAGAGAAGGACAGTGTGAGCAGGGGAGGGTCAGAGAGAGAGGGAGATACAGAATCTGAAGCAGATTCCAGGCTCTGAGCTAGCTGTCAGCACAGAGCCCGATGTGGGGCTCGAACCCACAAACCGTGAGATCATGACCTGAGCCAGAGTCGGACGATTAACCAACTGAGCCACCCAGGCGCCCCTAACTTTTTTATTTTTATAAGTATAAAAGATTTTGCTTATCTCAAATTATGAATAATGTATAATTAATTATAAATGATTGTTTAAATTTCATAAAATTATGAATAATTTATAAGTAGTAAAGAATTATAAAGGTTATCAATTATTTATATTATATATTATAAATAATTTTAAAATCATTTTTTAGAATTTTTTTTTCACTTTTTCAATGTTTTACAAGCATGCGTCATCATCACTTTCTACCTATGGGACGCGTACCCACACTCCCAGGTTATCGATGTCCGCGGAAATTAGCTGGTGTACTCGGACTGTCAAGCTGCCCTCCAACCGGAACACAGATGCAATGAAGGTAAGCAGTCTTGTTGTAGCAGCTACTGGCAGAACCCCGACGTGGGCACCCAGGCTGCCTGCCGTGCTAGAAGGCCACCCCTCCTTCTCCCAGAAATCCCCACCCTTTGAAAGACTAACACTTTGGGGACCCAGCCAGGTCCTCCTTCTCCTCAGCATCTCACCATCTCCCAGACAGTGACTGAGAGTCAAGCTTGCCAAAAAAGGCTAGAAACCCATCCCCTGATAAATGGAGAATAATGATTCTTAAGTAATATCATGCAGCAGACACACAGGTAAGTACTGTACCTTGTAAGCTCTTCTCGAAGATGTCCGGGATCCACTGGGAAAAATTTCACCATAAATTTGAAAACAACCTCCTTAGGATCTTAAAACACAATTATCTCCATAAGTTTTATTTAAATGTCCAACACAACAGTTACAGGTATTTGCATACACACACACACACACACACACACACACACACTTCCCCCTCTCCTCTCCCCTCTTCTCCCCATCACTGCTTCCCTCGGACTTTTCTTTTAAATTTCAATTTTCTCATTTCTAGGATGGTGCTATTTCTGGATCGTGTCTTTATGTGGATAGCAATTGGGAAAGTTCCCCTGTCCCTTTTCTTACCTCCCTCCCTTTGAGTTTCTTTTCGTATCATGTGCCTCCTTCTGGGCCCTACTGTGTCCTCTATGATGCATCCCATTTAGAAAATATATATACACCACTTGCCACTTTGGGATTCTGGCTGAGAGAAGGGTCCAGATTTATAAGCAGGTATTTATCATCTGAATCAAAGATCTCATAAAGGGAACTAGAAGTGCGTGTATGGACGGAGGCCTCTTTGTTGCTTAAAATTGACATTAATAAAACACATCTAGGGGTGCCTGAGTGGCTCAGTCAGTTAAGCGTCCAACTTTGGCTCAGGTCATGATCTCATGATTCATGGGTTCTAGCCTGGCATCGGACTCTGTGCTGAACATTCACTCTGTCCGGTTCTCTCTGCCCCTCCCCCACTGTAACGAATGCGCGTGGGATCTCGCTCTCAAAATAAACTTAAAAAAGAGAAAACACATCACTTGTCTTCTCCCTTACTTGCATTTGAAAAAAAAGGGAAACTTTTAGCATCAAAAGCAAATATTTGTGGAGTGCCTATTATGGGCCAAGCATTGCACAGGCAGGTGCCGGGAATGAAAAGACAATGAAGTATTCATAGTCAGGGAGGACGGGCAGCAGCCCAGACTGTCTCTGGGGAAGCACAAGAGGGAGAAAAGAGAGCTCCCAGTTAAATTTGAATTTTAGATAAACCATGATTACACGGGACATACTTATACCAAGAAATTATTCTTTGATGACCTGAAGTTCCAAGTTAGGTGGACATCTCTTATTTTATCTGAGAACCCTACGCCTGAAGTTAGTTTTGTCACAGGCTGGAGAGGTAGGAGCATGAAGGGGTCAGTGGCAGAGGTAAAGCTACAAAGGCAGGCAGAGTCTGTGCATTGCAGATCATGCTAACGAGTTTGGACTTTATTCTAAGGGCAATAAGGTGCCATGGAAGCATATTAAGCTGGAGCATGGTGAGGTCAGTTTTGCTCTTTCAATAGTTTCCTTGGGGAGTAGTGTACATGATGGAAAGCGGGAATCAGGAAGCTGTTGGAATAACGGGACGCATGTTACAATGCGGTGGGAACAGAGAACCGCAGAAGCACCAACCCGAAGAGCAGGGGAGGGAAGGGGATGCTGTAAAACCGCGCGGCTCAGGGCACCTGGTGGCTCAGTCGGTTAAGCACCTAGTTCTTGATTTCAGCTCAGGTCATGATCTCATGGTTGGTGGGAGTGGGCCCTGCATCAGGCTCTGTGTTTACCATGTGAAGCCTGCTTGGGATTCTCTCTCTCCCTCTCTCTCTGCCCCTCCTCCGGCTCGCTTGCATGGGCTCTTGCGCGTGCTTTTGCTCTCAAAATAAATATACTTTTTAAAAAAAGCATTTCTCAAAGCATTGCCTGAAATCTGCCTGCATCAGAACCACCCCAACCAGGGAACGAGGCCCAGGAATCTGCATTTGAACAAGTGATCCTAACACATACAGAAATTTAAGAAGCACCACACTAGGTTGTGAAATACGGGTAGAGAGAAAATTTCATCCATACTAGGCACTCAAATATTAAATGAAACAAACGGGACAGTGTGACGTTGGATAAAATTAAAATATCTTTGGGGGCGGAAGGTGAATGGCAGTGCAGATTGACATCATACAGACCAGGTCAGGCTGCCCTAAAATGAGCCACTTAGTCATTCAGATTATTTTGACTTAAAAGCAATTAAAACCCAGCCAATTCAGGAAATGCTTTTTACCACCCCCTCGCCTGGCTAAATTTACATTGGAAAGGAAGAGCCTGTACCAGGAAGAGAGCTATCACCTGAGATAACTACATCATAACATGAACTAGGTGTGGCGGACAGGAAGGAACCTGGCCAGGCTGGTTGATCAAAGTCCTCTATGTCCCATTGTGTCTGAGTGGCCCAGCAAACATTTGTTTACCAAACATTTACTTTTTCTTCCTCCTGTGAAGCGCATTCCTTCCCTCTGAAGTCCCACACCCCCGCCCCTTTCTCCTCAGTTCAGGATGACACATATACCTTCATTTCACCTGTCTTTGGAATTCCCATGTCTGTGTGGATTCCCCATACATATGAGATTAAATTTTAATTTCTCCTGTTCATCTGCCTCATGTCCATTTGATTCTTAATCTGGCTAGGAGGACCTTGAAGGACAGAGGAAATTTTTCCTTCCCCGAGAACATGAAGGACGCGCAAAGATTTGCAGTGCTGGAGTCCAAGCCAATCCACAGAGTGCTGTAATTACCAGCAAAGATCCAGGAACATGAGTTTTTTCATCTCGGGCAAAATTAAAATTATTTTTTTAAACATCACACATTTATTTTTCTTAACATTTTATTAATTTTTGAGAGACAGAGAGAGATAGTGTGATCAGGGGAGGGGCAGAGAGACAGAGGGAGACACACAATCTGAAGCAGGCTCCAGGCTCTGAGCTGTCAGCACAGAGCCCAATGTGGGTCTCAAACCCACGAACCGTGAGATCATGACCTGAACCGAAGTCGGACACCCAACTGGCTGAGCCACCCAGGCGCTAAATTCACGGGACATATGAAGGATTAAAATAATAAAATAATGTATCGCAGCCCTTTTCTCCCTTATATTTGGCGAGAAATAGTGTGGTGTTGCTGAAATATTTTCAAGCTGTCACTGGGAATTATATCCCTTAAATGATTTTCCATACTTACTTTTTACTTGCTTTGTAATAGGCTTCAGTAGCTCCAACCAGACCTGTGATAACAGTAATGAAAAAGTTGGTAGAACATGACATTGAGGGCAGTTCTTTTTTTTTTTTTTTTTTTTTTTGGTAATAGATAAGTCAACACGAAATAAACAAATACCAAGACCACTGAGATCCCTTCTAAGGACAGTTAGAAACAGCAGGGTCAAAGAGATGACGTACCTCCACCATACTCAATCAGCCCCCTCGTATTTCCCCGTTGACAGTGAACACTGTTGATCTATAAACTCTTTGTTGTTGACATTTGAATCACTGCTCCCCTGCCTAAGCAGGATGACAAAGGTGTCACATACAAGGCTCATTAGTTGCTACAAAGACTAATGAAGGCATTTGGCTCTGCATTTGAATCCTGTAGCCCCCAAATGCCAGTCTAATAGATATAATGAGCCTTTCTGGGAAGGTGCTGGATAATGAATTTGCCAAGGCAGGACACAGTAGGAAGAACATCCAGAATGTTGGGACCTGAGAGAGGGGAAAGGAGAGTCCCCTGAGTACTCTTTGGGAAGGTTAGGAGTCTTCATTCTGGAGGTTGATGTCCAGCCTCTGGACAGTAAGAATAGATAAAGCATAGATTCCTGTTCAGAGTGACAATAGGAGCGTAGGGTAGCAGAGTTTGTTCGGTAAACTGAGGTGACTTTAAATAGACAAAGAGGGAGGAGGGACAATCTGGTCATTTTGCAAGGGTTTAGATAATTTTTCATTTTTCAGTCGGGTTTGAGTCCTCCATCCCTAGCTGCAAACTGCATTATAGAAGCAATCCTAGACACAAAGAACCCGATAATGAAAGCAACTTACATTATTTCCAGAATGGCTACAGAATTCTAATCCAAAATACTCCTTTTCAGCAAGATTTAGGTGGCTGCAACTCAGGTTAAACAGCGACTTCCCGGATGACTTTTGCTAAACAAAACACAGAGATCATAGTACGGTTTGCGTTCCTGACCTGATAGTGTCACTTGGGTGTGGGAGACAGGGCGGGGGCACCCCACCTCTTCAAGCACTTTCCTATAAGCACGGTTTAGAGATCTTGCATCCTCTCAAAGGACGACGTTTCACAGATAAATACATGCCTCTACCTGTAGATTGTTTTCGGGCCTCCCCCCTGCTTAAAAAGCCTCAGACTAAGGACGAATCCTCTTGGGAAAAGAGAGCCTTGCACTTAACTATGGCGAGATCTGCAAATCTACCCTTTCAATGGAATTCTTTAATCAATTCATCCCACAGGCAATTTGAATGATTCTCCCCAAATTGACAGTTTAATCAAGATGCAAATCTGACCTGCTTAAAATCCTTCTGTGGCTCCCCTCAGGATAAAGTCTCTAGTCTTTGCTCAGGAGCCTGGGCCCACGTTTGCTCACGCTCACGTGGCCCTGCCTGCCCTTCTGGCCTCTCCTCTTCCCCCTCCCCTTTGCCTGCTCACAGTTCCCCACACACGTCAAGTAGTTTCATGGCTCCTGCTTCTGCTCCTGTCATTCCTTCTCCACAGACCGCCCTTCCCACCCTTCTTTGGTTTGGCTCACGCCTACTCAGCTCAGATGCCATCTTCTCTGGAGAGCTTTCCCGGATACCTATCAGCGACAGGTTGAGCCAAGGGCAACCTCCGTGCTCCCAAACTCCCTCGCTTACCTCCAACATGGCATTTTGAACCCCGGATGTCTGTCTTTCCCATTAGACTGACTACCTTCATAGCAGGGACCTTGCTTTATTTTTCTTGTTACTCACCACGGCTAACTCAGAGTCTGGCGCCTAGTAGGGGCTCTTGAATGTTGCTCCGACACGAAATTGGCCAAATTACTCATATGAGCTCCTTGAGTAGACTTCACGTTGCTGCTTTTCCCACCAAATGTGGGTACAGCCTAATTTGTTCACATAGGGCCACATGCATTTTTTTTCTTCACAAAGCCCACGTTACTCGGTGAGCACAAAACAACCCCTTTCTTGGGCTTCTCTGAGAACAGGCGCTTTGAAGATGTCTCTAAAAGTCTCCTGGAGCGGACGGTGGCTAGGGCTGATCTCCAGCCGCCACCATTGCTGAGCCCGAGGGTGGCTGTCGCAGGGAGGGCCGTGATGGGAAAATTGGGCCCTGGATGATAGGCACAAAGAAATGCTGCTGAAAACCCCTAGTTAAAGCCAAGTCACGCGGTGCCTATGCCGCTGCAAAGGAAGCTGAGTGGGGGAAAATGTAGTTGGAAATCGCCGACCCATAGAATTCACGGCAACCTTAAGAGGTCAGAGAGTGCAGCAACCCTCCTCCCACCCCCTACCCTCTCCCCCAAGGCAGTGCCACGCAGAGCAGGGGCCCACATCTGGGGTTTAATAGCTTCCAGGAAGGCGGCCTACCCCACCCCCTCCCCCCAGCCACCCGAAATCCTCCCCTCTCCCCTGGACTTCTCTCCACTTAGTTACACTGACCAAAGCTCCACCAGCTCGAAATTCATGTGGGTCAGCCAGGGTCCTATTTTAAAATGCAAATAGACCGCAAGGGGTAAAACCTACTGCATCCCTAGCACCTGGAGAAAGCTTGAGGGAGAAGGGGTTTGATTTTATGTGGGAGGTCACATTGGATCTGCGGTATGGGAAAAGGGGGTCAGCCCACACAGAGTGGGGGGGGTGCAAGGGCATGAAGGGCATTGGGGGGCAGTGGAGGAGGGGGGTGTGTACAAGGGAGGAGGGAAGGGGGAGTTTTTGCCTATGTGGCAACCTTGCCTAGGGCAAGTGCTGACACAGACCATTCCAGACAGATGAGATCGCTCCTATTTTTAAAGCCCTCCAGACAAGGAGCTGCCATGGGATTTTTATTATGAGAAAGAAAAAAGAAGAATTTCTAAAGAGAGATATGACAGCGATACTTTTTCGGACACCAAAGAGACATTTCGGTCATGAGGACCAAATCCTGTCATAGGCTCTGGTTTCTTTGCAAACAATTTAAGAAACTCAAGATTTTCCTGTCTCCTCCTCACTTTTTATTCTTTTTTTCCACTGGAGTATTTAATCCTCCCCATCAACACTGCCACATTCCATGTGTTTGTGTATTTAAATGTTTCTGCAGTCACAAAGAATAAATATATGGCCATTCTTGTAAGGATTCCAATCAAGGATTTCTTTTTGCTCCTTTCCATGAGATCCCATACCATGTTTATAAGAGTAATCGACTGATTCTTCCATCCCTGCACATGAGGCCAACTGGCTGGAAAAGCCTTTGGCATTTATGCCTTTGGAGGTCAGGCACTCAGGTGGCTGGGGCTCTCCACCCCCATCTCCAGAGAGGCATTTCCCTTCATAATGTTCCTCAACATTGGCCAGCCTTGTGGAACGTGTTGCGTAAGAGGTAAGGCCTTGGTTCTGTCTCAGCATGCAGCCTTTCATATTTTTCAACCATTTTAATCCAATTCTTCAATTTTTAGGTTATGATTCTTTCTCTCATAATATCTCTTTATATACAACTTTTCAATTTTCTCTTTTCTGCACTTTTCTTTTTCTTTTCTGGACTTTTCTTCTTCTTTTCTGGACTTTTCTTCTTCTTTTCTGGACTTTTGATTCTCTTTTCCATTGCATGTTTTTGTTTAAACTGACACTTCAATGTTCTGATCAAGTTCTTCAGGGGATCTAAATTCTTTACTACCAGTGCCCCAACTCAAAAAATTGGAACTACAATCCTGAATCCTGTTTTTTTTCACCCTTCCCCTTAGATTACAGTAGAACAGCATTTGTCTTCAAATTTTTTTACATATGGGCACCTGCGTGGCTCAGTAGGTTAAGCATCTGACTCTTGATTTCGGCTCAGGTCATGAGCTCACAGTTGTGAGATCGAGTCCCGAATTGGACACAGCGTGGAGCCCGCCTGGGATTCTCTCTCTTCTCCCTCTCTCTGTGCGCCTTCTAAGATGCATGCATATGCATGAACTCTCTCTCTCAATAATAAATACTTAAAAACATATATGTGCGTGTGTGTGTGTGTGTGTGTGTGTGTGTACAGTTGACCCTCGAGCAACACAAGTCTGAAGTGCATAGGTACACTTGTATATGGGTTTGTTTTGTTAGATGTAGTACAGTACTGCAGTGTAGCACTACAAATGTGTTTTCTCTTTCTTATGATTTTTCAAATAACATTTTCTTTTCTCTAGCTTACTTTACTGTAAGAATACAACATAGAATACACAGAACATACAAACTATGTATTAATTGATTGTGTTATTGGTCAGGCTTCCTTCCAGTCAACAGTAAGTAGACTGTTAGTAGTTAAGTTTTGGAGGAGTAAAAAACTATATGTGGATTTTTGACTCTGTATGGGGTCAGTATCCCTTAACTCTTGGGTCGTTCAAGGATTAGATAGATAGATAGATAGATGATTTTAAACATTTTTAGAACTTCTACTTATTACCTCCAATTTACAAACTGTGTTTTAATTATTGGGCACTGACTTCTGGGGGGCTCCAAACTGTTCTTCTCGTAGAAACAACAAATACTCGAGGTGATCACCTTACCAAACAATCTACCAAAGCTTCTAGGCCCCCAGAGCTCTCATACAATTTGCCAAATCAAACCTGAATTGTAATCCTGCTCTACCCGCTTATTAACTGAATGAATTGGGGAAAATATTTTAGCTCACAGATTAACTTGCCTTTTCCAGGCACCTAAAGACAGAAACCATGTGTTTGAATACCCGGCAGTATGTACAGTGCCTGACAGAGCGGACATTCAATACCTGTTTGCTCAATAAATAGATGAATGGGTCCAAACAATTAACTTGATTTCTGCACATTAGTAAGACAGTGCTTTCAGGAGAAGGAACAAATTAGTCACTGTGTGACCTACGGCAAGTTACTGAATCTTTCAGAGCCTCAGTTTACTCATCTGTGAAATGGAGCTAATTGTACTATTAGCTTGGGGGGCCTGGCTGGGTCAGTCGGTTGAGTGGCAGACTTGATTTAGCCTCAGGTCATGATCTCATGGTTTGTGGAATTAAGGCCTGCATCAGGCTCTATACTGACCGAATGGAGCCTGTTTGGGATTCTCTCTCTCTCCCTCTCTCTGCCCCTTCCCTGCTCATGTGCACACATGCGTGTGCATGCTCTCTCTCTCTCTTTCTCTCCCTCTCTCTCTCAAAATAAATAAATAAACTTAAAAATAGTAGATTTATCTCATGGAGTTGTGAGAATTAAATGAGGTAATTCATACCAAAGCCTCAGTCCAGTGCCTGGCACATCATATGATTTAAGCAATGCACATATATATACATAAATGCATATGAGAATTTGCAGACACACAGCAAATGTTAACAGCATTATCCCTGGAGAGAGGATAGATAAAGAGGAATTTTAAATTTTCTACTTTGTAAATATCTGGGTTTTCAAATTAATTAATTAATTCTGTCTCTGCACTGACAGAGTGGAACCCATTTGAGGCTCAAACTCACGAACCGTGAGATGATGACCTGAGCTGAAGTCAGGCATTTATCCAAGTGAGCCATCCAGGCGCCCCTGGATTTTTTTTTTTTTAATGAGCAAGGACAGTAAAAGTTCTCTTAATGAAATTCCACTCAATGACGCACAGAGAATGCTTTACATTCCCTCTTTAACACATTGGCTGATACCTATGTCATGATGAAAGTTCATTACTAGTAGATTCTAATGGTTGTGTACTTCTACACCCATCAATTGAGTTCCATGTGCAATAATAATTATTTCCTTGAACATATTTTTGGTGATTCTACTTGCTATTATAATTACACAAATTACATGGTGTAACACTAAAAGCAAGAATCGTTTCTGTGAAAACTAAGTTCATCACTTTGCAAAAACTCAGTAAGGGGGGGAGTCCCCAAAAATGTGTGTCAAATTAGTTTTGGATATGACAGCAGTAAAGTATTGCAGAAGAAAAGTTCAGAACGATTCTGTACCCAAATTGCTTTGCAAGCATCTACATTCTTTTTCCACATTAAATAAGTAAATGCTGAAAATCATAGATGATGAATTTTGAGTGTGGTTTATGGAAGAAAGACAAAGGGAATTAGAAGTCTTTACTCAAAAAACCTCTGACCCTACAGCAAAAGATTGGCATATGAATAACAAGGTATATGTTTTATGTCAAAATTAGAAGTTTCAGGGGCACCTAGCTGGCTCAGTGGGTGGAGCATACAACTCTTGATCTCAGAGTTGTGAGTTCTAGCCCCATGTTGGGTACAGAAATTATTTTACAAAATAAAATCTTAAAAAGAGTTAGAAGCTTAGAATGAATGGGTGGCTCAATCAGTTAAGCATCTGACTCTTGATCTCAGCTCAGGTCATAGTCTCACGGTTCTTGGGTTTGAGCCCCGCATCAGCCTTTGAGCTGACAGCAAGGAGCCTGCCTGGGATTCTCTTTTTCCCCCTTTCTGGCTGTCTTCTGCTCGTGTGCTCACTCTCTCTCTCGGTGCCTCAAAAATAAATAAACATTAAACAATTTTTAAAAATTAGAAGTTTAAGGTGTCTGTGTGTGTACTCATGATTTTCTGCTTTAACAAATTTTATCAATTAACTGACCAACAACCCCTTTGACTACACAGATAAGGAGATTCTAATGTATTTATATACTTTTGTGTACTTTATAAAATATAGACTATAGAATTAAGGTGTCAGAAAAGTACAAACTGAAATGAAATCCACCATATTATTAATGGTAGCATAGTCAGTTATTTTTAGTTTTTCCTTATAGTTGTTATATTTTTCAGAGAAATGCATGACACACTATAAAATCAGAAAGCATAGTGCAACACAAAAAAAGCCTTATAGATATTTTTCCTGTTTCCAGTGTTGATTTCCACATTCAAAATATTTCTCATGTTCCCCTCAGAAAATGGTTCTTGAAGTCATAGATGATAATCACTCATTCTTTTGACTTTATGGTTATGTCTCTCTTTTTATCACCAGATATGACTGCATTAGCTTTGGCTGCCATAACAAAATGCCGTAGACTGGGTGACTGAAACAACAAAAAGTTATTTCTCACTTAATTCTGAAGACTGAAAATTTGAAATCCAGGTACCACCAGCAAGACCAGATTCTGTGAGACCTATCTTCCTGGCTTGCAAATGGTTACCTTCTCACTGTGCTCTCACATAACAGAGAGACGACACTGTTTTCTTCTTTTTTTAAAAAAAAATTAGTATTTTACTTATTTTTAAGAAAGCGAGAGACAGCACAAGCAGGGGAGGGTCAGAGAGAGAGACACACACACACAGAATCTGAAGACAGACTCCAAGCTCTGTCAGCACAGAGCCCAATGCAGGGCTCGAACCCACGAACTGTGAGATCACGACCTGAGCTGAAGAAGCCAGATGCTTAACTGACTGAGCCACCAAAGTGCCCCTCTTCTTCTTTTTTTAAGATTTTATTTTAAAAAAACATTTTTAATGTTTATTTATTTTTGACAGAGACAGAGCATGAGCTAGGGAGGGGCAGAGAGAGAGGGAGACACAGAATCCGAAGCAGGCTTCAGGCTCTGAGCCGTCAGCATAGAGCCTGATGCAGGGTTCGACCCACAAACTGTGAGATCATGACCTGAGCCAAAGTCGGGCATTTAACTGGCTGAGCCACTCAGGCACCCCAAGATTTTATTTTTAACTAATATTCACGCCCCACCTGGGGCTTGAACTCATGACCCTAAGCTCAACATAGCAAAACCAGCTGAGCCAGCCAGGGGCCCCTCTCTTCTTCTTATAAGGGCACCAAACCTATTGGATCAAGACTCCATTCTTATGATCTGATTTAACCTTCATTACTTTCTAAAAGCCGTATCTCCAAATACAATTACATTAGTTACACTGGGGATCAGAGGCTCAACTCCGGGGGGACGTGATTCAGTCCATAGCATTGACCCGGCTTGATGGCCCACTTTAGTTACCATATCTGGTCTTTATGACTTTGGCTCTTTCCAAACATTAAATTCACTCTGAAATAATGAAGATTTGTGAGGCATTTTGGAAAGAATGTGCCCAGTTACAGAAGGCCAAAAAAGAGTTCCAAGAATGTGCTGAGTACCTACAATAAATATTAGGAGGCAGCACATCATGGTGGATAAGAATGTGGGTCCCGGAGCCAGACACACCTGGGTCTAGTTCTGCTCTCTATCTGCTAGAGGGGTGATCTTGAGCAGGCTATTTAATCTCTCCGAGTTTCAGTTTCCTTAATTCTGAAACAGGATTGTCAGAAGCCAAACACCAAAGGTCATATATGATTCCACTTTTATGAGTGTCCAGAACAGACAAATTCATAGAGATTGGGGACTGGGTAGAATGGGGAATGACTGTCAATTAGTATGGAGTTTCTTTTTGAAAGGATGGAGATATTCTGGAATTCGATGGTTGTAATGTTTGCACAACACAAAGAGTATACTAAAAACCACTGAACTGTACAGTTTAAAAAGATGAATCTTTTGGTATGTAAATGACATCTCAATTTTTAAAAATTCATAGAGAGTATCAAATGAGGATATTGACGTTGAATACTTTACGTAGCATCTCCAGAGGAAGAGCTCAGGAAGTGCTGACTGTAGGATGACCATTTAATTTATCATCCAAACTGGCACACTTTTGAAGGTTGACAGGGGTATTAGTAATTATTTTTTTAATGTTCATTTTTATTTATTTTGAGAGAGAGAAAGATAGCATGCACATGGCGGGGAGGGGTCAGAGAGAGAAACCCAAGAGATCGTGACCTGAGCCGAAATCGAGTCTGACACTCAGTCCATCAACCGACTGAGCCACCAGGCACTCCAGTGGTGCTCGAAATTATTATATTGTCACGAGACTGTCTTGAACAAACCTTAATGTCTGGACATCTAGCTCTGGGCATACGGATCACCCAAGGGGTCTGTACTGATAAGGGGAGCTTTTATTTGAATATTCAAGATCAGGAATATTGACAATTGCCCTAATAGAAACCAGCGTCCGTTGATCATTCCTTCCCTGGCAAGTGAATCAATTGCCTTTCAGGCTTGTTAACAGTCTGATTCCACATTTCCATAGGTGAGACCCAACCACATGAAAAAACAGGAAAAGAACTTCATCAATTTTCGCTTTCTCCTTAATAAAGCCTTTAACAGCTATTCCCCCGCCTCCCCTTTAGCATGTTTTTCTCCATTTTGTGTTCTCTTTACCCAATTCTTTTTGTTTTTCTATTGTAATCCCCCCGCCCCCACCCAAACTCTGGGCTCACTTTTCATGCCCTTGCCTTTGTCCTTCTATGTTGCCTTTACTCTTTTGTGACCTTTCCCTCATCTCTTAGGTGCAACACATATTACCAAGCACCTATTCTGTGCCAGTTTCTTTCCTGGGCTCTGGGGATACTGGGGTGAAATGGACACAGACATTATCACAAAGGAATATACAACAGGCTGGCAGGCAAGGCAGGCACGTCAGCAGGTAACTGCAGTAGTGGGGGCTGAGTACCCTCGTGGAAGCGTGGAAGCGGGGGTCCCAGGAGATCATATCCAACGGGCACCAAACTCAGAAGATGGGAAAAGGCATAAGGCAATGGATTCCTACTGAGGGGCCACCTATTTCAAGAGACGAAACAAGAGTTGGGGTTAGCCAGGTGAAGAGAAGGGTAGGAGAAGGATGTCAGAGGCAGAGGAGCTGAGAAAGCCTGGTGACACACCGGCAGGCAGGGTTTGAGGTGGGGACCGCTGGTGTTAAGTGGACGTTGACATGGTCAGACCTGGGTTTCAGGAATGCCATCCTGGCAGCAGTTAGGGCAGAGGCTCCCAAACTGTAAAGTTCATAAGAATCAACTGGAGATCTTATTAAATACAGTCTGTCCTTCTCTCTGCCCCTTCTTCACGTACACATTCTCTCTGTCTTTCAAAATAAATAAATACACTTTAAAGAAAAGATGGGAGGGGAGCACCTGAGTGGCTGAGTTGATTGAGTGTCCCACTCTTTTTTCTTTAATTTTTTTAAAGCTTTTAAATTTATTTCGACAGGGAGAGTGAGGGGGGAGGGGCATTGAGAGAGAGAGAGAGAATCCCACTGACATGAACCATGAGATCATGATCTCAGCTGAAACCAAAGGTCTGCCGCTTAACAGACTGAGCCACCCAGACACGCCCCTCACCCCCATCCTTTTTTGAGCATTCGACTCTTGATTCCAGCTCTGGTCATGATCTTGTAGTTCGTAGGTTTGAGCCCCATGTCAAGCTCCCTGCTAACAGCACGGAAACTGCTTGGGATTTTGTCTCTCCTCTCTGCCCCTCCCCCACTTACACTTTTTCTTTCCCTCTCTCCCTCTCTCTCAAAATAAATATACTTTAAAACAAATATACAGATTCAGATTTAATAGGTGTAAGGTGGGGCCTAAGAATCTGTATTTACTTCTCATGGGCTCCTAGATGAGACTGGTCTGGCTGTTGGTCCACCTCTGCGCTTTGAGGGAGAAGGGAGGGAGGAACAGATGGAGCAGTGGGGTCCTTGCAGTGAGAGACCATGGACGGCAACGTGGACTGGCGCAGACAAGGAGGTGAGGTGGGAGACATCTCTCCATGGCCAGTGCCACAGGGCATGGGGAGGTGAGGGAGCATGATGGGCCTGGAGGTCCTGATGTTCCCTTTGCCTGGCCCCCCATTTCCCTTCTTTTAGGGTCGGGGTTTGCTTACACCATGGTTGAGCTCAGGCTACATTCTGCTGCCTTTTATAAACCCTCCTGCATCGCCCTTCTCATCCCTAACATTTGTTCCTTTGCCACTTGACCCACCGACCACATGTAAAGGAAGAGCTCTCCTGGCAGCTTGCCCCCCTCACCTCCCACCACTCTTTGCTACTGAATTCTTCCCATACCCACCTATCTGAGACTGGGGATGCTTGGAACATTCCTCACCAATGTCTGCACATACCTGAGCCCCTCCTTTGACACTCCCTACCCTTTGTACCAGTCTGGAAGAAAAATCACATCTTGTCATTATCAAAAGCTTTCTGCTGACGTACACTTACAAAATATATTTTTGACACTCATCTCTGATGTGTTCACTGGTTCCTTCTAAAGTCACTCACTTGGAATTTTCTTTCGGGTTTTTAGGGTGCATCTGAGAGCTTTACTGTGTACTATCCCATTCACAACTTACCCCAGTCACCCTCTCGGGAACTGGCTGAGAACTGGTTCTGTCCAGGATAGTATAAGCACATTGCCCATCAGCATCTTTATGTAGACAGTTGTGGACCAGACCCTTCTGGCCAACCAGATGGCTGATTTCCATCTTTCCTTTTCCTCACTACATACTGAACTCTGAATGTCATTTCGGAACCCAGAACCTTGCAGAGCACTTCTAGTGAGAGTATCTGATTTGTACTGAGTAGAATAGAGTCCAGAGATATTTCTGTATTTTGGTACCATTTGATACAGTTCCAGGATTAGAATGTTTTCAGTGATGCTGATTTAACTTCAGCCATCTGGGAAAATCTTGTTCTGCATCTTGGTCTACAATCCTTCACTTCAGTCTAGCTCTCTGTTTATAAACAGCAACAGGCATATACCTCATTGACAGAGAGTTTGGACCCCTCCAGTGGTATGTCTTTTTCCTTCCCAGTCTTCCACAGGCTACATCCAAAAATCTCAGAACATTGTAGACACTAAACCCTAGGACTGCTCCTTTTAAAAAGTTGTTTTACTTTTCCTTAAAAATATCTTGGGGTGCCTGGGTGGCTCAGTTGGTTGAGCATCTGATCAGCTCAGGTCATGGTCTCGTGGTTCGTGAGCTTGAGGCCCGCATCGGGCTCTGTGCTAATAGCTCGAAGCCTGGAAACTGCTTCAGATTCTGTGTTTCCCTGTCTCTCTGCCCCTCTCCCATTTATGCTCTGTCTCTCTCAAAAATAAATAAACGTTTGAAAAATGCAAATATCATGACATTGCAAAAATAAATAAATAAATAAGACCCATGTCTCACACATTTACCATTACAGTCAGATGCAACCAGTTTTGTAAGAAAGAAGTTGAGCATGATTTCCAAGTTTGCACCGGGTACCACTCAGGAAACTAGGAAATGGAGCTCCTTCAGGACAGGGCAGAAGAAATTATTGGCCAAGCTGTGACCCTTCTGGGGGGTTGAACTCCCGGTAAAAAAGAACCACTAAGAGTGGTAAGAGGCTAAGTACCTGGAAGAAGCAGTTCTTTCTAAAATGGAGCCCTCTCTGCAGGCCGTCTGGTCTTTTAACATCTGGTATAGAGCAAGGTGCAGTTAGACACATCAGAGAACAAAGAATAAGTAGGAAGTCAACCGAGGCCCTTTCCAAGGAGTCCATGGGCTCAGCAATAAACCCGGGAGGGAAGCACAGTTTTAACTGGGTACTTAAGATTTCCTAGTGGGGGTAAGCAGATGGAACAACCTTCGTTAGTATTTGCCTGCGCATGTGTGAAATTCACACCAAGTTACAAGTGCTTTTTATTTTATTTCTGAAAATACAAAGTAGTTCAAAGTACTGCGTGTGTGATAGATGGAAGGCTTGAAGTTGCTTAGGATTAACTGCTCAGGAGGACTTCTAGTCTATGTGGCTATCCTGGGGTGGGGAGGGGTCTGGGAGAATCAAACAGAGAAGCTGCCCGACTTCACCCTCTTTACCCGCAGCCATATTGACACTGGCAAAACTAATGTCCAGAAAAGAGCTCTGGAATCAGAGAGCTAGTTTAGTACCTGATAGATGGTACTTTCTGGCAGACACCTTTTTGAAGGTACAAGGGAATTATGGTGTCATTGCCTGAGGCCTTATGTAGGCCTGGCAATGACCTAGACTGGTTGCATCTGATTCATACTCTTTGCTGGATTGTGTTTCATTGCTCAGAGTTACCCTTCACACTAAAGGAAAAAAAGAAAAAAAAACCAAGAGTACCTCCCTAATAGCAATCTTGCCCCCACTCCTGGGACGCCAAAATTACCATGCCTATATTGGAAAGGCTGTTGAAAAGTGACAATGTAATAATAGCATTCTTAAGACAGCGCTCTCAAGTCTTGTCGAAATTGCTAGGTACTCTGGGTAATTAAAACAATTATAATTGTTTGTTTCCATGTAATGCTTTAGCACTAAATCCATGTGGTGGGCATGGTGCACAACCAGATTCCAAACCGTAGCAGGAATTTTCTTTTAATCTTGAAGTCAATGAAATCGTCTGTATATATCTAGCAATACAAGACACTCAGGACACAAGAAAGACCATTAGATGTCATGTAGTCTGACCCCTTCATTTTATAAGTGAGGAGATTTGGATCCAGAACAAGGAAGAGACTTGACCAAGGGCTTTCCATAGGTTAAAAACAGAGCTGGAAATGAGCTCATTTCATTACACCACGCTGCCCTTAAATGTAAAGAAAAAACTGATGTCTAAGTGTATGAAGGACAAGAAAGAGATAAACACCTATAACTCATTCCTTTGATTCACTTTCTCGTTTCATGGTCACGCTGTTTTTTTCCTAACCTTACTTTTTCTCACCTTTTGACTGTACTGTTGACTCATACTTCTCTCCTGCTTACAACTCCAATGTCTCTCCATTCCTGTCTCTTCCTTTTGGAATCAGTTTTACTGCATTTAGAAGGAGTGCTCAGCATGTTGCCTAGCAAGGCTCTGAGCCGGTTGGAAGCCACTATGTTCTGACAGGTTGTGAATTTCACAGAAACTCTATAAAGAAGCCATTTTAAAACATCTACTTAATAAGAGGCCATGAAATGCACCGTATTAGGGCTACTGTGGAGAAGCTGTGTTGACTGTACAGAAAATCTTTAAAAATCTTATTTAGGAAACTATTCCAAATTAAATGCAATGGGGGAGGCATGTGTCAGTTTGGGCATCCATAAGAAAGTAATATCAAATACGCACCAAAATGTTGAAATCTAGGTGATGGGATTTTATTTGCATTTTTTTGTTGCCAGAACTTTCTAATCTTTCTGTAATGAATTTGTCCCATCATGTGTTAAAGCTGGATTCAAAAATGAAAAAGAATCTTGAATTTCTAAAGGCTTCTAACTGATTAGCAAGATGCAAGGTCATGTGCACTATCACTCAGGCTAATTGCCCTGTCACCAAGCATTTCATTGTGCACCCTGTCAACATCCCCATGTTAGCCAGGTGTCCTTGCTTGTCAACACCTGTGGACTACGCTGATGGGCCAGATCTACCCTGCAGCAAGAAGCCTGTAAGGGATACTTGACTCAGTCCTAACTTGGCTTCTTGCCAAGCTCCACCCTTGAAGAAGTCACTTAAGACCTGGTATTTCATTCCTCTTTCCCCATGTAGACATCTGTCTGAGTTCCTGACCTGTATTCACCTAGTCTGTTACTTGGGCTTCTGCTGCTTGGTGATGGGTCCCACAATGGAAGCCGGCTAGATTCCATAAGCTCCGCTCTCCTCTTGACTGATTTTCACCTGTGTCCTGCACACAGTAGAGATTTGCTGAACCTGTGGCTTAGCACCAAAACTGAACTCTTGGGCCTGAATGTGCCAATCTACCCCTTTCCTCCTAGTCTACCCTGCATATATCCATCCAAGTCTTGAGTGCTGACTCATGCATGCGGGCCGTGCGGTGACCTGGGCTGTACAACCCAAACCCTAGAGGTTGCCCATTTTTCTTAATCTGGCTTAGTCTGGGGCTGATGCCAGGTTCACAGACCTCTGCCATCCTCCCTCCTCTAGGTTATTTCAACATGGCAGATCTATTGTTAGGATGTGTAACATAACTCAAAACAGTTGTCTGGGATTCTCTTACTGTACTCAGGGATAAGTACAGCAACCTCAGAAAAATTTGTATTCATATATTTTTAATTACTGTATCTTGAAAACTCTAGCATACAAGAAAGATGGACAAAGTATGGTTTAACCTGCAAAACGTTCAAGTGGGGGAATCCGGGAAGGGAGTAGTGGCAAGAATTATTACTTATTAACAATCTTTAGTGGGAAACTGGGGTCCCAAGGTATACTAACCTTTGGGTCATAAAATTAGTTGCACACTCCCAAAGCAAGCTTTTACAATATGTTGCTCCTTTAATTTCTTAGGTGGAATTATTCGTGCAGAACTGGTTAAGCTGACTCATTGCCATTTATAAATCAAAACCAAACATATTCCTCTCTTCCGAATGTTGAATTTGACATTTGCTTGTCCCAACTTACAAGGTTCTAGTCCATGTTCCTACAAATGCAGAAATGAGCAAACATGTTCATGGTGGCATCTCCAAACCAACTTGACATGGGGAGCTTTTTAGGCTACTAGGAAGAAAGATGACCTCTCCTTTGTTGAACTTTGGGGGAGCCTGCATCACAATATCTCTCATCTCTAACAGTCAGTGAGGGTTTACTGGTGACCGCACAGTTTTACATGGGTGCAGGTTTGGTCCAGGAAAATGTTGTTACTGTAATACATGAAATATTCGTGCCACCATCACCCTAAGACTTGATTTCCTAGAATGCCTTATTAGCTAAGTGACATTTTATCAGCAAGCTCATTAGATCAGGGATTAGATGCCTGGCAGCTGACAACAGGAGATAATTCATTCTTTTAGTGTTTCAACAGATAGTTATTGAGCACCTACTATGTTTCAGGGTAAGTGCTGTCTACACTACAGGCAGTTCCTGACTTCACCAAATTAGGAGAACTCACTGTGTCTTTTTGGATGTATAACCACCGCCACCAAATGAGGAGAACTCATCATGTCCTTTCGAATGTATAACCACCCCCCCCCACATACCACTGAGTCCCAAAGAATGACCTATGCTATTTGACCTCATGCAATTCTCAGCCACCCTATACCTTATGTTTCTAACTTTGTCCATCTATTTAAACCATTTCCATTGTCCATCTGGTTCCATGAAAGCCCGCTGATGGCTATTTGAGGTCCTGCTTACCCCAAGTCAGATTTCCTGTGAAACTGTTGACTGGTTTTCTGCATCATTACTTCAAACACACACAAGAGCTAACTGCTTACGATGTGAATAACAAGATAACTCCAACCCAGTGGCTCTTGAAAGACAAGCCATAAAGATTGGATACAGTGATCAACTGTGAGTTCTTAACCTGGAGGGCTCCATTCGGATCCTCTTTCTACCACTTACTATACTTTTCTGCCCAGATTACTCATCTGTCAAATGCATATATTAATAGCACCTATTTCACTGAGGATTTTGGTGAGCTAATACATGTAAAATACCTATGCTAGTGCCTAGTACATAATAAATAAACATTCTTGTGATATATCCTAGCTATTATCATTACGTTTTAGATTGGGAAGGAATTGAGCAGTAATTGTGGGCTAGTGGCAATGGAGTTGATATTTTTGAGGCAGGGGCCTGGAACCTCCACATATGAGATGACATGGCTGTGAGCAGATTAGAACATGAGGTCCTGCCATTTTGAGAGGAGTCTCCTAATTTGAGTATATAGCAACCATTTTTTTCAAATGAAGTTTCTTTCATTGTTTTTTAGTGGTTTTTTCCCTCTCATTCAGAAAGCAAAAAATGGCCATTAAAATATCAGGGTAAAAAAGAAACAGAAAAGAAAGAGAAAGAGATAAATTGCTTATAAGCTCATCCCTCAAAAGACAGACAGTATTAGGACCTTAGGGTAAAACTTTACAGATAATTCTCAAGGCATGTGATATGGTAACACTTTCTGGTGACCAACTTTTAAAAAACTTAGCATTATATTATAAATATCATCATTAGGGGTGCCTGGGTGGCTCAGTCGGTTAAGCATCAACTCTTGATTTCAGCTCAGATCATGAGTTCAAGCCCTGCATCGGGCCCTCTGCTATCAGCAGATTCTCTGTCACCCTCTCTCTGTTACTACCCTGCTGAGGTGCTCTCGCTCTCTCTCTCAAAAATAAAATAAACATTAAAAAATGTAAAAAATATATATATCATTAGTAGGGGTACTTGGTTGGCTTACTCCATGGAGTAGATGACTGTTGGGGTTGTAAATTCAGGGTGTAGAGATTATTTAAAAATAAAATTTAAAAAAAAATCATCACTAGTTGCTGTATAGGAAACCACCCACATGCTGGACACATAAATTGTTTTCTCCTTTTAGTTATTGCAAACAACACCAAGATAAACATCTTCTTAGCACACAAAGATGTATATCCATCTTGGCCCACAATCTTAATTATTACCCTAGGATACTCTTCTCCAGAAGGTAAATTCTGTAGCTTATTTAGGTTGCGGTTTTGGTTGTTTGTCTTCTTTTTGTCTGAGAATTTTAATGACATACTGAAAAATTTAATTTTTACGTAAAATTTTAATTAAATACTGAAATATAAAGATAAATATGCATTGTGTAAAAGCTTCATGACCGTCATTGTCATTGCTGGGTAAAGCAGAGAAAACACTTTACATCCTGCTGGGTACCGGAAGTCTGGAGGCAGCAGGCTATGAGGAGAAGTGGGGGCGGGGCGCAGCTCTGGAGTCTACACACTCTTTCAATTCCGGGCTCAAGTACTAACTTGCAGTTGTATGACCTTGGGCTCGTTTTTAACCTTGCTGAACTTTAGTTTCTTCATATGAAACATCCCTTTTTATGACTTGGCCCATGCTTGTCTCTCCTATCTCATCTCTGTCTCTCACGGCTCCCATGGAACCCTCTGCCCCCAACTGCAAGATCCAGTCAGATTGAACTACTCCTCAGGCCTTTCACTCTGTTTGTCCCTTTACCTGTAGTCCAAGTCCCTCCTTGTATCTCCCTAATTAATATTGATCATGAGGGCTTCAGTTAGACATCACTCCCTCGAAGAAACCGTTCTGACCATCCCCTCAACCGGTACACTTCAGTTTGGGTGAGTTGCCCTCTTCTCTTGTGCCATGAAAAAACTACCCTTGCCGCCGTCATTTGTATACATCACACTGTAGTGTGTGGACCTGTTTGCGCTTCTGGTTCTTGTACTACACTACGAGGCCTTTGAGGTCAGGCACAATTTCTTATTTTTCTATGCATCCTCAGGAGCCAACACAGTGCATGGAAGCCGTGCGTACTCCTCAGAACTTGTCAAGTGACTGATGAATGAATGAAGTAGTATAACCACACCTGTTTACCAAACCATGTTAGCTAACAATTGGATGAAATAACGGAAGTGGAAATTCCTGGAAATGGCATCTCAGGGCACTAAAGGCAATTGATGGTAACTTTGTGACAAATCCTTTGCAATCACTTAAAATGGTCTGAATGTGAAGTTCTGGAGAACCTCTGTCTTTGTTTGAGTCTGTTGAAAGGTGAATTTCGTCAACACAGAACGAATGGAGGACAAAGGACCTTTTGTTTAAGACAGCTAAGCCCAGTGATTAGTGGTGAGGCGCCATGCCTAAATGCTTCCAGGGCCTGGGGTCAGCTCACCCAGACAGACCTCCCCTCTCTGGCCCCACACCTTGGACACAGCAGAGAAGGAGCAAGTGGGTAATGAAGAGAGAGAATAATGAAAAGGGGGCTGGAATACGAATCTGTGGGGGTAAATAATTGCAGCTTTTGCAGAGCAGCTGTGTTTCGAACAGACAAGTTATATATCAGAGCGTTCCACGGCCCCCAGGGAAGTGCCCTCCTGAACGCCAGTCACCTTCCATTCTTCCTGAGCCTTGCAGGCAACTGCACATCTTCCCTGTGGTGCTTCGCCCCTGCACTTCATTGGTCAATTCCCGGTGACCTCCTGAGATGCAAATGATCTACTGAGTGTGGATCTCTCAGCAGAAGAACTGTTTTTAACCAAACATTCTTGCAGTTCTGACAGTCTGGCACAAAACTGCTTAGTGGCACCTAGGATCACAAAGGCTGGTCTTGCTCTCAGCTGCCGGGGATGGCAGGTTCCAAGTCCTTTTAGGAAATTGCCGGCTCACCTAGGCCACCTCCCAGGTGGTTCTGCCCCTCGGGCCATTCCCTTTTGATCCCCAGACAACATTCAGCTCAGTCAGTTTGAGAATTTCTCAGTCTCCAAGCTGCAGTTGACAACTGTGTGACCTTAAAGCACAAGTGAGGACCAAGCTCTTATTTGTGTTATATGTTTGTATTTGTGACAGGACAATGATGCAAATACGGGGCAAAGGGCATTTGAAAGAAAGAGAAAATCCTATAGAATTCAGAGGAATCTTGCTCTTTGGCCAGTTTCACAGGGAGAAGCCCCACAGAGGGCTCTAGCTCTGGCTGGGAAGCCTCGGCTAGTCCTCCCCTGGCCTGGGCTGACGGCCTGGCCGCGCGCCGTGATGAAAGGTGAAGGGGTGGCAAAGCCCCAACTCACTGAAACTCTGCAGAGATTCCCACGAGTGCAGACTTGAACAAACACCCAACCACCACCCACCCAGCTCCAAAGATGGTTCCTGGTTCCCGCCCCCAGCACCCACAATGCTCTGGAGTACAGGTTCCCTCCTCCTTGCAGCTGCAGGGGTGGGTAGAGAAGAGGCAATGGGAGGAGTGGGGGGTGGGGGGTGGGAAGGCTTGAGTCCAGGCCTCTCCTCTGAGATCAAGCATCCAGAGGACGGCCTGGCAGCCGGGTGACAGCAGAAGGTGTGGGGCCCCTAAAGGGGCGGGACTAGTACATTTGGCCTGCTGCTCAGCCTGGCCCTGGGCCAGACAAAGCACAAGCACTTCCTTTCTTTTTCAGTTCAATTTATTTTCTGAATCAACAAACCTTAGGCTATGAGGGGCAAAGCAAACTCAGTAGTTTAAACAAAGGCATTCATCAGGCAGCTGGGGCCCCCTGCAATGACAGATCAATCCCCCCCTTACCCTGGCAAAGAACCAGCCAACCTCGGTGGACTGGGACCCTAGGATTCCAGGATGATTTTTCTGACTTGGTTTTGAAGCTCCTTCTCTTGGACTTCTTTGTACAGGCAGGGGGGCGGTGAGGTGATAGGGGCAGTGCGTCACCCAACACTACTGGAGCATCCAGTGTGGGGCAGGCTGCTTGGAAATAGAGGGAGGGTATATCATGAGTTCTTGGAAAACTAGGAAGCTTTGCAACCTGCACAGTGACCCCCACTTGAGCCATGAACCTACTATGTAACCAGTTACCAGTCAAAATTTTAAAGTTACACAGAGTAGGGGCACCTGGGTGGCTCAGTCAGTTAAGCGTCCAACTTTGGCTCAGGTCATGATCTCACAGTTCGTGGGTTCGAGCCCCGCATCAGGCCCTGAGCTGGAGCCTGCTTCAGATTCTGTCTCCTTCTTTCTCTGCCCCTCCCCCGTAAAAAAATTAAAAAAAAAATAAAGCTATACAGACTAAGGCTCGAACCCCAGCTCATTAACTTAAGTAGCAATCTGACCTTGGGTAAGTGGACCTCTCTGCAACTCAGTTTACATGCTTGTAAAATAGAAAAGTACTATACCAGGCCTCATCCTCATTCCAGGCCTCATTGCTGCTTGGACACAAATATCAGTACATGTGTTCACCACCTAATTTGAAGCCAGATTCCATAAGGCATTGGTGTGGCAAATACTGGCTCTGTTCTAAGTGTTTTACATATTCATATTTGCCTATTACTTATTATTTACACATTCATTTAACCTTCGTAGCAATCCTATGGAGGAGTACTAATATTATCCCCATTTTACAGATGAGAAAGCCCACAGCACAGAGAGATTGTGTAACTACCTTAGACAGTGATATTTCTTTGATTTGTGTGAATGTGACATGAAGTAGTCCAAGCAAAATACACCTGTAACATAGGCTGTCCATAATTATGATCTGTGATTATTAGTCGGCAGTACTGTTACCATTACCATTAACTGTGTTCGCATAACTATGAGTAGTTATCACAGACTAATTTAAAATGTAGGTAAACACAAAGGGTTTGGCTATTTCCATCTGCTTCCTTAAAGGAAGCCCAACGGTATTTTAGGTAACTCTAGACAGTTATTATGGACCCTCCCAGGATTAATGGCTCCAGGGGGAAAGAGCGAATCCCCTGGGGCTATGGTCTAAACAAAGGGCAAACCTCTAGAAAGCCAGGATGAACTCACCCTGGGAAGCTCCAGAGGAGGAAGCACAGACCTAGGCAAACAGCTCTTATTGCCTGGCAGTGGGCAGCAAAGTCAAGACTTAATCCAAAGAAACTCCAAGTTGAGGGTGAAAG
Source organism: Suricata suricatta (assembly GCF_006229205.1). Classification (NCBI taxonomy): domain Eukaryota; kingdom Metazoa; phylum Chordata; class Mammalia; order Carnivora; family Herpestidae; genus Suricata; species Suricata suricatta. The sequence continues at coordinate 93,543,354 of NC_043717.1, forward strand.
ACCATTCTGTGTTGGCTTACCAAGTATAGAAGTAATGAGTTCTGCAAGCAAGGGAGACGGGACTTAACAAGCCCCTCTCGCTTGGGTAATTGAATCAGGAATCGGGTAATTCATTTATCTTCATAACGACTTCATGAGGTAGGTACTATGATTATCCCAATTTTAATGATAAGGGCACAGGCTCAGAGAGGTGAAGTGACTGACCTGACGTTCCACGGCTCAAGACTGCTAGAGCTAAGACTAGAACTCTTTCCACAGCCCCATTCTGTAAATCCAAACAGAATTCATTATTGTCCACCCTAAACGTGCTCCTTTTATTCTGTTCTCTGTCTTGGTGAATGGGGGCCACCATCCAAGCAGTCACCCAGACAGAAATTTGAAGGCCATTCCTATGTCCAGAGCAGCGTCAGTTGCTTCTCGAAACTCTACCTCACGAACATTTCTTGTATCCATCCTTCCTGACTCCATCATTCCATATCAGGCTGGAATATTGATATTGGGGAATGTGTGTTAGGACATGGGCTGACTATCTACCACTGGAACCACTGAACGGGAAGCTATCATCCAGATTCTGCCTGGCATCTCCAGCACTTAGAACACGTATTTCATGAAGTATTGGCTGAGTGGATGGATGCATAAATGGATGAGTAAGCAGATGCAAATATCTCCACTTCGAGATTCTTTTTATTAATCTTTTTGTAAAGTTTATTTAATTTGAGAGAGAGACAGAAAAGGCACGAGTAGAGGAGGAGCAGAGAGAAAAGGAGAGAGAGAGAATCCCAAGCAGGCTCATCACTGTCAGCACAGAGCCAACGTGGAGCTCAAACTCACAAACCGTGAAATACTGATTGAGCCAAAATCGAAAGTCAGCCACTTAACCGAATGAGCTACCCATGCGCCCCCCCACTTTGAGCTTCTTAAACTCCTCAGTGATTCCCCACCACCTTCAGGATAGAGGCCAAACTTTATATAGAGACTAGTTGGCCTGAATGATATAGCTGCCGACTTCCTCTGCTTCAGCTTGGCTCTCAGATTGACTTTTATTTTTCCCATTAAAGAGCCATGTTCTCTTTCCCATATTGGCCCTCAATTTTTCCTTTCTGCGGACTACCCCCCGCCACACACACACACACTAGCTCCTGGTCTTCACCTCCTTAGCTCCTGCTCAGCAATATAAATGATTTATTCTTTGGAAAGTTTTTCCTGATACCCCAAATCCAAGTTTTTTGAGTTGCCAGAACTCAGTCTCAGATTGGACAAGTGACTTGCCAAAGGCCACACAGCTTGTAAGTGGCAGGGTCCAATGTACCCTGCTTTATTAGATCCCAATACACATTATATCATTTGTATTACTTCTCAACAACTCAGGGAACTAAGGAGTTAAGTGACTGGCCCAAGATTACACACCTAAAGTGATGCAGTTTTGTAACCCTAAATCCAGGTACATTCTACTATACCAGATCAATTTTATCTCATTGGAGTTTGAAAAACTTTGCATTATGAAGGGGTAGGGTATCTATTTCATTATTGACAAAGGTACAAAAGATCCCTCATCATTATAAATCGGAAAACCAGCTCCTAGACAAAGATCTCAAGGGTACATACTACTACCAATAAAAAAAAAAATCCCTGGACAGTTCTTTGCTTTCTTATTTAGCTTGAATAGTGCTCCATCTTGGCACTGCCTCCCCTCTGAGTCTTTCACAAAATGTGGCCTGGTGGCCTTTATGATGGGTTCCCAAGGGAATGAGGTGGGCTGACTCACTACCTTCTCTCTTTGGATAAGCCACTGGGTACACACTGCAGTGGCCAACACCGTCACTCAGCAATCAGGTAAGTTGTAAGATTTGAAATGATTCAAACTTCTAGGGGCGCTTGGGTGCTGCAGTCGGTTAAGCGTCCGACTTTGACTCAGGTCAGGATTTCACAGTTCAAGAGTTCAAGCCCCACATCAGGCTCTGTGCTGATAGCTCAGATCTTGGAGCCTGCTTCGAATTCTTTGTCTCCCTCTCTCTCTGCCCCTCTCCTGTTTGTGCTCTGTCTCTCTCTCTCTTTCTCTTTCTCTCTCTCAAAAATAAACAGGGGTGCCTGGGTGGCTCAGTCTGTTAAGCATCTGGCTTCAGCTGAGGTCAGATCTCATGTTCGTGGGTTCGAGCCCCGCATCAGGCTCTGTACTGACAGCTAGCTCAGAGCCTGGAGGCTGCTTCGGATTCTGTGTCTCCGTCTCTCTCTGCCCCTCCCCACTCATGCTATGTCTTTCTCTGTCTCAAAAATAAATAAAACATTAAAAAAATTTTTAAATAAATAAACATTAAAAAATTTAAAACTAGAAATTATTCAAACTTCTTAATTTGACTTTGGGTTCTAAAAACCATCGAAATGAAGTGTGCTTTTGGAAATTCACAAACAGCAGCTTTTCTTCCCTTCTGTCATGCTTCTATAAAGACAGAATTGCGTCATGCAGTGGGGACATCAGACAGGACTGTGTCAGATATGGTGCTGAGATTAGTATAGTCTTGAAAGTCTCCGTCTAACCCAGAGAGGAACAGTTCAGGCTTAAAAGAAGGTCATCGTACAATGACACTACTGCTCCTGTACCTGTAGGTGTTGGGAGGACTCATCCTCAAGCTAGACACTTGATCTTCTCTACTCTTTCTGAGAGCTCAGAAGGCCTCCGCTTTGGTTTCATCTTCCTTTTTTCTGTCAAGAAAAGTCTTGATCCAGGGGTGCCTGGGGGGCTCAGTCAGATAAGAGTCAGACTCTTGGTTTTGGCTCAGGTCATGATCTCATCATTGGTGAGTTCGAGTCCCACGTGGGACTCTGTGCTGTGTCAGCTCATAGCCTGCTTGGGATTCTCTCTCTCTCTACCTCTCTCCCCCCACCACGTGTTCTGTCTCTTTCTCTCTCCCTTTCTCAAAATAAATAAATAAACTTAAAAAATTTTTTTAATGTCCTGGTCCTCAGGTTGAAGAGGCAAAACTGAATTTATGCGAAAATCTGCCTTTATTTTAAAAAGTAGTTATCTTATTCCCTTTCTCCTCCTGCAAGTCCACTCCCATCATCATTCTGTAAAGTCCTTCTTTAGTACTTAAGGATTGAGCCCATGATCAGTGCAACCCTAGGGGTGGTGTTGATATTTGACAATGACCAATTTTATTAAATAAATATGACAGCTTGTGAAGTACAATGAGGTTTTCACTAAAACACATTTTCTTCATTGGATTGATTACATTTTAGGAGGCACATTCCAGTAAGTCTGCAGTCCCGTATCTATCCTGCATCCCCCAAATACTCTTGGATACGCATAAAGGAAAAAGCTGGCTAATAGTCTCAGATAGTTCATCTATAAAATCATCGCATAGTGTCTCAGAGTAGAGACATACAAAGGGACTTCAAAGATCCAGGATGTCTCGGGGTCAGCCACTTTTCCCAGCAAGCTAACTGAAGGCATTAACAAGTCAAAGACAGGTCAATAACCGAGGGAGTTTGTCAATCACAAGAGGGCAGTGAAAGGAATCCCTGAAGCCAAAATTGGTAGCACTACTCAGGGGAGAGTGCGACCTTGTTCAAGAACTTTACTTATTCCTATGGTAGAGTCTACTGTGTCCAGAACACAGACTGGAACACATGAAGACTCAGGAATAATTTGTTAATGAAATTCCTCAAATGAATGAATGGGTGACTTAAAGGTCTCAGTGACAGGGCATTTGTGGAAATGGCTGCATTAGCATCCATCAAATATTAGCATCATGGGTCTCATTCCTTTTAATCTGACTCTTCTGACACTTGGTATCTGATATAACTGTTGAGAGGACCCTAGTACCCCCAGTCCCACTGTAAATGGTGCCACTGGCATCCCAACTGTAAGCCTCAGTCTCTGACATCAGTGCTTGTGCAGTGCGACAAATCACGCTTCTGAGTCTGGAGCCTTGAGCCAGATCTCAGACACCAGCAAATTCATGCAGATAATGTTACTGGGGGTGGAGTAAAAACAAAGCGTTCTGGATGTCGATTAGTCTCACCCAGGAGACATTCTTCTGTCTGATCATGGGTCCTTTTTGTATGTCTACTACTGTACTTTTTGTAAAGTCAACACCAATGCCCAAGACTCCATTATTTTTCCCCTTGCAGCCAATTATTTTCTGAAATTTTATCTTAAAGAACAATTCTCCCTGGGACTGATCCAAGCCTCTTGAGACTTCAGTCAATTTTTGGTATCAGAAGCCCCTCTGTGTGACTCTATTTAGCTGCTAATGGTTCTCTCTGCTATGGTTCCAAGGATTTCTTCATCCTGCTTAGGAAATTAGTACTAATGGAAGAGGGTATGTTTAGGTTGCTTTTTTTCCTATCTCCAACCAAAGTCCCAGAGAATATGGTGCTGGGGTGCATTTTATGGAATTAACAGGGCTGAGGGACCTATTTTAAATATTTTATTTTTATTTATGTACGTATTTATTTATTTTAAACATTTATTTTGTTTTGAGAGACAGAGAGAGACAGTGCATGAGCAGGGAAGGAGCAGAGAGAGGAGACACAGAATCCAGAAGCAGGCTCCAGGCTCTGATCTGTCAGCACAGAACCTGACACTGGGCTCGAACCCATGAACTGCACGATCATGACCTGAGCCAATGTTGGACGCTTAACCAACTGAGCCACCCAGGTGCCCCTAAATATTTTAAGTAATCTCTACACAGAACATGGGGCTCAAGCTCACAACCCCAAGATCAAGAGTCACATGCTCCACCGACTGAGTCAGTCAAGGGCCCCCTGAGGGAACTTTTAAAGCTTTTGAATCAATGAAAAAAATTCATACCATCGTCTCCTTGACCTCTAGAAACCACTTTCTCTGGGGCGCCTGGGTGGCTAGTTGGTTAATCATCCGACTTCGGCTCAGGTCATGATCTCATGGTTTCTGGGTTCGAGCCCCGCATCGGGCTGAAAGCTAGCTCAGAGCCTGGGGCCTGTCTTCAGATTCTGCATCTCCCTCTCCCTCTCTCTCTGACCCTCCCTTGTTCATGCTATCTCTCTCTCTCTCTCTCTCTCTCTCAAATAAAAACAGTAAAAAAAAAAACATTTAAGAAACCACTTTCTCACAGAGCTCCTCATCGATGGGTAAGGAAGGAAGGATCTGCTAATTGCTTACAATAGTCATGAAAGGCTCACTGTATACCAAATTCTATGGCCTTTGGTGGCAACAGAAAATAATTAATGTGAGGGAGCCGTATGACAGGGTTAGAAGGCTACTGGTAGATGAGTCTTCTGAATTCGATGGAGTAGTGGAGAGTCTTCTGGATTGGAAGTCCCAGCTCTGCATCTATCTGCTCTGTAATCTTGCATAAGTCAGTCACTCAAGCTTCCTGAACCCCCTTACCTCTTAATTTGCCAAACGGGGAAAGACTGACCTTTCCCCACCTTCACTCACAAAGTGGAATGCAGGATCAAATGAATGAATAGATGTGAGATTGCTTTATAAATTTTAAAGTGTTTATCCATTGATGACTCACTACTATCACGGTCATCATCATCATCATCACCCCTCCTCCTCGTCAGTGTACTGAGGTTAAGGAGAAAAGATCCTGTTGGATGAATGGATGCTAACTTAAGCTTCCACTCCCCTCAGGACATGGCTGCTTATGGGACTGCAGTCAGGGCTCTCACCACCCTCAGTGACACCACGATTGCTACTTACAGAGCAGCTTTCCCAGGGCAAAAGGGATCAGATGCTGTGACACCCGAATTGCTGGGTATCGAATCTCTCCCATTATCTTCCCAAGAAACACAATGTGTTGCAGCTGGAAAGAGACAAACTGATCTAAAGCAAAACCATGCTGGCTCCAAGTTGCTGGAGTCGGCTCCTCGGAAGGTGAATGTTATAAAGCTACAGTACTCTGTCCCCTCAAACCCCCATTGAATTGGATCTGAATTTAAGCTACACATTCAGAAAGCTCTTCCGTCACTCTTTGTCAAAGATTTCTCTTTGAGTTGCTTGGAATATCTATTAAAAATGTAGCCTAAAGCAGTGTCTTTTGAATACCCAGCCCACTAATTCGGGCACTGGAGCACTGTGAGCGCACACCACCAGCCTGCGAATGGATAAACTACCCAAAAGACATTTTCCACCCTTCAAATAGAGTTCCAAGAAAGAATAGGAAATGCTTCATACCTCTAATGGAAGCTATTTGCTGAAAAAAACAAGTCATTCAGGTCCGTGGACCTAGAAATGCCGTTCGCAAATAAAAGTGAAAGGAAGAGACAGAAAAACAGCGGCTGAAGCCATGAAGTCATCACCCACAAAGCACATATTCAAATAAAAATGAAATACTCATTTGAAAAACGGGTTACCCACACACCCAACAGCAGTTGTTAGTTTATGTATTAAAAAAAAACAATCAGCATTTTGTACGGATCTCAAAGAAAATGAGCGACTTGTTCCTTGTTAGTGGCTAATATAAATATCAGAGCAAATAGCATCTTTTGTTCAAAAAAATCATAGAACATTTCAAAATGCTCCTACATAAATCCTTACATCAAAATGTACATATCTTAAGATTCTGGAAGATGAACCCCAAATGATGTGCTTAATACATTTGTTCTTCCTTGAAGAGATGAGGTATAATTGTACGCAATCATCTTGTAGCTAGGAATTATATTAAGAACCCTGAACTATAAGTACCAAATCAAACTAAATAGTCTCTTATCCTATTTTTCTCTTCACACTTGTCATTACTTCCTGAAGTTCTCATTACTGCTGCATAATTCTACCCGCTTCCCCAACCTCGTAGGTTTCCTTCTCCTTTCCCCTCAGAACCACAGTTTTCTCCCCCCAAATGTTCCTGGGGTGAGACTCACAGATTATTTCAATGAGCACTAATACCTTTCTGGGCAGGACAAATCAGTTCTTGCTGCTTTGTCTTTTTACAAATATTTAGCGTCTCTTCAAAACTCACTTTTGTTGTCCCTTGAGAAAAGAGAAACCTGTTCTAGAAGAAAGGTTAATGGGAAAACACGAGCTACACTGTGATATCAAGCACAGACTTCTTTTTCCAAAGCTAAAAACCACAGTCCTTCATTCGGTTCTAAAGAAGACATAACATCGCCGGCTAATGGGCTGTCCACAAATGACCACTATTGAATGAATAATAAAGGAATAATAGCAATGTGATTTCCACTTACATCAACCACAAAAATCTTCTGGGAATCATCCAAAAACTGCACTTTTAGATGGAGCATTCTTGGAGAGGCCGCTGGGCTGCGAGCAGGCTCGGAGTGCTGTGGGAGCTGTAGACAGGAAGAGGGGCTTCCTCCAGCTGCATGCAGTGCGCTCGGGGGCGGGGGGTGGGGGTGGGGGTGGGAGTGTGGGGGTGGGGGGAGTGCACCCCACCCAGGCGCCCCCCCCCCAGCAGGGTACACTTCAGTTTGCTCCAAGTGATGCACACCCAAGGGCGTTTGTGCTGCGCAGCGCTGGTGATCAATAGCATCTGGGCAGTCTATTTGGTCAACGTCAAATCCAACTGGACTCTCTCTAGCCCTCTTAAACTAGTTCCTTTCTTCAAAGGAAAATAGAAAGAGAGAAATCACTTGCAAGCCCTGGGGATTTTCTTTATTTCACAAAAGCACAATGGGAAAACCCTAGGTGAAGCTTCGATAAACCGGAGAGCAGCCCTCTCTCCAAAGTAAAGGGATTAGAGTTGGTCTCAGATTGTACTAGAAATTTCATGGCCGAAAGAGGAAGCTTTATATATAATGATTTTAATTGCTTGAATTTACATGACTTAGAAATGAAAACCGTGTTAAAAGGAATATACAGAAAGGTTCACTCCCACTTCTGCCCCCTCTATTCCGAGCAGAACAGTGCCCAGTGAATACGGGCTGCCGATTGTGCACTTCTATCAGTAACCAATTGTATGAGGGTTTTGCTGTTGTTACTTAGCTTTCAGTTGTCTTTAAGCAAATACTGTACAAGCAAGTTTGAGCATATTTCTCATATGTAAGTAGCATGCCATTACACCGGTTCATGCCTTCCTTTTCTTACTTTACATATCATTGTGGTCTCTCTTTCGCTGTGCCTGGAGGGCTTTCTCGTTTCTTTTGACAGCCACGTGATTCTGCATGGTGTAGGTAAAACAGAGCTTACTGAAATGGTTCCTATTGGTGGACATGGGTTGTTTCCAACCTTTTGCTATTGTAAACAAGGCTGTGCTGAATATCTTCATATGTGTGTGCAGGTCTGGCTGTGGGATAGGTTTCCAGAAGTAGGAATGTCTGTCAAGGATTTCGTATTTGTAATTTTGATAGCTATTTCGAAATTTTCCTCCATGAAGGTTGTCATCGGTTGAGTTGGGTCCCCCAAAATTCATGTGTTTAAGTCCTAGCCCCCAGTTTCCTGAAATGTGGCTGTATTTGGAGACAGGGTCTATAAAGAGATAATTAAATTGAAATGAGACCATTAGGGTGGGCCCTAATCCAGTATGACTAGTGTCCTTATAAGTAAAGATGAAGGCACAGATGCGCTCAGGGGAAAGACCATGTAAAGGCACAGGGAAGAGAAGACGGCCACCTACGAGCCAAGGAAAGAGGCCTCAGAAGGAATCGACCCCCTCAGCGCCTCTCAGACTTGAGGACTCCAGAAACTGTGAGAAAATAAATGTCTGTTCTTATAAGTCACCCTGTCTCTGGCACTTTGTTACAGGAGACCTGCCAAACTAGTACAACAGCTGCAACAGTATGCAGCCCCACCAACAATGGAGGACAGTGCCTATTTTCTCCAGGCTCACTGACAGGGCATGGTGGCAAACTTTGGGGTTTCTTCCAAATTGATAAATGAGAAAAAGACTCTCAGTGCAGTTTTTTATTGTTTTATTTATTTTTACTTTTGAGAGAGAGAGATCATGATAGAAGTGTAGAGGGAGGGAGGGAGGGAGAGAGAGAGAGAGAGAGAGAGAGAGAGAGAGAGAGAGAGAGAGAGAGAGAGAAATCCTCAGTGCAGAGCCCTGTGTGGGGCTCGATCTCACAACCTTAGGATCATGACCTGAGCCAAAATCAAGACTGGGTCATCCAACTGACTGAGCCACCCAGGTGCCCCCTCAGTGCAGCTGTAAATCTGAATTTTAATTTTTCATTTTAGGAGGGAAGTTGAGAGTCTTTTCAGAAGCTTAAGGGCCATTTAGAGTTGTTTTTCTGTGACCTATCTGTTCATGTAGTTCCACAGCCTCTCTTTAAAATATTGGCTGTTGTCCTTTTCTCTTCAGTCTGGAGGAACTATCTCAACATTAGCTTTGTCTGTGATATGAGGTACAAATATTTCCTTCCCTTCGTCCTTTGCCTTCCAACTTTGCTTATGGTGTCTGTGTGTTGTTTACCATGGGAAGTTTTTGATTTTGTGTTGTGAAATTTGAGTCATAGGTAGAAATGCCTTCTTCACTTCAAGGTTTTCCTTAGTACTTTTGTGGTATCGTTTTTTAGATTTAAATCTTTATCTATTTGGATTTTTTTCTTGATTTATCATGTGAAGTGTATATCAAATTTCATCTGTTTCCAAATGGATACCTAATTGGCCCAATGTCATTGATTAGAAAGTTCCTTTCTACCCCCATTAATTTGAGAAGGTGCCTTTATCATATATAATTGCTGTCATCAGTTTGGCAATTTTCATTCTCTTCTATTCATCCTCCACTTCTACACTGTTTTGATTTTTTGGCACTGTTTTAATTTTGGAGGCTCTAGAGTATGTTTTATTTTTTCTAAGTTTATTTATTTTTTTAAAGTAGTCTTTACACCCAATGTGGGGCTCAAACTCATGACCCCAAGATCAAGAGTCAAACACTCTACTGACTGAACCAGCCAGGCACCCCTCTAGAGCAGGGCTGCTCCATACCACATTGCTTTTCATTTAGAGTTTTCTTGGATTTTCTTGTTTACTTACTTTTCTATACAAGCTTGTGAAAAGTATATTAAAATTATAAATTTACTTATGGAAAGCTGATATCTCTGGGATGGCGATTCTTCTTATTCATGAGGCATGTATGTCAATTTGCTCAGGTACGCTTTTATGTCCTTGTCTGGAAAGTTGTGCTTATAAACATTTTCAACCATACACAAAACCAAAGAGTTTAGTACAATAAACTCCCAAGCACTCATCATACGGATTAAATAGTGTTATGAGCTAAATTGTACTCTCTCATAATTTATGTATTAAAGCCTCAAACCCTGGTCCTTCAGAATGTGACTATATTTGGAGATAGGGCCTTTAAAGAGATAGTGAAGGTAAAATGGGGGTCTTTAGAGTAAGCCCTAATCCAATCAGACTGATGTCTTCATAAGTAAAGGAAATTTGTCCACACAGATACCAGAGATGTACACGCACCAAAGAAAGAGCACATGAGGACATATCAAGAGGGTGGCCATCTGCAAGCCAAGGAGACAGGCCTCAGAAGAAATCAACATCCTGATACTTTGATCTTGGATTTCTAGCCTCAAGAACTGTAAGAAATAAATTTCTGTTGTTTGTGGTATTTTGCTATGGCAGTCCTAGAAAATGACTACAAATAACAGTATTAAGGCTTAGCCCTTTTTTTCTCTCTACCTCCCAGGAATTATTTTAAAGCAAATCTCAGACATCTTGTCATTTCACTCCCCTCATATGCTTACTATTCATCTCTTAAAGATATGAGCATTTTGGGGTGCCTAGATGGCTCAGTCAGTCCAGCGTCCAACTTTGGCTCAGGTCTTGATCTCATGGTTGGTGAGTTCGAGTCCCTTTTCAGATCCTCTGTGCCCCTCTCTCTCTCTTTGCACCTTCCCCACTCATGCTCTTTATCAAAAATAAATAAACATTTAAAAAATACATGGGCATTTTTGTATAACCCCAAGACCATTATCACAACTAAAAAAAGTTCTTGTTATCACATTACACACAGTCCATATTCAAATTTCTCCCAATTGTTTCATCTTTTTTTTTTTTTTACAGTTGGTTGGTTTGAGTCAGGATCCAAACAACTTCCATACATTGCATTTAGTTGTTACATCTATTAATTTTCTTTTAATCTATAGCAGTGCCCTTCCTCCCATGCCTTTGATTTAATGCCTTTGATTGAAGCAACTTGGCCAATTGTCCTACAGAGTGTTCCACATTCTGATTTGTCTGCCTGCCTCATTGTGTTGTCATTGTATATGTTATCCTGCTCCTCAAGTTCTTGTAAATGGAAGATAACTATAAACGCTTGATGAGATTCACATTCAACTTTTTTAGTGAGGAGACTTCATAGTTGATGTTTTGTGCTTCATGTTCCATCACATCAAGAGGCTTATGTCTGGTCATTTCTAGTGAGGTGAAGATTGATTGATGAGTTTAGGTTATGCACATCAAAGAATTTGAAAGTATTCCTCACATAGGTTTTGTGCATTTCTTATACATTCACTCTGAGGTATTTACATTGTGTGGTTGCTTTTTTCAATGGGGGGGAATCTCTCTTTCCATTAAATCTTCTAACTAGAAGCTGTTTGCATATATGAAGGATATTCTTATATATTAATGTTCTATCTTGCTAACATACTGAAATTTCCTAAATGTTGGTGGTAGTTTTTCATTTGATTCTTAAGTTTTTGGATATGAGACAATTATATTACATGTGAATAGAAATGGTTTATCTCTTCCTTTCCAATTCATATAATGCTAATTTCTTTCTTTTAGCTAATTGGATTGTCTAATAACTCCAATGAAAGGTGAAATCCTAGTGGCAACTGTGGGCATCCTTTTCTTTCTCCTGAGTTTAGTGAGAATGATCCCATTGTTTCCTCATTCAGTAAAACACTGATTTTTGATACATTTATGGAGTTCTTGAGTGGCTCAGTCAGTTAAGCATCTGACTCATGATCTCGGCTCAGGTCATGATCTCTTGGTTCGTAAGATTGAGCCGGGAGTCGAGCTCTGCACTGACAGCGAGGAGCCTGTTGGGATTCTCTCTCCCTCTCTCTGCCCCTCCTCAACTTGCACGTGTGAGTGATTCTCTCTCTCTCTCTCTCTCTCTCTCTCTTTCTTTTAACCTTAAAAAAATACATGTAAACTTGATTGGTCAAGAAGCCCAAAACACCATCCTTTGTCTGTATTGAACTTATTCTATGTCACTAAGTAAATAGACTGGAAAAATTAGACCAATCAAATGCTGGCATCTGATGGACAAAAGTGCATACTTTTGCTAATATTTTGACGGCTCACAGTACAGTCTCCACAACAACTCCAAGTGGGGAGGCAGCTGCAAGGCTGGTGGAAAAAACAGTAGTTCTGGTGATCAAAGAATTTATTTTAAATCTTAACCAGCAATGTGACCTGAGGTAGATAACATCAGCTTTCTGTGCCTCAGTTTCCTAACCTATAAAGCAAGGTGACAGTTCTAATCCATAAGGTCGTGCATAAGTGCACACAGTTGGCACTCAGCAAATGTTTTATCGATAGGTGAATATTAAGGAAATAAATATGAATAAGTCACTCTTTGCTGAATCTTAAAGTGGTAAAAGAAAAAGGAGTTCTCTCTTTTCCTCTCTTTTTCCACCTAGACTTTATTCCTTCGGTTATTACTGGCAACATGTTACTAATAGACTGTGATCCAAAACAGGAAACTGTCCTAAAGGAAATTTTCATAGTCTACTTTAAAGCAAAAATCCAAAGTTGAGCTCACCCTTGGAAAAATTAGCCTGGCTGGTCTGTCTTCACTTAGTTCCTCCACACAGAGGGAGGTGGAGAGGGAGAGCTGGGCAAGAGGCCAGAGTAGAAGTAAAAGGAGACTGAAGAGTGGATTCCAGGGTTTGTGAGCTAGGATGGAAATAGAAGACTATACAATGTAGCTTTTACCATTATCATTTAGAAATAAATAGAACAAACCCAAGCCAAAAATAAAAAGCACCACGCACACAACTGTTTTTTCCTAAGATCCAAATAGTGATCTGAGGCATGACTTAAGGAATAGAAGTAAAGAATTCTGACCAGAATTACGGCCACAGTTCCTGTCATTTCATCATTTGTGTCTTATTTCTTTGGGGTTAACATTATTCTTTTCCAAGAGTCCCTTAGTTTTCCCCAGCTTTGTTGAAATATAATTGACATATAACATTGTGTAAGTTTAAGGTGTACAACGTGATGACTTTATATATATATATATATATATATATATATATATAGTGAAATGATGACCTCAGTAGGGTTAGTTAACATATCCTTTACCTCATGTAATAACCATTTCATTTTTGTAATGAGCATATTTAAGATCTACTCTCCTATTAACTTTCAATTATACAATACAGTATTGTTAACTATAATGACCATGCTGTACATTGGATTTCTAGAACTTACTCATTTTCTTTTTTCTCTTTTTATTTTTTTCATTTCCTTTTTTCTTGAGGAATTTATTTTTATTTTATGTTTAAGTTTATTTATTTATTTTGAGGGAGAAGGGGCAGAGAGAAACAGGGAAAGAGAGAATCCCAAACAAGTTCCATACTGTCAGTGCGGAGTCTTGATGTGGAGCTCGAACTCATGAACTGTGAGTGCATGACTTGAGCTGAAGTCAGACATTTAACCAACCAGGCCACCCAGGTGCCCCTAGAACTTACTCATTTTCTAATTGAAAATTTGTATACTTTGACCAACATTTCTCCATTTCACCTGCCTCCCAGTCCCTTGCAACTACCATTCTATTCTGTTTCTGTGAGTTTGGCTTTTTTAGATTCTAGATATAAGCAATATCATACATTATTTGTCCTTGTTTGGCTTATCTCACTGAGCATCAAGCCCTCAAGTCTATCCAAGTTGTCGCAAGTGACAAGATTTCCTTCTTTCTCATGGCTAAATAATATTCCTTTGTATATATATTCCACATCTTCTTTACCCATCCATCTGTAGACTGGCACCATTATATCATGGCCATTGTGGGTAATGCTGCAATGAATGTGGGGGTACAGTGTCTCTTTGAGATCTTAACTTCATTTCCTTTTGATATATACCCAGAAGTAGAATTGCTGGACAATACAGTAGTTCTGTTTTTGAGGAGATACCATACTATTTTCCATGGTGGCTGCACCAATTTACATTGCCACCAGCAGGGCACCAGCATTCTCTTTTCTCCACATTTTTGCCAACACTTGCCATCTCTTGTCTTTTTGGTAATAGCTGTTCTAAAAAGTGTCAGATAATTTCTCATTGTGGTTTTGATGTGCATTTCCCTGATGATGAATGATATTAAACATATTTTCATGTACCTGTTGACCACTCATATTTCTTCTTTGGACATATGTCTGCTCAATTCCCCTGTCCATTTTTTAAATTGAATTATTTTGGTGTGTGTGTGTGTGTGTGTGTGTGTGTGTGTGTGTGTGTGTACGTATGAGAGGTTTTGCTATTGAGTTGTATGAATTCCTTATATGGTTTGTATATTAACCCCTTATTGGATATGTGATTTAGAAATATTTTCTTCCATTCCATAGGTTGCTTCTTTGTTTTGTAAATTGCTTCTTTTGCTATGTAGAAACTTTTTAGCTTGATGTAGTCTCACTTATTTAGTTTTGCATTTGTTGTTTGTGCTTTTGGTGTCCTATGCAAAAATATCATTGCTAAGACCATTGTCAAATAGTCTTCACCCTATGCTTTCTTCTAGGAGTTTTATGGTTCCAGTTTTATCTTTAATTCCTGAATCCATTTAAAGTTAATTTTCATAAGCAGTGTGAGATAAAGGTCTGTTTATTTCATTCTTGTGCATGTGATTATGCAATTTTCCCAACACCATTGAAGAGGCTATCTTTTCCAATTAAATGTTCTTTTTAAAATTTTTTTAATGTTTATTTTTTGAAAGAGTGAGAGAAACAGAGCATGAGCACTGGAGAGGCAGAGAGAGAGCGAGACACAGAATCTGAAGCAGGCTCCAGGCTCTGAGCTGTCAGCACAGAGCCCAACGCAGGGCCTGAACTCACAAACTGTGAGATCATGACCTGAGCTGAAGTTGGCTGCTTAACTGACTGAGTCACCCAGGTAACTCTGTTTTCTGTATGTTGATTTTTTATGCTACAACTTCACCGAATTTGTTGATTAGTTTTAACAGATTTTTGGTGGAGTCTAGGATTTCTTTATATAAGATCATATCATCTGCAAATAGTGACAATTTTACTTTTTCCATTGTGATTTGGATGCTTTATTCCTTTTTCTTTTTTCTCTTTTGGTTTATTTATTTTTGCGACAGAGAGAGACAGAGCATGAGCAGGGGAGGGGTCGAGAGAGAGAGACACACACAGAATCTGAAACAGGTTCCAGACTCTGGGCTGCCAGCACAGAACCTGAGGCAGGGCTTGAACTCATGGACCGTGAGATCATGACCTGAACCGAAGTTGGACACTTAGCTGACTGAGCCACCCAGGCGCCCCAACTTTATTCCTTTTTCTTACATGATTGTTCTGGCTGGGACTTCCAGTACTGTGCTGACTAGGAGAGTTGAGAGTGGGCCCCTTGTCTTGTTCCTCCTGATCTTAAAGGAAAAGCTTTCAAAAATTCACTGTTGAGCATGATGCTAGCTGTGGGCTTGTCACACATGGCCTTTAATATGTTGTTATGGTCCTTCTATACATAGTGTATTGAGAGTTTTTATCATGAAAGGATGATCTATTTTGTCAAATGCTTTTTCTGCATCTATTGAGATGATCAGATAATTATTATTTTTCCATCTATTGTATTCCCTTCTATTATTGATTGTATAGGTCGAATCATCCTTGGATTCCAGAGATAAATTCCATTTGTGCATGGTGTATGATCTTTATATTGTGCTGTTGAATTCCTCTTGCTAATACTTTACTGAGCTTTTTTGCAGCTGTATTCATCAGGGATATTAGCCTGTAGTTTGGTATCAGGTAATGCTAGCTTTGTAAAATGAGTTTGGGATTGTTCTCTCCTCCTCAGTTTTGAAAAAGTGTTTAGGATTGGGATTACATGTTTTTTTAAGTTTGGTAAAATTTCCTGGGAAACCCACTGCTCCCGGGTTTTTGTTTTGCTGGGCCATTTTTTTTTATTATTGATTGAATCTCATTACTCTTACTGGTCCATTCAGATTTTCTATTTCTTCATGATTTCGTCTCAGATGGTTGGATGTTTCTAGGAATTATCCATTTTTCAAGGTTATCCTATTTGTTGCTGTATAATTATTCAGTAGTCTTCTATGATCCTTTGTATTTCTGTGTAATGTCTCCACTTTTATTTCTGATTTTATTTTTTTGAGTTTTCTCTCTTATTTAGTCTATCTAATGTTTGTCAATTTTGTTTATATTTTTTAAAAGAACTTTTACGTTTCATTGATTGTTTTTCTATTGTTTTTCTGGTCTCTTTCATATTTCTGCTATGGTCTTCATTTTCTTCATTCTACTAAATTTGGGCTTAGTTTATTATTTTCCTAATTCTTTGAGGTGTAAAGTTAGGTTGTTTGAGATCTTTCTTTTTTTAATGTAGGTATTTATTGCTATAAACTCTCTCTTAGAAGTGTTTTTATAGCATCCCATAAATTTTGGTATGTAATGTTTCCATTTTTGTTTGTTTCAAAATATTTTAAAAATTCTTTTGATTTCTTCTTTGACCCATTGATAGTTCAGGAGTATGTTGTTTAATTTCCACATATTTGTGTATTTTCCAGTTTTCTTTCTGTTACTGATTTTCCGTTTCCTAGCGTTGTGGTTGGAAAAGATATTTGTTATGATTTCAGTCTTTGTAAATTTGCTATGCTGGAGATTATTCCACATGAACTTGAGAAGAATGTACTTGTGCTGTTGGATAAAATGTCCTGTATGTCTTTTAAGTCCATTTAGTCTAGGGTATAGTTTAAGTAAAGCATTTCCTTATTGGTTTTCTACCTAGGTAATATTGTTAAAAGTAAGGTATTGAAATCCTCCATTATTATTGCATTGTTATCTATTTTTTCCTTCAGATTGGTTAGGATTTGCGTAATATATTTAAGTGCTCTGAGGTTGAGTGCATATATATTTATAATTGCTATGTCTTCTTCATGAATTGACTCTTTTATCAATTATATAGTGATATCGCTATTATATAGTGATCTTCTTTGTCTCATAGATTATTGCTTGAAGTCTATTTTATCTGGCATAAATATAGCCATCCCTGTTCTCTTTTTATTTCCACTTGAATGGAATATCTTTTTCTGTCCCTTCACTTTGAGCCAATGTGTGTCCCTATAGCTGAAGTGAGTTTCTTGTAGGACGCATATTGTTGGGTCCTTTTTTTTGTAATCCATTCAGTCATTCTATAGTTTTTTAATGGATAATTTAATCCACTTACATTTAGGGTAATTTTTTATAGGTAAGGACTTACTAATGTCATGTTATTAGTTGTTTCCTAGCTGTTTATTTCCTTTGTTCAAATTTCCTTATAAAAATGCCCATAGTATTTGATGTTAATCCACGTTATTACAATGGATTTAATAGAATATCAGAGCTGAAAGGAACTTTTTTTTTTAAACATTTTAATTTATTTATTTATTTTTGAGACAGAGAGATAGAGCATGACATGGGGAGGGGCAGGGAGAAGAAGACACAGAACCGGAAGCAGGCTCCAGGCTCTGAGCTAGCTGTCAGCACAGAGCCTGACGTAGGGCTCGAACCCATGAATGTGAGATCTGACCTGAGCCGAAGTCGGAGGCTTACCCGACTGAGCCACCCAGGCGCCCTGAAAGGAACTTTTTAAGTGTATTGATTTATTCATTTCCTATATCTCCCATGAAATCGTTTTTTATGAACATATAAAGATGTTAATTTGTTTCAAGGTTAAACAACGTAAACAAAGAAGGAATTTGAGTCACCTGAATTTAATTAAATAAACCTCACATAATCACCATTGACATATTAGCAATACCAGTAGTGTGATTTGCCAACAAGGGCGGCTTTAAAAAATTTTTTTTAATGTTTTATTCATTTTTGAGAGAGAGAGAGAGAGACAGCGTTAGCAGGGGAGGGTCAGAGAGAGAGGGAGACACAGAATCTGAAAACAGGCTCCAGGCTCTGAGCTGGCTGTCAGCACAGAGCCCCACGTGGGGCCCAAACGCACAAACCGCAAGATCATGACCTGAGCCGAAGCCAGATGCTCAACCAACTGAGCCACCCAGGTGCCCCAACAAGGGTGGCTTTTGACATTCTCTGAACCTGTTCCCTCACCTATAAAATAGGAATAACACACACTTGGTAGCGAACATTGTCAGTATGTCAATCCTATGCACCAATCCCCTCAGTTTTTATTACTTCCGTATACCCATCTTTTTAGCTTCTATGTATTTTGCCATTAAAGGCCAGCACTTGCAAGTCTTTTTAAGAGGATGGTCCTTCAGTGATTAGAACTACTTTCCATAAAAGTGCAGAAAATAAGAAAAGCTCGGGAGTTTTTACATCCCCCTAGAGGAGTCCTTACGCAATGGCTAATGCTGGCACGTTTCCATAGTGTAGTGGTTATCACGTTTCTCTCACACAATGGCTAATGCAGAAGAATAAAAGTGTAGCTCTGATGTGTAATTTACATGCCAGGGGTCCCATGAAGGACAAAGCTAAGGCTGGGGCTTACTCCAAAACTGCACCATATTTGGCTTCTTCTGTATCCTGTTTTTCCCATTCTTTCCGGTTCTTATAGGAATAATTGCTAAATAAGCTATGTGCATGTGAAATTCATCTCAGTGTCTGGTGGCAAAACCAGCCCCAAACCCTCCAGTTGCTTACCTCACAGACTGTTGTCAACAGAACTCAAGAAAGTGAAAGTGACCACCCTTGCTAGGTCATGGATGCACCCATGACTGTCCTTTCTGTTTTCCTCTTCAAGGATGAATTCTACATATGAATGACTCTCAGGACCCATGTGGAACCACCTCTCAAGACTGAGTCTCTGCCTCTGCATAGAACTAAGAAATTGTCACTTTTTCTAGCCCATTCATCCTTTCCAGGCATTTTAATCCCCAAAATATTCATGGTTAGAACTACCACATATCAAGCTCTTACCTTATTCAGAAGGTTTGAATATGTGATCACATTTTACCCTCACAGCAGCCTCTGAAACAGGAATTCTTCTTATTATTTCCATTTTATAGATAAGAAAATGGAGATTCAGTAAAAAGAAATGTCAGCAAATACCAGTACTGGGGTGTTAACTCAGGTCATACATTCATGATTTCAGTACCCAACTCTGACATTTTCCCCTGATTAAGTCTCTGAATTTCTGTAGTGTCCATCCTTGATCTTTGCTTTGATATTTCTGTATAAAATAGTTTATCATTTCTTTTCTTTTTTTTTTTTGAGAGATAGAGAGAGAAAGGACAAGCAAGGGGAGGGGCAGAGAGAGAGGGGCACAGATGATCCAAGGCAGGCTTTGAGCTGACAGCAGAGAGCCTGATGTAGGGGCCAAACTGACGAATCATGACTTGAGCAGAAGTCGGATGCCACCCTGGCACACCTAAAAGAGTCTATTTTTGAATGATTGTTCAGAGACTTCTGGGAAAATGAGCTTTTTTTGAGTGTTCATTATGAGTTAGGTACTTTGCTAATCAGCTAATCAGCTCATTTAATTTCCACACAAACCTATCATGTAGGTACTATTTTTATCAGATAAGGAATAAAGATTGTTTTGCAAATGAAAAAAATGAGGATGGGAAGGTCTTACCCAAAGATCACCCAAGTAATAACTGGTAAGCCTGAAATTTGGAGTCTGTTGACTGCAAACTTTGAATTTGTTCGTTTTCCATCAGGCTGCCTGTTAACTTTATTTGTCCTCATCTCAAATTTAACTTGTTGGCTCCAGAGCTAAGCATGCTGCCTCAGTTCTTACTGACGGACTATCATTGAGGAGGGCGGCACACATTTGGGGCACACGCTTGTGTTTCACCAGATGCTCCGTCTGATTTTTTTCAGGCTGTGTCATTTGCCCATAGGTTCGTGAGAAGAAGTGAAAGAAGTGATGTGACTAAAGTCATGCCATGTTGTGTCTTTTGCTCCCTTCATAGCCAGTTTCCCAATATACACCCAACCGTTCTGGAAAAGAATAGCAAGAGGGATGACAAAGTAGGTGGGTGACAAAGGAGGACATGTTTCTTATACAAGCTGGGAGTTCTTATTCTCCTACCAACATGTCACTCAATTTCCTGTGGGGCATTAGGTAAGAGGCACTAAGATTTTCTTAGGTGCCTATTATGTGTCAGCCTCCTCATATGCTATCCACCCATTATTCTTTCAAAACTATCTGTTGAGCCCTGTTCATGTAAGGGATTGTTATAGACATTGGAGATGCATAATTCAAAAATCCAGACAAAGTATCTGCAGTTGTAGAGCATATATTCCAGCGGGAACCAAACAGAATCCTGTTTTTCCTATACCCTGCTGCCCACCCTTGCACCAACCTCTGCATCTTTAATTTTATTTATTTAATATATTGAGGTTCCAAGGGAGAGCTCAGTTGAAAACGGGTCCTTGCTGCCTAGACAACAATGAAGTTTGAGAAAGACCACTCTAAACAAATCAGATAATTGAAGCAAAGTAGATCCATAATTTAAACAGTCTTTTAGATCTTTAGAAACTCTTTTTTGTTGGAAGCAAAAGGGATGCCTTCCCCCCCGCCCCAGAGAATGTCATTCCAAGTATGAATCAGTTCTGAGTAAAGGCTTTTGTCATAGACAGCAAGAGAAAGATTTAAACACTTTTATTGTCAAAACTGCAACAAAACCCCAAATACATTATAATATTGTATTTTAAAATTACCAAGTGTGGGGTAATTACAGCAACTTTGCTCTGTCATTTAATTTTCATTGCAACTGAAGAAAGTAGCTGGTATGATTACTGCATTTAGCAGATAAGGAAACTAAAGCTCGGAGAGCTTCACTTACTTGCTACTAGGAAGCAGGGGTAACGGCTTGCTTAGAGAGGCATCTGTGTTTCATCCACACAGCCCATATGTGGAAGAGCTGCGATTTGATTTGATTCTGAGTGGTTTAACTACGAAGCCCAGATAGTTTTCACTTGAGCAGACACTCTCCTTTAAGACCGAATACTCCTGGTTGTGCTCCTAACCCTGATACTAACGAAAGACGGTCTTGAAGAGACTTCACTGAAGCTTTCGCTAAGAAACAGGAAGAGCACCATGGATGCCACAGCATGTGTCTCAGCTGGGCTTCCCTGGGGGTCATTTGGCCCAAGGTCCCTAGGATTGGCCATGCCTGTGTTTGAAGGAAGGTCATCTTGCCTCCTATCAGGTTCCAGGAATTATATTTCAATCAGCTATGGAAAAAAAGACAGCCATTAATTAGTTCCTTTCCCCTCCTTGAAAATTTCCCGTGATCCCTCAAAGGCAATCCAGGTTCATGGAGGTGCAATGAAACTCTTTAAGAGAAGGGACATGGGGGCATATTGTGATGCTGAGAAAAGATAAGCAAGCAGTATGTATCCAAATGACTGTGTGCCAAGGTTTTGGCTTAGAAGCATGAAGTGTAGTACAGTCTTCCTTATTTGCCCCTCCACTCTGACTTCCTCAATAACAATCCCAAAGTCAGTATACAGCTGAAATATTCAGCAAGAAATGGATGCCCTCAATTGGCAGAACACAGCCAGGTCTTTGAGAGCAGATACACTGAAATCCACCAGATGGTGATGTTTCCAAACAAGGTGATGTGGAGCGTGACTTGGAGCAGTCTGGGAGGTCTGAAGTGTTTACTGATGCCAAACTAAAAGAACACTTCACATGTTGCTCAGAAGTCAAAGGGCATCTCTAAAAACCATGAAGATGGGTCCATGCAGAGGGAAAAAACAACTTAGGGCAGGCTGCTTGGGGCCAGAAATCAATCATTCCTTCTTTAGACAAGGAAGCCTATAGCTTTACTGGGGACTAAGCTTACCCTCCCCCTCTCCCAAACAAGGCCCCTAGGACTTTATGTCTTGGCGAAAAAGATACATGACTAAAAATTTGGGCTGATGTCAGACATTTCAGCAAGAAAGCAAGTTCCAAAGTCTGTCCTAAGATCAGCCCTGATGAGGCCCCATGTCCCACATGATCTATATCAGTGGTTGGCAAACTTTCAGAAAGGGCAGGCCACAGCTTTATTTAGCCCCTCTAATTTAAGGTTGTGCATGCCAGGAATACATTTGAGCATTTGAGGTCTCTTGACTCAACCCTTCACATATGTACAGTAAATATGATTTCTCAAGTGTTCAAGGGCCTTCTTTTAAAATTCAGCTGCAAAGGCCATTTGGCCACTTTTGTACTATTTCCTGCCTTGAATTTTCCTTGTGGAACATCTTCTTGGATGCTTTAACCTACCTTGACAAAGTGTAGAGCCCCCGCAGCCACCTTCCCCACTCCCACCCCCTGCCCTCAGCCTGTGCCCCTCTGCCTTGCAATTTCCCTCAGGGATTAGAGGATTTGTTTCCAAAGGGCAAGCCACCAGTACTGTTTCCCCTGGCCCTCAAGGCCCTTTTCTCTCAGTTGTGGAACACATGCAGTGTTCTTTCCTACACTTTCTCTGTAGGCAGCCTCAATTCTTGCTACGAATGTTGTCCAGGCTGAGCACTCTAGACCTACCAGAGACTACCGCAGCATTGTGGGTTCTCCCACACTCCTCTTCTTTCTCTTAGTCCTCTTCCCAGGCCAGTTCAGCCATTCTCCATACCACTGCTTAAATGTCACTGTTGTGGCAGAGAGGTCTTGCCTGATTAACTGGACTACAGTAGATTTCCTTCCTAAATGCTCATAGACCCCTTTGTAGCACTAATCACATCTCTCAATTAAAAATTACTAAAATATGGTGCAACATCTGTCCTCCATATTGGACTGTATGATCCATGAGGACAGGGGAAGTATGTGTTTTGTTCACCATTATACCCCTAGTAGGTACTAAAGTTTATAATCATATTTGTTAATAACAAGCACTTACATCCTCCAGACACCATTCTGTGTGTTCGTGCGTATACTGTGTGTATATTAATTCAATTAATTCTCCCAAAAATCTTATAAGGTGTTCAGTGTTATTACCATTATTTGAGAGGTGAGGAAACTGAAGCATGGAGAAGTTAAATAGCTTGCCTAAGGTCAGGTGGCTGGGATGTTATAGAGCTCGGATTTAAACTCAAGTAGTGGGGCTTCAGAGTCCACCTTCTTTACTGTCGAGTGAAATGAAATGATCCACCATAACATCCTCCCAAGTTATGATCAAAAAACACTGCTCTTCACAGACTTCAGAAATAGCCTTTTGTGTTTGAAACCAGAAGGCATACGGAAGTAAGCATACATTTGTTCCAATCTCCATTTAGAGGGGTGCATCCAAGTAGAATTATCCTCTGCCAGGTTAGAAAGAGAACCCTTTGGGCTCAAAACACCTTATATCACACATTGAACAACACATTTCTAAAAGTCCAACAGAGATTTAGGAAGACCTTGTCTTTAAGACAAGGCAGAGAAAGGCTGAATAACTGCATTTATTGAGTTTAAGTTTAGTTGTGAGCAATAGAAAAATCCTCAAATAACAGAAATTAATTTCTCTTTCTTGTTCAATAAATCCCAAGGTCATCAGTCTAGGACTGAGGCATGATGTTTCATGGAGACAGGGGTTGTGGATGGAAATGTAAATCAGGAAGTGAGAAATAAAAGACTGGCATGCAAGGCAGAAGTCTGGGCTAGTTATACCGAATGGAAAGTCATCATCATAGAGATGGTAACCCAAACCCTAGAAGCTGGAGTTCAAGTTCCTACTTGTCACTCTGCCATGCATAGCATCCATTCTCAGAGTTATCTTATGGTCCAAGATGACAGAGCTCCAGCCACAATTTCCTGTTTTGAGCAGTAGGAAAGAGAAGGGAAGAAGAATGGCATGCCCTTTAATCTTTTTACCTTTAAGGACCCCGCCCAGAAGTTGCATGTGTCACTTTCACTTGTATCCCATTGGCCAAATGGGCCAAATATATCTGCAAGGGAAGCTAGGAAATGTAGTCTTTATTTCAGATGACTGTGTGCCCAGCATAATATTGCAGTTTTCCTGTTAATGAATAAGAGGACGCCTGCTATCATGCAACAAGTCATGGTCTCAACTAAAAGTACAATGTTTTCTACACAAACAAAGACCCGAGGAGTCGAAAGAAGCAAAGGACATATATGGTTAAGGGATCAAGAAAAACCTCAATGGACAAGTGGATGATTGAGATTGGTTTGAAACATGGGCTGGATTTTGTTGGGGTAGATATGTTGTAGGAAGGGCATTTTGGATAGAGGGGAGAGTAAGGGCAAAAGCATGGAGATGGAAGTGAGCAGAATGAGTTGTTTTGTTGGACTGTTGTTTAAGGTCCAAGTCGGGAGGCAGTGGAAGGTGAGGCTGTCATTTGGGGAAGGATTTGGATCAGTTGGAGCAAAGAGTCTGTATTTAATTTGCTGGTCAAAGGGGAGTAAGTAAAGGCTTTTGTGCAGAGCAGTAATGTATTCTGAATGCCACTACAGCAATAGTGGTGCAACTTTTGAGCAGAGGACGGATGGGATCTGAAGACTAGAGCAGCAAAAATATGGAATTTGCAATAGAGGAAGAGGAAATACAGTGAGGCTATTGTAACAGACAAAGCAAATGGTAACATGAGCCTGAATCAAGCAGGCATTGTTGTAGAGAAGGTGCAGAGAAGGATACAAGTACAAGGAGCAATGGAGAGAGGGAATCTCCTGAAATTTACTATTGATTGTGGAATGGAAGATGTGAGCGAAAGATAATGCTGAGATTTCAAATAAAATTGGGTGGAATAAAATAGAATCACCCATCGATTAAAGCACACACAAAAAAGAAGAAGTTGGGGTGGGGCACAGAGGGACAATGGTGAGGTCAGTTTGAGGCATCTTTGGGATACCTAGATGAACATGTGTATCAGGAAGTAAACGACAAGCAACTACAGCCCAAAAGAAAGAGTTGGACTACAGCTACGGATTTGAACATCTTTGTCATCGAAGCAATTAACAGAAAGTCTTGGAAGGATAAGATTTCAGAATTTGAAAGTATGAAGAGAGAAGAAATTAGGCCAATATCATGAGGTTTCCAAAATAAGAGAGTTTCGAGGAGAAGGAAGATCAATAATGTCAGGGGCTGTAGATAATGTGCAGACTGTAGGCCATGGATTAAGTCTTTGATGTGTGAGCAAAGGTAGGTAGCAGATACACTCACTTTTAATTAAAGCATGGGCTGTCAGAACTGGAAGTACCCTTAGGAACTTACTCTAATCCTCAACTGAATGGTATTAAGAACAAAATCTAGGGGCACCTGGCCATTCAATCAGTTAAGCATCCAACTCTTGATTTTGGCTCAGGTCATGATCTCACAGTTTGTGAGATTGAGTCCTGCATTTGGCAGCACACCGAACGTGGAGTCTGCTTGGGATTCTCTTTCTGCCTCACTCTTTGCCCCTCCCCCACTCACACTGGCATGCTCTCACTCTTTCTCTCTCACAAAAAATAAATTAATAAATAAATAAACTTAAAAAAAGAAAAGAACAGAGGAAAACCTAACTTCTTCTGCCCTGGGCTTTTACTAACCAAGGGAACAGCCTTTCCTTGACCCCATAGGAATTCATGTGAACAGGACTTGAAAAAACTATATTCAATCCCATTTAACAATGTAGGAAATGTTTCCAAAGATTCAAAGTCTCATATCAGGGAATGAATATCAGTCTTCTCCATGGAGATACAATATTCCCTGTAGAAAGACATGTTCCAATTACTAATTTGGGACCAGAAAACATTATCCTAAGTCAGACAGAATTTCTGGATCCTTAGCATCCTTGAAAACTAGAAAGTGAGCCCAGCTCACTTACCACAACTTACTACAAGGCTTACTCAGATCAGTCCTGGCATATCAGTGAGGCAGTCAAGGATGGAAACCTCTGTGGGTTTCCAGAAAACAGTTCCATCTAGTTCATGGTGAAGGACCTAGACAATAGACAAAAGCTTTGTTCTTTACTGATGTTTCTTACAGAGAACAAACTAAGGGTTGATGTGAGGGGTGGGGGAAAGGGAAAATGGGTGATGGGCATTGAGGAGGGCACTTGTTGGGATGAGCACTGGGTGTTGTATGTAAGCGATGAATCACAGGAATCTACCTCCAAAACCAAGAGCACACTTTACATACTGTATGTTAGCTAAATTGACAATAAATTACACACACACACACACACACACACACACACACACACACACACACATATATATGAGAAATTGCAAAGGAAAGAATTGGACCTCAAGGCCCAGCAGACCCTGATAAAAGTCCGTGTGTGCTCTTACAGAGTGCAATAAGTACCACACACAAAGTAAAAGCAATGTAATTTTTTTTTAATTCAGAAGATTTCCACTCACCTGTTTTTTTTTTTTATAATTTGGAAGGGTAGACATAAAACCTCTATCCAATAAGTTAAAAAAACAACAAAAAGCATACCTTAACTGACCCCAAACAGAACCTTTGTACCCATTGAACAATAATATCATGTTGCCCCCTCACATCAGCCCTAGTAAACTCTAATCTACTTTCCATCTCTGTAAATTCGCCTATGATAGATATTTCATATAAATGGCATCACATAATATGGGGCCTTTTGTGTCTAGGTTATTTCATCCAACATAATGTTTTCAAGGTTCAGATGAGGGGATGTAAGTGAAATGTAGTGTGGGTGTAGGGGGTCACTGAGTGAGAGAAAGGACACACAGGACCTTTGTGTCCTTTGTTAAAAAGAGAGATGGAGACAGATTTTACAAAACAAAGACAGGCAAAGAGGAGACTGAGGGGAATTCTATCTTGGAGTTGTGGGAGGATCTATGTAGTGGGTGGCTCAAGATAAATCTCATCCCAGAGTTAGCAAAGATGTGTCAGAGTAATCACCTGACTTGAGCAACAAAGCTATTTCCAAATAGGGCCCCATTCTGAGACACTGGAGATAGGCCTTCAATGTATCTTTATGGGAAATACAGTTTAACTCATAACAGTAACAAAATCATGAGGTCAAGTTGTGACCAGGACTTTGGGCTGAAGCAAACCCTTCTTCAGAAAGGACACTTTCTACTCAGAATAGTCCTGGGACTTTAGATAGACCAAAAATTCAACTCTCACTGTCAGGTCCAGTCATGCTTTCTCAGACATCAGGCTGAACATTCATTCAGAGATTCCACCTAGGCCAGGAGCTCTGAAGAGGCCCTTCTCAGCTTCACTGGGCAGGACTATGCAGCTCCCGGAAGCCATCGAGACTGCAAGTTCACACCACAGACATAGGTAGCACCATCCAAAAACAGGCCTCTAACTCTCTAAATTATTTACAGCCTTTGTTCTGAACTTCCTACTCTAGGCATTCTTCTCCACTTGCTTCAGGTTCTTTCAGCTCTGATCTCGTGGGTCCTCTCACTGATTATGGTGATACTTGTCCTTTGGATCTGATGCTGGCACAGTCATCCACAGACAGTGCTCCCATTGGACCATAACACCTTCATGAATTAGAGCCAAACATCAAGCCATGACCTCTGAGGTTCTAGGCTATTCCTCGTGGTGCCATGAGAAAGTTGACCGTCTTTGACCCAGACACAACCATCCTTTTTCCCACTTGGAACACATTTTTACACTTATTTTTAAAACTAAAAGTATGGGGCACCTGGGGGGCTCAGTTGGTTAAATGTCTGACTTCGGCTCAGGTAATGATCTCATGTTTTGTGAGTTTGAGCCCGGCGTTGGGCTCTGTGCTGACAGCTCAGAGCCTGGATCCTGCTTCAGATTCTGTGTCCCCCTCTTTCTATGTCCATCCCTGGATCATACTTTGTCTCTCTCTCAGAAATAAATAAGCTTTAAAAAATAAATAAAACTGAAAGTATAGTTTTGAAATAAAGATATATTTGCCCACGGAATTCTGAAGGTTTTACATAGTTATGAAGGAATGTCTTAGAACATATAAAGGTCCTTCAGAAGCAGTCCTCTGCCCTCATACCTACCCTGGATCAACCCAGGAAAGATTCCCAATAGCCTCCTAATTACTGCATTCGATCGATTTTTTTTTTTTTTTAGCTTTCACCCCTCTTGAATACACAGTGTCTTTTGATACTATTGACCACTCCCCAGTTCTCAAAAATCTGTTCTCCTGACTTAAGAGATGTAATCGCTGCTATTTTCTCCAACTTCAGTGGTCACTCCTCACAGTTGCCTTGGCTCTCTCCTCTTCCCCTGACCAGGCTCTCTCTTTGACTTTGTCCTTGTACTACACCCTCTGTGGCTGATCCCATTTATTATCACAGCTCCAGTTTTGCATTAATGATTACCAAATCTATATCTCCTGCCTCAGCTTGTTTTCTGAGCTTCAGACCTCTGTTTCCAATCACTGACAGGACAACTCTACGAGGCTAATTTACGGGCACCTTCAAATTTACAGGCACCTTCAAATTTATAGGCACCCTTAAATTGACGTGTTCAACCAATCCTCACTGTTCGTATTGTCCACCTCAGTGAAGGTACCATCAGCTTTGATTTGGCCCCTCTTCCACTCCTTACAGCCAATCTACAAGTTCGCTTCTCTTAACTGACCCTTTCTCTCTTTGGGCTTAGTACCTTTACCCTAGTTTCAGCCTTTACTATGCTTTGTCTGGACTATTTTAATAGCCTCTTGTGTGGTCTGTCTCTCACTCTGAACCATTCTCCACTTGACGTTCAGAGTGAAAATGCCACAGCATGAAACTGCTGCTGTTCTTCATCACCTATAGGAAAAAGTTCCGTTTCCTTAGTGAGGCATTCCAGAGGTGGCCTTTTGCACTCTGAATCTCATCTTTTGGTTTCTATATCTCCTCCTCAAAGCTTCAGTCATATCAAACTACTTTTAGAATCCCAGTGCGTATTATTTTTAATGTCTTTACTTAAACTTCTCTCTCTCTGCCTGGAAGGATCCCTCTTCCCCATCCCTGACTACTTAGAAAAAGCTCAGGGCCAGACCCCCTGCCTAAAGATGAGATAAGGAAGGTGAGCTATAGGAAAGCTGAGCCCTGCGGGAAGCTCCAGCAGACACCCTGTTGGGCAATTGCTCCCTTTGCATCTGGACCCTAGAGCACTGTAGCACAGTGACCCTGGATCCCTGCCAGAGGCTGCAGGGCAAAGGCAACGTCTGTGGTGGCCTCTTCCGGATGTGTGTCAGTTCCGGGTGAGGCTTTGAGGCTGCCAACTTCTCAGGCTGGATCTCCTGTTGGCAGACTGACAGTTTCTCCATGCCCTATGTGCCAGCATTGTGAAGGTTTCTGCCACAGGCTTCCAGTTTTCCACATCTCCATGCACAGCTAGATCTACCTTTGTTTCAGGGCCTGACTCAAAAGCAGATGGACAAATGGGACTGTTATCTGCATTGGCTTTTGGGCTGCTTTGTGGCTGGCCCACGGTATTAATCTGCAAGAGGCTTCTTTCTCTAACTTATAAGATGGCTCCTCTCTCTCTTCTCCCTCTTCCTCTCCCTCTCCCTCTCTCTCAGCATTTAGTCAACCAACCAATATTTATTGTCTGAGAACTATGCACAAAGCACTCTACTAAAAAGCAAGAACACAGCAATGTAACACACACACAAACACACACACACACAATCACAATCACAAAATCCCTGCCTTTGAGCTTACAGTCCTTGTGGGAGACAGACATTAAATACAAAGACATACAAAGATTTCCTTACGACCAGCTGCGAAGGAAACAGCACACTGAAGGGAGAGCTCAGGTTCCATGAAGGGACCTTTGTCAGCCTGATTAGTTGGAGAAACAAAATTCCTCAAATGATACAAAGCAATTGCCTTTTAAGGCAATTAAGTTTTTTTAATAGTTTATTGTTAAGTTGGTTCCCATATAACATGCAGTGCTCTTCCCCACAAGTGCCCTCCTCCATGTCCATCACCCCCCCTTCCCTTTCACTCTCCCCCTTCAACCCTCAGTTTGTTTTCAGTATTCGAGAGTCTCTCATGATTAAGGCAATTAAGTTTTAAGTCTGTGTTCTCTATTTGTATGAGATGTGAATACTTTAAAGCTATGAACCCCTTGTCCGTCATATATGTTACAATCATATTCCAAGTTCAGCAACTCTGAAAACCTGATACATTTGAATATTACAGGCCAGTTGTGTAGATGTCCCCCCATCTAAGTCTGTCTAAAGTTTCCTCATAATTAGCTTCCATTTATGTGTTTGGGTCACAGTTATCTCAGAAGGGGACACATGATTTCCATGTAGTCTCTTACTGGTCATGTTCACTTTGATCACTTGGTGAAGTTACTCCTTTCCCCTTTGTATTACTATCTTGTGGACCCCTTCCTCACCCTGCATGGACACCAGCACGCCACACCAGGAATGGATGATGTCTTCACCCTCCTTGGGGTCTGACACCCTGTACAAAGCCTCCCTCCACTGGATGCCAGCTCTTACCCTGCTCTGGCCCTGACACTGGGTTTTCTCCCTTCATAGATTTCTTTGTCACCTACTTGCTTCCAACATCCTATGGCAGGTGCCCAACTCAGAGATGGACGCCCTCCGTCTGGGTCCAGATATTTCATGTTCGGTCTTTCCCCTGCCTGGACACCCTGCCCTCCGTGCTCAGACAGACTGACAGTTTGCACCTGCTTGGCGTCTGACTGCACAGATGCTGGGGCTCTGCAGGGACAGCTTTCTAAGTGCTCGGGCTCTGACTTCTCACGCTAAGCCGCCTCCATACACCTTGCTCCGTCCCTTTTAAGGGCATGGGAATTGAATTGCTCAGGAAAGGAGACAAAAGGAAGGAAAGAGCAGAAGTATAGTTCTACCCACTTAAAAACTCTTCCCATTCTGTTATCCTCAGAGCCTAAAGGCATTGTCACCTCTCACCCTCCACCTTTTTAAAGGGTTCACTTAGATGGTATCTCTTCATGAAGCATTTTCTTATCAATTCATCCAACTACAAGTGACCTTCCTCTTTACTTAGAACCTTATGAACTCCCACAGACCCTTTCATTCATTGTAAAAAGCATTTATGGAGCCCTAACTCTGGTACCAGGCACTGTGCTCGATGCTGAAGATATTGTGACCAGTGAAAGCCCCACAGCATGGAACTTACAGTGTAGTTAGGAATACAGGCAAGTGAAAGGGAAGGAAATGCTAAATGCTCTGATGACAGAAATGCAGTCAGTAACAGATGAAGCAGGAGAGGAGGAGTGAAGAAGTAGATTGAAGATGTAGGTGAGGCCAGATCACATAGGGCCTTTTCAGCTACTCACCCAACACGCACGGATGTAAGATTTCTTACATGCAGCCATGGTACTGGGCACTGGGAATCCAGTTATATGAAAAATAAAACTCTGCCCTCATGTAGTTTGTATTCTAGTAGGGGGAAAGAGCTGGCAAACAGACTAAGTGGGTGAATTGTATAGGACATCACCTGGTTTGAAGAGCTGTGGGGAAAAAGAAAGCAGGGAAGGGGATAGATGGTGGGAGTGTGGGGCCAGGAAAGT
This sequence comes from Suricata suricatta, assembly GCF_006229205.1. Classification (NCBI taxonomy): domain Eukaryota; kingdom Metazoa; phylum Chordata; class Mammalia; order Carnivora; family Herpestidae; genus Suricata; species Suricata suricatta. The sequence goes on from NC_043717.1 coordinate 93,574,847, forward strand.
GAGCAGATGGCAGGTGCTTACAACTGAAGTAGGGCGAGCAGGATAGGCCTCACTGGTAAGAAGGCATTTTTCTTCCTTTATTGAAGTAAGTGCAGGACTAAACCATGCTTATATGGGAGGCGGGCATTTCAACCAGAGGGAAGAGAAAGCTTAAAAGCCATTAGGCAGAAGTGAGAAAGAACAAGGCTACCATGTTGGAACAGAGTAAGGAGGGGCAGTGGGAAATTAGGGAAGTGTCTCATAGGAAGCCAGGCCCTTTAAGGCTTTGTAGGCCCATGATAAGGCTCTGGATTTTAGTCCATTCTGAACAGAATAGAAAGTCATTGGAGAGTTTTGAGGAGTGACGAGGTCTGGCTTCTATTTTAGAAGAACCAGAAGGGCAGCTGTGTCGAGAATAGACCATGGACATGGAGGGTGGGGGTGGGAGCAGAGAGACTGGTTAGGAGTCTACTTCAGTACTCCAGGTGAGCCGTGATGATAGCTTTCTGCTCTGGAGGGAATAGAGAAGGTGGTTAGGAGAAAAAGCCAGTGAGATTACTGCCAGATTGTATGGGTGGGTCAGGTGCTAGATAGGGAAAGAGAGGGTTCAAGGATATCTCTAAGTCACTTTAGGGAACCAGGACTTTACCGTAAAGAGGATCAGGATACACCAAAGAAATTTGAACAAGAAAGTGATATATACTTACACTTTTAAAATATCCCTCCAGCCATTGTGTGGAAGATGGGTGAGGGAAGGTCGATTTTGAATGCAGGCAGGTCAGTTTGGGGCTATTCCAGCAGTCTGGGCAATGAGCCTGTCCTGGACTAGAATGGTAGCCAGAAAGACGAAGGGAAAGAGCAGTGTATAGAACACATGATGGAGAGGGAATTGATGGCATTCGCTGACGCATTGGATGTGAGAGGGAAGGAGAAGAATAAAGTATGACTCAGGTTTTTGGCTTCAGCAACCGGATGATGACAGTTTGGGGTGGAAGGAAACTGAGACTTCTAACAAAGATACAATTGGAGTTCTGTTAGATATCCACATGAGATGTTAAGTAGGCAACTGGACATACTTCTTGGGGGCTCAGGTGCGAGAACTCCAGCTCTGAACTTTCCCATTGGGGGACCCCTCTCCCTCCGTAATCACACTCTTCCATCCCTTTACCTGTGTACAAATCAGCTTGTTTTTCAGTTTTATTAAGACCTCTACTCTCGTCCTCCATCTCCGGTCTCCAAGTCTAGAAGCCACCTGCTAGCTTCCTGGTTTTTCTCTATGTGCAAACTTAATGTTCTGCTTTGTCAAACATCCCAGTTGAAATTCGCTCTACTTTGTAATTTCTGTTGTCAAGTTGTTTTGATTTTTCTGTTCCTATTCCTTTTATTGGTTCATAACCTGAGGTCCAAACGTGGGCTTCAAGAATCTTCTGGCCTATATCAAAAATTTCCACATATGTATATATATATGTGCATTTATATAGAGAGCCCATTGTATTTACATTTCCAAAAGGATTTGAGACCTTTAAAAAAATTCTAGGGGGCCACCTAGGTGGCTCAACTGGTTAAGCATGTCTGACTTTTGGTTTTGGCCCAGGTCATGACCTCATGGTTCATGGGATTGAGCCCCGAGTCGAGTTCCATGCTGACAGCACAGAGCCTGCATGGGAATCTCTCTCTCTCTCTCTCTCTCTCTCTCTCTCTCTCTCTCTCTCTCTCTCCCTCCCTCTCTCTCCTTTTGCTCCTCCCCTGCTAATACACATGTACTCTCTCTCTCTTTCTCTGTCTCTCTCTCTCAAAATAAATAAACTTGAAAGGAACTTTGTGGAGGCGCACATGAGTGGCTCAGTCGGTTATGCTTACAACTTTGGCTCAGGTCATGATCTTGTCATTCGTGAGTTGGAGCCCTGCATCTGGCTCTGTGCTGACAGCTCAGAGCCTGGAGCCTGCTTCAGATCTGTGTCTTTCTCTCTCTCTCTGCCCCTCCCCTGCTCATGCTCTGTCTCTCCCTATTTCAAAAATAAAGAAACATTAAAAAAATTAAAAAAGGAACTTAGGGAATGATGGCATTAAATGATACTGGCAAATATTAAAAACAAAATGCAATAGTCTAATAATAAGAATTCATGTTATGGGAGCTCAGTTGGCTCCTTAATGTCACTTAGTGATGCTTTCCATGCTTCTCTCCCATGAAAAGTTCAGAGTAGAAGAAAGTTGAGGGTAAAAATACTCACAAAATGATATTTGGGGTTGACTCTTTCATTTATAGATGCTTCTCCAGGCATGTTAGATATTCATCTAAGCAGAGTAGAACAGAAAGAGCATGAAATCAGGTGGCCCAAGGTCTCGTTCCATCTCTGCCTAAAACTAGTAGTGTGTACTTGGGTAAATCACCTAACCATCTCTAAGCCTCAGTTTACTCATCTGTAAATAGAGATAATAATATCTCTCAAAGTTTTCTAAGGGTCAAAATGGTAACCAGCATATTTAAATGCATTTTGTACATATCTAAACTACAAACCGCATGTTGAAAATGAGAAATGGCGAAATTTTCAAAAGTATGGCATGTCCTCCTTTGAAACAAATTGAGAAGAAGGGTCACCAGGGCAAACGCCTGGAAGCAATATGAAGTGGACAGAGAATTCACAATTAGCAACTGATTCAGTGTGTTTTGCTGTAAACATACTCCTGGAAATATTTTGAAAATCTTCCGCACTAAATCTCTAGGCACTGAGCTGAGCCAAATAAGGAGGGCTCTCCTTGGGTGGATGATGAAATCCAGGATGTCTTTCTTGGCCCCCATCACCCATTTCCACCCCCACACACCAGCCCTGCCCCAGGGTCCCCGGTCCGCAGTTGGAAAGTATTTCACTCTGCAGAAATGTGGGAACATGGAACAGCCGGAGGGCAGAAGGGGGCTGAGAAAAGACAACTAATCATTGCTGCCAATTTCCCCTCCCTTTGCCTGTTCCCCAAAATAAGTCATGCCTCCACCTGGCTCTCTCCCTCCCTGGCAACTTCCCTTCCACCAGGGAGGTTTACAGTTTCTTAAGACCTCTTGAACACCCTTAATTTCTCCAAACCCCAGTGAAGGAATGTTTCATGGTGTCATTGTAGGCACTGCAACAAGCATTGGAAGCGATGCCTTCTGGTCACATTGAAAATCCAGCCTGATATTTGCTTGCCGGTCTTCCTGCTCTGATGATCAGCCTTGGTGACAGAAAAGAGAGCTACAAGCATTGAACGTTCTAGTCAAACCATTTCTCAGAATCGTGAGTCACTAGGGTGGTTGGCTTAGCTAATGAATAAATGTTGAAGCACTGGCTTCTTGTTGAATCCTGGTGGTTAATAATTCTTCAAAAATAGATAATCCTCAGTCGTCCATGTATCAAATACAATTGAGATTGTGGTGTAGGACAGTGGTGTTCAGTGCAGGGTACACACTGGAATCTACTGAGGGAAGGGATTATTGGAATCAGCCAGGACCCAACCCCAGAGAGTATGATTCATCTGGTCAGAAGGTGAGGGATGGGTGGAGTGGAGCAGGGCATTAATGTATTCTGAAAACTCCCCAGGTAAAATAGTGTAGCAGTTCCTTAAATGATCAAACATAGAGTTATCATATGATCCAGCAATTCCCCTCTTGGACACATAACCAAGAGAAGTGAAAACATATATCCACACAGACACTTGTACATGAATGGTTTATAGCTGTATTATTCAGAACAGCCAAAAGGTGGAAACAAGCCAAATGTCTATCAACGGATGAAGAGGTAAACAACCTGTGGTGTATTTATACAGTGAAATATTATTTGGCCATAAAAGGTGGAATGAAGGACAGACACATGCTACAACTTGGAAGAACCATGGAAACGTGCTTCTAAGTGAAAGGAGCCAGTCATAGAAGTACAAATATTATATGATTCCTTTCATATGAAAGATGGAAATAGGAAAATCTATAAAGAGAGCAGATAGATTAGTGGTCGCTTATGGTTGGGAGTAGGGAATGGAGAGAGAGCACGGTGATAGCTAATGGGTATGGGATTTCTTTAAAAAATTTATTATTGAAGGATAATGGACATATAATGTTATATCAGCTTCAGGTGCACAGCATAGTAATTCAACAGTTCTACACATCACTCAGTGCTTACCATAAGTGTGGTCACTACCGGTCACTACATACAACGTCATTACAGCGTCATTGACTATGTTTTCTATGTTGTGCATTTCATCTCCGTGATTTATTTAGTTTATCACTGGATGTTTGTGCCTCTTGATCCGCTTCACCTAATTCACCCATTCTGCCAACCACCTCCCTGTTGACAACTACCAGTTTGCTTTCTGTATTTAAGAATCTTTTTGTTTTTTGGTGTATTTGTTCACTTGTTTTGTTTTTTAGATTCCACATATAAGTGAAATCATACAGTATTTGTCTTTCTCTGTCTGACTTATTTCACTTAGCACAATAACCTCTAGATCCATCTCTGTTGTTGCAAAAAGCAAGGGCTCATTCTTTTTCATAGCTGAGTAATATTCCTGTGTGTGTGTGTGTGTGTGCGCACATGTGCGTGCATGTGCACGTGCATGTACACCACACCTTTTTATGCATTCATCTATCATTGGGCACTTGGACTGTTTCTATATCTTGGTTATTGCAAATAATGCTGCTATAAACATAGGGGTACATGTATTTTTAAAGTGTATTTCCTTATTTTTTTGAGAGAGAGAGAGAGAGAGAGGCAGAGAATCCCAAGCAGGCTCCATGCTGTCAGTGCAAAACTTGACACAGGGCTCAATCTCACGAACCATGAGATCATGACCTGAGCTGAAACCAAGAGTTGGATGCTCAACCGGCTGAGCCGCCCATGAACCCCGTGTATCTTTTTTGATTAGGGTTTTTGTTTTTGGGGGGTAAATATCCAGTAGTGGAATTACTGCATCGTGTGGAATTTCTTCTTTTATTTTTTTAATTTTTTTTAATGTTTATTTATTATCGAGAGACACAGAGAGACAGAGCATGAGCAAGGAATGGGCGGAGAGAGAGAAAGACACAGAATCCAAAGCAGCCTCCAGGCTCTGGGTTGTCAGTCATCACAGAGCCCAACACAGGGCTCGAACCCATGAACCGTGAGAGGAGTCAGACGCTTAACTGACTGAGCCACCCAGGAGCCCCAGTTCTTTTATTTTTTTGAGGAAACTCCATACTATTTTTTATAGTAGTTGCACTAATTTACATCCCCAGCAACAGTGCATGAGAGGTCTCTTTTCTCTGCATCCTCACCAACACTTGTTATTCCTTGTATATTTGATACCAGCCATTCTGACAGATGTGACATGATGTCTCATGGCTTTGATTTGCATTTCCCTGATGACGAGTAATGCCTTGCATCTTTTCATACATCTGCTGGCCTTCTGTGTGTCTTTGGAAAAATGTCTATTCAGATCCTTTGCCCATTGTTTAAATCAAATTGTTTTTTCTTTGGTGTTGAGTTTTATAAGTTCTTCATATATTTTGGATTTTAACCCTTTATCAGGTATATCATTTGTAAGTATCTTCTCCCATGCACTTGATTGTCGTTTTATTTTGTTGATGGTTTTCTTTGCTGTGTAAAAAGTTTTTATTTTGGTGTGGTCCCAATACTTTTGTTTCCCTTGCCCTGAGGAGGCGTATCCATAAATATGTTGCTAAAGTCAACGGCCAAGAGATGCCTGCTTATATTTTCTTTTAGGGCTTTTATGGATTCATCTCTCACATTGAGGTCTTTAATCCATTTGAGTTTATTTGTGTGTACAATATAAGATCGTGGTCCAGTTGCACGCTTTTGCATATGGCTGTCCAGTTTTCCCGACACCATTGATTGAAAAGACAGTTTTCCACATCGTAGATTCTTGCTTCCACACAGGTGTGAGTTTATTTCTGGGTCTGGGATTTCTTTGAGGGCGATGAAAATGTTCTAATATTGACCGTGGTTTTAGGTGCACATGTCTGTGGCTAGATTAAAGTCAATGCAATGGGTGAATTGTATGATGTGAATTACACGTCAATAAAGCTGTTTGAGAGAGAGAGAAAGGATATACTTGTCAGGTTATTTTAATGTGCCACCGAGGTTGAGAACCACTGATGTGGTTGAAGGCACATGCACTTGAAGATAGACAGATTGGAACCAAGCTCCTGTGTCATTAGGTGACCCAGCTGTCTATAAGCCTCATTTTCTTCATCTGGAGGATGAAGATAATAATTTCTGTCTCATAGGCTTGGAAAGAGGATTTAGTTTGGAAAACAAATAGAAGTGTGTGTAGACTCTGACGCTGGGCAAGCCAGCACTCCATTACAAGAAGCTATTGCCAGCATTGTTTCTCTTTCCTGCCTGAGGGCTCAGAGGGCCAGCATTAGAAATATCAGCTCTCACTGTGCAGGCTGGGTGAAGGGGATTTGAAGAGTGGAGGGGACAAAGCCAAATGCATTATCTGCACGTAGACTCAATAAACGTCCTCTATGCTGGTAATAATTTTTTTGGCCCCATCACAAAGCCCACATTCTTGCCATGAGTAAGACTGCAGTGTCATTGTTCATGAAGATGTGTTGCTTCTTTTTTGCCTTTGAAGCTTATGGAAGACCAAACAGAGGCCCACAGTGGGACCTACTGGTATTCCCTTGCTTTTCATAATATATTTGCTATCAAATTCTGTCAAAGCTCCGGCTGCAATATGCCTCCCAGATTTGCTCACATTCATAGTCACTGCCACTCCCCTAGACCAGACCTCTAACACCTCTTGCATAATGATTGCAACATCCTCCTTAGCCACCTCCACCCATTTGACCTCCAGCTCCTCCGCACCACAGCCAGAACGATCTTTGTAACATGCCCTTCTGATGGAATCTGGTTTGTTTAAAGAACTTTCAGTGGCTTAAACCTTTTTTCAATAGTTCTCTGTCACTCCACAATCCACCCTCTGTCTAACCCTTCAGCCTTATCTCTTGCTACTGCTGCGTCCTAAATCTCTTTTACAATTGCCCGTTTCTCACCAAGCCCAGTCTGACACCATGTTTAATCCGGGCTCTTGCACAGCCTGCTAATGGCTTTTGGCTTCAGTCATGCCCCCTTTCAATCCAATTTCTGCACAGCAGCTTGTGTGACTCCTTTGCCTAAGACCCTTTCGTGCCTTCTGAGTTTCCTAAAGATAAAGAGGAAGCTTCCTAACAGAGCTACAAGACCTTCACGTCACTTCCCCGTAGATGCCTGAATTCCTGCTGTTTTCCATGTACATCCCTCTGTCCTAGCCTTGGACCTCCGGTTGTGAGCATTCCTGCCCTCTCCTGGAATTTTCTGCCTCTGTCCGTGTATGTCCAAATCCCCCGGAGCCTACAAGGCCCAGCTGACATTGTACCTCATTCAGGACCTCTCTCCTAACTCATGCTGGAGCAGTGCTGTTCGGCTTTCCAGAACCATCATTCTACAGCATTTCTATCTTTGTCTTATTTTTTAAAAAATTTTTATGTTCTTTATTTATTTTTGAGAGACAGAGAGAGACAGTGGGAATAGGGGAGGGTCAGAGAGAGAGAGGGAGACACAGAATCGGAAGCAGGCTCCAGGCTCTGAGCTAGCTGTCAGCACAGAGCCCGACATGGGGCTCGAACCCACCAACTGTGAGATCATGACCTGAGCCGAAGCCAGAGGCTTAATCAACTGAGCCACCCTGGCGCCCCTCTCTTTGTCTTATTTAATGTATCACCAGGTCTAGGAGGCATTTGTGTATCTCAGCCAGATAGTTGCTAACTGAGGTGCAAACAGGAAAGGAAGAGGGCCAAGGTGATCCCTGGGTGTGCTTGGATGGAAGGCTGTGCCTGGCATGAGGGGTCTCATGAGCTTCGATGTAGGAGCTCTGTGGATTACTGAGATGATCAGAGTCTTCCCTGCTAGCGGGCCTGCATGTGAATTTTGACCGACAGAGTTAAGTCTAAAGGACTAGAACTGTGATAGGCTTGAAGAATGGGATCAACAGATTCCACTGATCAAGAGATCAAAAATAGTATCAACCCTGATTAAACGTGTGTTAAAAAGTGGTGTTGCGGAGGGATGGTGCACGTGTGGATATAAATACAGCACGAGTGCATATTTTCTCCAGGCATGAGTGATCACCTGTGAGCTCAAGTGTGTGAATGTGCACATCTGTGTAAATAGACGCGTACGCACCTACGGACGATTGTGAGTGTTTTACAGGTGGTTATTTATGTGTGCGTGTAGGGGGATAGGGAGGGTCTTAGCTGAGCCTAAGCCGTGTGGTTGTGGCGTTCACACATGCCCAGGCATGGCTAGGAAACTGGTGGGGTGAGCCTGTCAGAAATGTGTTTGTACCGAAGGACTAGGGAGCCTCTTGGGAGATAATTTATTCTAGGGAAAGAAAGAGTCAGGTACACAAAGTTGCCCCAGTAAGAAAGCATTAGTCACGAGAAGGGAGGGACAATTCTGAGGGGAGCACAGTGACTGTCACTTGAATTTGTCTCTACGCCTACCTCCAGGGATTCGACATCTGAGCCTTATGGGAATGCAGAAAGGTGTAGGCGATAAAAATGCAAAGTGGGATTTTATAATAACAGTTTGTTATCAGGGTACAAGTAGGCCTGCTTTGGGACTTCAGTAATTCACTTGCGGATTCAGTCAACAAGTATTTATCTAACACCCGCTCTGTGCCGGACAGTGTGCTGGGTGTTGGAGTGATAGCAGTTAACAGAGCGGACAGAACTCACATTCAAGTGTAGCCTGAAAAGGAGAGAGACATTTTCTACCAAATTATACCAAATAGTATGTACTTTGGCATTTTAAAACATATTTATTTATTTTGAAACAGAGAGAGAAGGAAGGGGGGAGGGGAAGTGTGAGGGGGAGAGAGAATCCCAAGCAGGCCCTGCGCTGTCAGCACAGAGTACGATGCGGGGCTCGATATCACAAACTGCGAGATCATGGCTTGAGCGGAACTCAGGAGTCAGACGCTTGACCGACTTAGCCACCCAGGGGCCCCTACTTTGATATTTATAGGCACAGTTTCAGCTAGTCTATATTAAATCTTTGTCTGAATTAAAAAACAGCACTCGCTCTAGGCAGCCCTGAAGTTGCACTGTTTGAGCAGGTGAATTAGAAATAAGTACCCACCCCCTTTCTCTGGGAGAGATTCAACAACACAGACATACTGTTTGGCAGGTTGGATTTTAGGTTCTCCCTTGGTCTCTCTTAGTCATCTCTTTTGCAGTGTACAACCTGTGCAACTGTCCATGATGGCCTTGCTGCATGGCTCCAAAGTGTCAACAGTTGCTCTGGGCGCAAGATAGTGGTACCCAGCACGAATTTTGGTGGTATCTAAGGAAAGCTATTGCCAGGAGTAATAATTTCTCCCATGGAAGTAATAATTAGCCCATGGAAGTAGCAGCTGTCCTCAGTGTGAATTGTGGAAGCCAGGGGAGGCAGCTGGTACCCGGTGGATGTGGTACAGTACTTTCCAAGTGCAGTATTATGTAGCATAAGTGTCAGATCTGCAAAGAAAATATAGTGAAGCTCAGCTCACACAAGAGTACCCAGAGGACATAAGCTGGAGCAGAAGAATAGAAAAAAGAAGACACAAAAGCCATGTTGAAACTGACAGTACTGATTCATGAGCACATATGTGATTCTCTCTGAAGACACCGTTAAAAAAATGCATGGTGGTGGGAACCCTTCGGGGAGGCTGAAAAGGCAAGAGCTAGGAAAATGTGTGTGCATGTGTGTGCGCTCAAGTGCATGTGTGCACATGCGGACCAGGAGCTCATGTCTACAGCTCGTGAAAAGCATAGAGTTCCAGATAAGTGGCCAGAGCATTCCTGCCCCTCCAAGAGGCGGGGTAGTTTCCCCTCCAGTAAAAGAAAATCCATTTGTTCAGCTAGGCAGAAAGGGTTTTCTTCAATATTGGTTGGACCGTTGAATTTAGGTCCACAAAAGTCAAAGTGCTATTGACAGCAACATAAGGACATCTTTATGTCTGGAGTCTTAGAGCTTCTCTTAGATTTATGTGAGTTCGTTTATAAGAAGAGTATCAATCATTTCAAGAGTTGCTGTAAATATTCACAGTTTATCTTAATGTGCTGCTTTTTAAAGAACTTTTTTTCTGATTATGAAAGATATATGCTGGCCTAAAGAATATATAAATATCAAAAATTCACAAAGAAGGAAATAAAAATCAGCTACAATCCCCATTATATATATAAGTAATTTGTATATATACTCATATGTATCCATTAATGTTTTGTTATGTTTATATGTATATGGACACACGCATATACATATATAATAGGATTAGAGTGTTATATGCAATCTGATGGTCTGATTTTATCACTTATATCAAGAACATTTCCCCATGTTATTATATATTCTATAAATATATATTTATTAATAAATGGCTGCATAATATTTCATGTTATGGATATGCCATAAGGGGTTTTTTGCTATCATAAATAACATTTCAATAAACATCCTCAAAAATACATTTTTGTGTGCCCCTTTGCTTCTTTATTATTATGTATTATTGCAAGTGGAATTATTTGGTGAAGCTTATATAAAGATTCTAGATGCATATGACTAAACAGCCCTTAAATAATGAACTAATTTACATATGAATTAGTCCTACCAGTGCTATGTGAATACTCTTTTCACCACGTGCTTGCTAGCAATGAGGATTATCTTTTTTTAAATGCTTATTTATTTTGTGAGAGAGAGAGCGAGGAAGTATACACGTGAGCAGGAAAGGGGCAGAGAGAGAGGGAAAGAGAGAATCCCAGGCAGGTTCCACACTCAGCACAGAGCCTAACATGGGGCTCGATCCCATGAATCATGAGATCGTGACCTGAGCCGAAATCAAGAGACAGGTGCTCAACCGACTGAGCCACCCAGGTACCCCAGGATTATCTTTTTAGAAAGATCTTTGTTAATTTCATTTATCATAAAATATATGTTTTTGTTTCCAATAATATAGCTGTATAGGTATTCTGCAATTGAAAAAAAAAACTGCTGGACAAAGTAAAACACACACACACACACACACACACATATGTGATGCTCTTAAGAAGATACATTTTTATATACTCTTAAAAACTTCAAAAAGTTAATAAGAGGAGCACCTGGGTGGCTCAGTCGGCTAAGAATCCGGCTTTGGCACAGGTCATGATCTCATGGTTCATGGGTTCAAGCCCCATGCCGGGCTCTGTGCTAACAGCTAGTTCAGAGCCTGGAGCCTGCTCTGGATTTTGTGTCTCCCTCTCTCTCTGCTCCTCCCCCGCTCACGCTCTTTCTCTCAAAAACAAATAAACATTAAAAAAAATTTTTTAAAGAAGTTAATAAGATAGTAAGTAATTATCAAGCCCAAATCTAAGTGAAGGCAGTAACCCAAAGAAGTAAGGTGAGCCTGAAATTAAGTTTTTGTTAATGGCATTTAGCAAACATGTCCATCTTGAGATTTGCCTTTTCTGTGTGTATGATTTCTTCAGACACAAGGACAGACTATAACACTCAGGGTTCTACCAAGATAGGGAGACTAATTAGAGGTACTTGCCCCCATAAACCTAGTGTCCCGAAGGGTTACATCCTCAGTGTAATGGTGAAGCACAAATGAACACTTATCCTCAGGAATATGTATGGAAGGTTGCTTTGCCTGTCACAGTTGATAGGGAAGATGTGGTCTATATGTACAGTGGAAAACTACTTGGCAATGAGAAAGAATGAAATCTGGCCATTTGTAGCAATGTGGTTGGAACTGGAAGGTATTATGCTCAGTGAAATAAGTCAGAGAAAGACAGATATCATGTGTTTTCATTCATACGTGGAACTTGAGGAACTTAACAGAAGACCATGGGGGAAAGAAAGGGGAAAAATAGCTACAAACAGAGAGGGAGGGAGGCAAACCATAAGGGACTCTTAAATACAAATAACAAACTGAGGATTGATGGAGGTGGAGGAGAGGGGGGAAATGGGTGATGGGAATTGATTGAGGAGGGCACTTGTTGGGATGAGCACTGGGTGTTGTATGTAAGCGATGAACCATGGGAATCTACTCCAAAAAGCAAGGGCACACTGTACACACTTATATGTTATCCAATTTGACAATAAATTATATTTAAAAAATAAATATAATAAAATAAATAAAAATAAAAGAGAGATGGAAAAAATTACCAATATGAGACAGAAAGAGAAGTCTTCATTATAGATGCTATATTAATTAATAATATCCTAAGAGGATAATGCCAATATTTAATTGGATATATTTTATTAATATTTAATTAAGCTATCTTAATATAGCTTATGCCAATAACATTAAATTTATCAAATAATAAATAACAATTTGGTTTAAATGGATAATTACCTTAGAAACACATCTTACCATCAAGAAAGTGAAAAGACAGAGAATGGGAGAAAATTTTTGTAAATCATATACGATATGGAACTTGCATCTAGAATATAGAAAGAACACCTACAATTCAATAACACAAAGATAAGTGAGCCAATTTTAAAAGTGGGCAAAGGATCTGAATACTTAATTCTTCAAAGAAAATACACACATGGCCTATAAAGCACATGGAAAGATGCTCAACATCATTAGCCGTCAGGTAAATGCAAATTAAAACCAAATGAGGGGGCACCTGGGTGGCTCAGTTAGAAAACAGTTTAGCAGTTCTTCAGATGGTCAGAGTTATCCTATGACACAGCAATTCCATTTCTAAATATATACCCAAGAGAATTGAATATATATGTTCACACAAGTGTAGATGAACATTCATAGGAACATTGTTGCTAACCGTGCCAAAGTGGAAACAACTTAAGTGTCCATTAGCTAATTAATGGATAAACAAATAGTGGCATGTTCATACAGTGTAATATTATTCAGCCTGAACTAAGGCAATATGTAAACATTTGTTTCTCTTACAGAGTGTATACAAAGCCTAATAAGAAAATCTTTGTATGTTTGTTTCTTCTTTTTTTAATTAAGAATACAGGGGAGCCCGAGTGGCTCAGTGGGTTAAGCGTTCCACTTCTGCTCGGGTCATGATCTCGTGGTCTATGAATTCGAGCCTTGTGGCAGGCTCTGTGCTGACAGCTTGGAGCCTGAATCCTGCTTCGGATTCTGTGTCTCCCTCTCTGCCCCCACCCAGCTCATGTGCTGGCTCTCTCCCAAAATTAAATAACCAAATAAGTAAATAAGTAAGTAAGTAAGTACGTAGGTAAATAAATAAATAAATAAATAAATAAATAAATAAATAAAATTAAGAATACATTTGGAAAACACAAGGAAGAATTACAGGAAAGTCAGATCCTTCTTCATTAGCAGAATGTTTGTCCCTGTCCAAAATAGCACCTTGGTTCCATGCGTAGTACCTGCTATTATCTACTACCCCAGCTCAGTCTAATCTATAAGCAAGATGGATACGCAGGCGAGTATGGTTTAGAAGATATAAATCCATCTTGTTTTTTAAAAAAAGAAGTACATCTTTATCCAAGGCCACAAATAATTTTCCAAGGACCATGAGCAGCCAAGTGCCAAAAATAACCAAACACACAATGAAATAAGACACCATGAATGAGAAACAACAGCAAGAGGAATAGACCCATGAAAACTTTAGATATTAGGATTATCAGATACAGATTTATGTAAGAATTATAAAATAATTCCATTTAATATGCTTAGAGAAATAAAATACAAATGCTGAAATGTCTTCATACAATAAGAAACTATTAAAAATAGCTAGGAAATATGAAAAAGAGCCACACAGAACTTCTAGAAATAAAAATAAGAGTAATTGAAATTCTTAATAATAATTTTCAATTAATAATAACTTAAATTTTAAAAATCAACTTATGAGGTTAACAACAGATTAAAAAAATGTATTAACTTTGTAGGAGAGACAGAGTGATAGTTGACTTTTCAATAGTAATGAGAGAAGCCAGAAGAATCTGGAATGATATCTTCGATTGCATTGAGTAAAGTATAGAATTCTCAAATCTCTATGTTGTACACCTGAAATTAATATAACATTTGTATGCTAACTATAGTCCAGTTAAATAAAAAGATTTTCTAGGGCGCCTGGGTGGCTCAGTCAGTTAAGCATCTGACCTCAGCTCAGGTCTTGATCTCATAGTTCGGGAGTTTGAGTCCCATGTTGGGCTCTGTGATGACAGCTCAGAACCTGGAGCTTGCTTCAGATTTTGTGTCACCCTCTCTCTCTGCCCCTTCCCCTTCTCAAAAATAAACATTAAAAATGTTTAAAAAAAAAGATTTTCCTTCTCAGGGGGGGCTGATGAATAGCCTTCTTTGTTTTTTGTCTATTGTTTCTATTCAGTTTTTCATATTTCTTTTTATTTTCTTCTGGGTTTTACGTTGGTATATGTTATGTGGTGAAGCTACAAGGGACTGCGCACCAAAATCATTATCTAATTACTCGGTAGCATTTGTTGTATAATTTTTCACTTCCTCATGTGTTTTTAAACAATTTCCTATAAATATTAAGTTATATGAATGAGGGATCATTTTGGGGAGTGGTCCCTGTATTTCACTGATCTGTTTATTCTTACAGTTGTATTGAACTGATCTAAGTACTATAGCTTTGTGGTATATTTTCATGAATGCTAATGTCAAGGCTTCTGCTTCCCATTACTCTTTTTTTTTAAATAGTGTGAAAATAACAAGCAAATTGGTTTCCAGAAGTACATTGATTAATTTGACCTTGAGGTCATGTGATTTGACTTTAATAGATCAGCCAGGAGATAGGTTACAAGGTGATTAGTATGTCTTCACCGAGTATGATAGAATCAGAATAAAACATTCTGTCCCATCTACCTGTTGTAGGATACCCAGAAGAACATGAGATTTGGGGAAAAGAGACATGGCCTTTCCTTCCATGTGCTAACTTTTAGGATCCTGTGAAACTATGACAGACACAGACCTGCTATATAGTGAAGGGTGTCCATGACCCTGAAAGTAGTGAGCATTACAGAATGCTTGTTCTGTAATTCAAAGAAGGCCTTTTAGGAGTAGTTGCCTTGTTTTGTCTATGGTATATTTCTACAGTGTCATTCACTGGGTCTCCTAGTTGGACGCATTTAGAGAACAGTACACAATAGGATGAAATCCCGTGCTAGACAGCACAGATGTGTTGTAAAGAATGACTGTCCTCTACAGGGTGAGTAAGCTCCACACTAGATTTGGTAACACTGCTCTGTATTATTTTCGAGTAGCAAATAAGCAAACACATTGGAACCTGAATTCGTTGCCAAAGGCATTGCATATATTTGTTTCTAATGCCTCCATGGAAACCTTAATAGGAAGCCAAAGCCCTTAACTCGGCTTACATCAATGAAAAATACATGGGTGCTGATGTGGGCACCCACATAAAAGATGGGAAAATACCCATCCACTCTATAACAGACTAAGAAGCATCTTGATTTGGGGGGAGTGAGGTGGTTGTTTACTCATGTAATCTGCAAGGATTGCAGGGATCACAAAGCTTGAGTCTGGCTCAAACCCCACTTGAAGGTGATGGAAGAGAAGTCCTTATCCTCCTGATTCAATCCCCACCTTCAGGCACAGAGCCAGAGGCAGAGAGGACTAGAGATTTGACTTGGCTGACTTTTCTGCATTGGGTGTGGATTTGGTATTGATGTAAGGTGGAGGCTGACATCACCCTGCTTAAATAGAAGCAGTGGTTGGATCTGCGTTAAGAATGTCACTCCAGGAATGGGCCTGGCCTTGGAGATAATCCTGGAAACTGCCCCCTGCAGTCCCCACTTTTATATTCTTCGGCATGTGCCATTCCACACACTCCAGGCTGAAATCACATCCCCCGTGCCCTACAATCCCAACTACCCAACAACCTCTTCCTGCCCATCCAACAGTTCTATTAATAGTCTCACCATCCACCACGTTGGGTTCTGTTCCACACATCTTTATTGATCATCTGCTTTGGGAGCGGTATTGAGGTAACTTGTAATTGAGCCACAATCTCTTCCTTTGTAGAGCTTACCTTCTAGAAAAAGGACACAAGCAAGCAGTTTTAATGCCCAAGCAGGAGATCGGCAGAGAAGAGGGAAAGAGTTTCAGCTGAAAGAAAGAGTGAGCAATATCCAAGGTGGAAGGAAACAGGGATGAACCAGCGGGCTGGGGCCAGATCAAGCTGCCAGATTTGGGGCTAAATGTGATGGTGATAAGGAGCCATTGCAGAGCTTCTGGCTGGGGGAGAATCCAGACTATATCTGTATTTGTAAAAGATGGCTCTGGCTGCTTCATAAAGGACCGATTAAATGGGCCAGGAGTGGAGCAGGGGAGCCTCCGTGCAAACTAGATCGTGTAGGACTGTCCAATTACCCAAGCTAGAAACTACTTAGCTTTTATTTCCCCCTCTTCATCATAACCAATAATCATATTAAGTCCTGCCAGTTCTACCACTGAATCTCACTTAATCATTCAGCATTTATTGAACCCTTGTATGCATCGAATGCTGTGCTTGGGGAGAAAGAATCCATTTCTCTCCTAACAGGAGCTGATTGCCTTGGTGGGGAGACAGATATGTAAATAAATAATTTTGAAATAATTATCTTGATAATTGCTATGTATTCACTGGGTGCTATCCGAGAGAGCGAGAGAGCGAGAGCGAGAGCGAGAGAGAGAGAGAGAGAGGATGAATCTCTGCCTGAGGGGAATGAGAGAGAACTCAGGGATCCATGGAGATGAGGTATGACTTATATCTTGAGGGATGAGTAAGAATTCCCTCGAGGAAGGAGGCCAGGGAGAGGGTATCACGAATGTGATGCCAACAGCTCCCGCAAGGGCATAGAAATGTCACTGAATAGGGCTTGCTCAGGAACCAGCAGGAGCCTTGGGGTCACTGGGCCTGGAGCTCGTGAAGAGAGGCACAGAAAAAGATGAGGGTGGAGAGGTAGGCCAAATTGGAATGGGAAAGTCCTTGTTTAATGCACTAGCTCCTGGAGTGTGAAGAGCGTTTAAGCTGAAGAATATGATCCAATAATTTTTGTGACTTGGGTCCATGTATTGGGCCACTTTGTCCCCATCACTTCGTTCTCTCAGGCTTTGCCCTATTAAGGCTCTTGCTCTTTCTCATTCATATAGGATTGCAGTGGTCTCCTGACAGGCCTTCTGGCCCCAGGCAAATTTTCTCTGATTTATCTTCCATTTTGGGATCTTTCTAAAACATCTATGGGTTCCTGCCATGCTCCTGCTGCATCCTGCTCCTTGGCTGCCTGGAAAAACCCTCACACCCTCAGCGTGACAGGCAGGACCTTCACATTCTAGCCTGTGCTGCTTCTCCAGCCTCATCTCGCAACCCTCCTTCCCACTCCGTTCCAGCCAGCCCCTTTGGCTCTCCTTGCTGTCACAAGGTCCCCAGGCCTGCCAGGCATGTTCAGGGCTCCATGCCTCTGCTCCCTGTCCTCCCTCAAAGTCTGCCTGAAATGTCCTTCCTGCAAGTGTCTCCTGAGTCTCCAAGAACCACTCACAAGGCAAGTTCCTCTGACCTCCCCTTGACTCTTACAGGGCGTACAAATCCCTTCGCTTCTCTGGGCTCCCTGGCCTCTGGTCCATGCTGATACTAGAGGATATACCACATTGTTTCCTAATTATTGCTTGCGAGGCTGTCCCCCAGGCTGAAGTATAAGCTGCAGCAAGGATTAAGGCCATAGAACATTCCTCTCATAAACTCAGCTCACAGGGAGGTGCCTAGTGCATACATAGAAGCTCAGTTAAATGACGTTAAACGAAGCACTGATCTCGTCCCTTTTTTGTCTATAGTGGTTATCCTCACCAAGCAACTATTTATTGTCAAAGGGAAATCACTCTGTTTGGGGCCAGATTCCCATCCCTAGTGCATTGCAACTATTCTGTTTAGCCAGGTGAAGAGCAAAAGGCCTGTAGCTCAGACTCCTCTTAGGTTAGAGAGCAACCGCTCCAGTATCCACACACCTACCATACACTCGGCTAGCAGAGAAGCAGTGTGGTAATGCCTCACGTTGGCCATTGACATGTCCACCGCTCTTGGGGCGCCTGGGTGGCTCAGTCGGTTAAGCATCCGGCTTCGGCTCAGGTCATGATCTCACGGTTTTTGGGTTTCAGTCCCGCATGTCGCTCTGTGCTGACAGCTCAGAGCCTGGAGCCTGCTTCAGATTCTGTGTCTCCCTCTCTCTCTACCCCTACCCAAGTCAAACTCTGTCTCTCTGTCTCTTAAAAATGAATAAATGTTTAAAAAAATTTGAAATATCCACCACTCCGATTTATTTCTGTATACGTTGGGGCCCAAGCAAAACACCACAAGTACTTGTGGAGATATCTTGGGGCATGGCATAATGTCTACACTTCAGCTGGGATTCTTCTAAGAACAACCATAGAGGTGTCCACAGGAGGTGATCCAGGAACCAAGGAAAATTCTGTCCACTGGTTCAGGCTTCTAGGGGTTCCCTCTTAAATAGAGGAAAAATGAACCTCCAGATCTGGATTCCTGAAGGTCCAGAACTCTCAGGGATCCCTACATTTCTCAACTGTAGATTTAAAGTCTGTGTACTTTCAAGCCTCAACAAAAGTTCCGCATGGGCTTAAGTCCCTCACTGCCTCCTATTCACCACCCCCCACACAAACTTTAAAGCTTACAGCAGCTGGTAGGAGCTTCAAACTAAGTCCAGGGCATTCCCTGGGGCTTACAGCAAGTAAAAGTATCCAGAACCTCAGGAGCCAATTCCTAGAGGGCTTCCTGGGGCATCTCGGAGACTCTGGTTACATGGCAGACCGCACGGATCATTGATATTGAAGCACGTACATGGAGCTGATATTTTGAAGACTACCCTGCATTGGTTTAAGGCCAACCTGAAAATGTCTCCAACTATTGGTGTCAAAGGATATGGAGACTGAATCTTAGAGCTGGGGGAACCATAGTAAAGACATCTTACTTCCATTAGTTTAGTTACTCATAAAGCTATCTGAAGAGTCATAGAAAGAAAAGGGAGGGGGCAGGGTAGCTACGTGTGGTAGAAGTTAGTCCTTAGGTACAATGAAGGAATCGGGTCAAGGGTTAAAGGAAAGGCCGGGGGTGGTGACTGTGTGAGTGTAGGTTGGGAATCACCTGAGGTTTTGAAGTGAGAATCGAAATTATTGCCTCATTGAAGGGGAAGCCCTGGGAGGTTTTTGGGAGGCCATATGAACATTTCTCTGACTTGCCTAAGAACTTGGCTGGGACAGGCCTGGGTCAGCTTCGGAATCTACTGGAGAAGAAATGCGAGTATGGGCGGCAAATACTCTTTTTGATTATGTTTTTCTCCCTAAAATCTTGTGGGACTTAATCTTAGATTCAAGACTCAAGTCCCTATTTACAGTATGCCTGTATGGACCATCTCTCCATGGTATACATTTCTCTTGGAAGTGAGTTTAGAAACAACTACTTCAATTATAAAGAAAAACAGGAAGCAAAACAAACAAGGAAACAAAACACTTCTGCAGAGAATGAAGGAAAATAGCAGGGAGAAAACCCATTTCTCGTGCTGCCTAGCTGCTATAAATGAAAAGGACCAATAGGAGATGGTAAGGTTAGAGCTTTCTAAAGAGCAAACATCCATCTGCTGTACTGATTCCGAGACTACAATTTCATAAAATACTTACTGAGCCCCGGTAATGCACTAGAGATAAGCACTGAGGATGAAGAGGGGACGCGGGCAAAGCCCTACCCTCAAGGAGCTCTGGGTCTGTAGAAGACTCATGAATTATAATACAGTGGCAGGACTATTGAGCGTGGGAGTCGAACAGCCTGGGCCATAGACTGATGCCTAGAAGCGCAGCCGTGGGTCTCTGCTGATCAAGGATGTGTCTGGGGTCAGCTGCACTTCTGGTCCTCCATTCAAACTGTAAGTGTAGATAAAGGGTGCAGCTGAGCTCTGCAGTGGCTTCAGGATACAGCTGCTAAATCGAACAGCGGTTCTTTTGGCCGTGCTAACTGGGCTGGATTCTGTTGGCGGCCAAAGGCTGCCAAATCCTGATTTAAGACATTGCCTTTCCAAAGAAAAATAGCCATGATGAAAATAGCTTATGTCTTACATAAAGTCTTAGCAGTATAACAAACACATTACCTTTAAACAGGACCCACAGTATTTTGTTACATATGGACTGTCACACGGACCTGAAACAGTTCCTTCTTGCTGGGTGTCTTATCTTGTTTCCATGAGTTTTATCATTTTAGTAGCACCAATTTGCCTCTACCCGATGATAAATTTATTTTTAAAGTTGTCCAAAAGAAACTTTCTCCACATTTTAATCATTTGACCTTTCCTTTACGATTTTAAGGCAAAACTCTCCTGAGCCTTGGTTTCAACAACAAAACGGCGACAAGAAAATCCCAACCACCAGCTAGCAGTACAGGTCACATGAGATAGATGTGAACTCTATGTGAAAGCAGGAGCTTGTCTGAAAAACTGCCCCTGCTTTGAACCTGCAGGAGAAGTCTTAGAGCTTTGGAGCTTGATCCCAAGCTGGTATGTCCTGGAGGAGGGTAAAGACTAGACGAATCTTGTCTGTAGGTAGAGTTGCTTGAAGAGGGTACAGAGGGGTGAGAGAGAAAAGTGCCCTGGCTCTCATATCTGGCAAGGATTTGGCTCATCAGCCTGGAACCCATTAGCTCTTACCCTAGGCCATCCTCTCACCTTCTCTGTTACTCATTTCATTAAAAATGTTGACCTTGCTGGATGAAGGGATACTACACCAGTGGGAGAAAAAGAGGAGGGCCTTGAGCATGAACATCTTCATTGTAGGAAAGGTTTTTGGGATTTCAAGGACAGCATCTAGTACAGCATTATGTGAGATGTTTGGAGCCCGACTCTAGGCCAATAATCCGCTGTAATGAATGCTAAGATACTTTCTAGGGGTTATGACATAGGTATATAAACCTGCCCATTTTTACACATTAAAAAAAATCCAGTCCCTCTATGTTTGGACAGAACGAACTGTCCAATTTCAAGAAGAGATTATGGGCTCAAAAAACATTGAGGTTAAAAATCTACTTAGTTTGGGGCGCCTGGGCGGCTCAGTCGGTTAAGCGTCTGACTTCGGCTCAGGTCATGATCTCATGGTTCGTGGGTTCGAGCCCTGCGTCAGACTCTGTGCCAACAGCTCAGAGCCTAGAACCAGCTTCAGATTGTGTCTCCCTCTCTCTCTCTGCCACTCCCCTGATCACACTGTCTCTGTCTCTCAAAAATAAATGTTTAAAAAAAACTACTTAGTTCAACAATTTAAAAATCTGGAGTTGGGCAGTGAATTAAAGTGACTGGCAAAACCTTTGACCGGATAAAACAAAGTGATAACTTAAAAAAAAAAAGTTTATTTGAGAGAGAGTGCTTGCATATGTGCACATACACAAGTAGGGGAGGGGCAGAGAGAGAGGGAGAATCCAAGCGGGCTCCACGTTTTATATGAAACCCATGCGGGGCTCGATCCCATGACCATGAGATCATGACCTGAACAGAAATCAAGAGTTGGCTGCTTAACTAATAGGGCCACCCAGACATCGCCAAAGTGATAATTGTGTTGAATGTTCTTAATTCATTTGGTAGTTCAAAATTTAATTGTATTGCTTAATATAGTCTGAAATCTACATATGGATAATTCCCAGCCAATAGATTTGTAGTTGGGCCACTTTCTCCAAATGGGACAAGTTATATATATATATTATTTTTTATGCATTATTTCTAATTTATTTGTAAGTTATTCAATTGACAAAATATTACATTTTAGGATATATGTTGGTTTTCCCGCACATGCGCCAGAATGGTGACTAAGGACACAAGTGAGCATTTGTTTAAAATATATACAGTACACATAATCATTTTGATAAAAAGTAATGGCTTTAAGTTCTGAGAAAGATTTACAAGTTAGCAAATTTAGAATTCGTAACATAACAAAAAATTCAAGAAACCAACCTCAGTAATACAGATGTCTATTTTATTAAAAAAGTTACAAACAGGTGGACTGCAGGGTCATCTTACAAAATGACAAGAATGAAATCTATTGGAAAAATTTTACTTTTACAAATCTTTATAGGTCATTGTTCAATGCTTGTACTTGTTACTTGAGATTTTTACCTTTCATTGATAAAGTTACAGTACGTTAGATCCATAATAGGTTACATGATTTTATTTGCAGAGCCCTACTGCAGTGATTTGAACAACTCCTAAACGGATGCCATAGTAAAGACGAGACATATATTGCATTTAATATTAATTTATTATCCTAATAAGCAACTTGACATGCAATCTATTGAGGAAGCTAAAATAACTTTTGGTCCCTTTTCTTAAAATGTGCTGGAGAAACCACCTTTAAATCACTTTCCCCTGATTCCTGCGATCCTAAGTGAATTCAAGTTAAATTTACTGCTGAGATCAATGCTGCTGGGGGAACTATCCATAGGAAAGAAATATTGGATATATAAAAAAAATCCATCTGCATAAAATTTTGAATCATCATGAATTATTTGATTCCTTTCGAATTTCCCACAGCTAATAAAGATGAACCATGATCACTTAACCTACTCTGAACTGACTGTTTGGTTTTAAGTTTGGTATTAAAGTGCAAACTTAAATTAGGTATTCATTTCAAGCAGTTTATAAATAAGGAACAATGTTTCAGTTGCTTCCACCCTTACAATCACACCATAAAATTCAAAATCTAAGATCAAGCATTCGATTTGAGGGAATTTGATCAGGAATCAAATGCAACACGATTTTAAAAAAGGAAATCAAACTTTAATCAATTTCTACGCAATAATTAATGGCCATGCTGACCAATAAATCACATGAATGTAGATATCACTTTATTTGAACATCACACACAATATAAATTTAAAATTGCCACACCCTTCCATAAACCATCACTGCATATATTAGAGCTTTCCTTGACAAAGTTATTGAGCTAGTATTATAGATCAAAGGTATAGTTTTGGTTTTTTTGTTTTGTTTTTATTTAGAAGCATGTTCAAATGACTAAAGCTGGGCTCCTAAACTCGAGAACTTTGGTGCAGTAGGTGAGCTGTGATGACTAACTTCTGCAAATTAAAAGCACACAACTACAACCAAATAAAAACCCAAAAAGAAAATACTGTCAAACTTACAAAATTTTAAAGTCATTGCTAGAAAAAGCGCTTGTGGCCAAGATGTGAAAACTGAACCAAAAATTACTCTTTATAAGTTTCCTTTCTATTTCTATACCTGTGTTACTGTTAAAATGTTCAAGTATTCAGATAAAATGTGCTGATTAGGTAAACAACATGGAAGGCAATGGCTATTAGAAGCACATTTGGAAAAAAAAAATCCAAAAAACAAACAAAAAGCCCAGAGGCTTGGCGCTACCTTCTCCTGTTACACAGAGTTTTGTCTCTACTACGAACATGCTTCTTGAGAAATAACTAAAAAGCAATTGTGACAGTGCAAGAAAACTTTAACAAATATTGCTTTAAAACTATTACTCAGAAAGACAAATATTAAGAACTAGAAAGCATATATGATTTTATTTGAATTCAATTTTACATGTGCAGAAGTCTACTAGATGTCAATTACAAGCCTGACAGGCAAAGCTGAGCGATCTCTGTTTAGGTATACAATTAATTTACCATGGATACAATATCCCTTTTCAAAGGCATTGCTAAGTAGGTCATAACTAAATTTAGAACTTCACAGAAAGGAAAATGTTACTGCTGCAATTCGATGCTGTAAATGAGATTAACACATGTGAAAACCTAATGGAATCAAATGCTTAACTCTTCAGCTAAATGCTCTACAGTCAATTTCAAATATCAATTGTAACTTTCAGAACATGTTAATTACAAAAACACATAAGAAACTGCACTTGAAGAAAAGGGATATTCCATCCATACAGGTAAAACGTGAGCTTTAGTTTCTTTTTACAACACTGCCACACACGTAAACGAAGTCTCAAAGTATTAACCAACCATTTAAAGGAGAAAGATTTTACAAATAGAATGAAGCACTGGTGCGAGGTAATATACAGAAGTAACCATTTGTTTAAGGCTCAATTTTTTTTCTCCATTATAACTTTCTTTTAAAAGGCATTGAGTAGGTAATACTGAGTTTGAGTACTTAATAAATACAAGTTGAGAAACTGATTAAAGAAATCAATTAAAATATTAAAAATTAATTCTTGCATATTAGCCATCAATAAGAACTTAGAAAGCTACAAAAGGACTGATTGATAAAGAACAGATTTTAAACATATGGTAAACGTGCTAAGCATTCCTGTTTAAGGTCTATGGATCTTGAAGGCCAAAGACCTTATGCACTTAATTAGATGTATGGCAACATGCTGTAATAGAGACAGGTTTACCAAGGCTCAGTTCTGCAACCCAGGTTGTAAAGTTCTCCAAAGCAGCATCTGTGCAAATTTCCTCTGAGTTTTATCTGCAATTAAGATTAAAATGTTGTAAAAAGAGAGAAATATAGATTACAGTTTAAAATGAGAACACTGACAACACGTCTGTATACACACAGAACTGGTACCAGAATAACTATCTAAAGGTGAAATTTCACTGTGTTCCCCATCAGTTTTGATTAAAAAGGGATTTTATGTGCTCAAAAAAGTCATTGAAAATTAGCAATGAACACTAACGATGCACTATATATAGTATATTGTGCATATGGAACTCCTCTGGCTCATTTTTAAATACGTTATTATACTTTATATAATATTAACAGTGTTCTTACTGGTATCAAAGATTTTACAGTATAAAAGCGGTAGATATTACTTCTGCTTTGAATCTGATTTCTTCATATTTGTCATGGGAAATGGCACTAGAATTAAACACATATTAATTATGAGCAAACTTGACAGTATGCAAAACTTTTTCAAAATTTAGGGTTTTTTAGAAAATTTAAAATAAGAAAACATCATTCCATCACCATCTAGCTATTGAGTACTTACTGAGTGCACCGACTTGTGTTAGATGCTAGGTGACAGCAGAAGTTCACAGATGCCATTCTGGTCTGCCCGTTTTTCGGACACCCCCCCCCCACGCACTCCTATGATTGGGGTTTCTCTGTCTCCACTCTTACAGTTGATAGACTTCTGCCCTTCTAACTAATACCAAGGGAAAAAATAAATCTATCATTCAGACACAAAGTCCTTTAACTGTACTGGATCATCAAATGGCTTCTAGGTGAGTGGAATAACATTTGTCTTTTTAAAAAATATTTTTTAATGTTCATTTATTTTTGAGAGACAAAGATAGAGCATGAGAGGGGGACGGGCAGAGAGAGAGGGAGACACAGAATCGGAAGCAGGCTCCAGGCTCTGAGTTGTCAGCACCGAGCCCGACGCGGGGCTCGAATCCACGAACCGTGAGATCATGACCTGAGCCGAAGTTGGAGGCTTAGCCGATGGAGCCACCAAGGGGCCCCAATATTTGTCTTTTAATGTAAAAAGTAAAAGTTGTTAAATAAAGCCAGAAACAAAGAGCAGAATAGGGACTATGAAAGAATGCCCAAGTGAAACCAATTTAAGATCGTCTAAAGGCTCTACCAATTATTTATTCCTGCGTAATTTTAATTTCTTTTGACACCGACACTTCTAGTAGTGTCCAAAGAGACTGAGAGAACACGTTATTAGCAGCTATATCATAAAAATGATTATTTTTAAAGAATGTCTCTCTGCTCATTATTGAAAATCTGACACCTAAACACATGAAAAAAATAGAAAAAATTTGCCCCTTTTGAAATTATAAAACATTTTTCCCAATTATAATTAAAGTTTTTTTGCATCAAAGTAAATTGTTAATTAGGAACCTGCTTATTTAAGCTGAGTAAGTCCAGTTTCCTCCTCATCAAAATAACCATAAAAATTCTTTCCTCAAGGACTGTGATTGTCACATAAGGTAATATGTGAAAGTACCTTACAAAGTATGCAAATGTTGGGTACTTTTTTTTTTCCTTTCTGAAATATGTTATCAATTCTAGAAGACCAGAAATATGTCTTTGATATTCAGACTAAAGATGTTTATATATTTTAGCCTATTTGAATTTTTATACCTATTATGAACACAATAGTATTTCAACGTATATATGAAATTGAGTGGGAAGACTTCTCAGTAATTCAGACTAGACTTTTCTCAATGGATCTGAATTAACACATTTGCTGCCATTTTTAATCTACGTTTTTCAAAATAAATTCTAAACAGTTTGAGATTTTCAAATATGATTACATCTCTTAAACAGCAAAGACTTGTACTATACGATGTTTTAATAGCTCAGGCATTCTCTGAAATCAAATTGAGGAAGTCGTAATTATTTGTTTCTAGCCAAAATAAACACTAAGAATACAAACCAACTTATTCATCATAATCGACATTAAATTAAAGGTGGTACATGCATTATTTCCCACCCTGTAAAAAGCTGGTTAATATTTGGTCCATCCACAGTCCACAGGCCGACAATACTCCAGTGAAATCAGGAGACCTAGATAAACCCTGGCTGAGACTCACACCATTAAACAAAGTATTAATACCAGCTATTTTTCAGAAGAGTAAAAAATGTTGATTCTTTGTAGTAATAAATCCTGAAGCAAAAGCTTGCATTAAGCAGGAAGGCCAGTCTCTCTCAGATCAGAATTTCACAGCAAAATTTTCAGTGTACTAACAACTCTCCTTCATTTAAAAAACATTGCAGGAGCTTTAAAGGCAGCTAGTCAAACGCATCCTTTTGAACTCCCAGGATCTCACATGCAGGCAGGGTGCAGAAATATAACTTGGCTGCTTGTGAGACAGAACACAAGTCATCCTTGTCCTCAACTCTCGAGTTTCTAGCAAGACACCCAACAAATATGAATTCTGGAAGATTCTGTTCAAACTCTTGCTTAACTGGTTTCACTTTTTTTTTTCTAATCGTATTTTGTTAAGGAAGAGCATGTGTGCAAGGCTGTGCATGAACACGCGCGCGCGCACACACACACATACACACGCATCTGAAACAACAGTCCAAACCTTTTGCTCAAGAAATTATGAAACAGGGTCTAGCAAGCAGGGCAAATTGGTACCCGAGAGTACCAAACACAGAACTGAAAGAACAAAGATCATTATTTCTGTCAGCCTGAAGAAAGGAGAGATTCTTGATTCCAGACCAGCACATCATTTCACGTGGCAGCAGAATGCATGGGATATTAACAAAGAGTCCTGAAACGCGCAGCAGTGTATGAATGTCTTTTTAGCTTGGCTGGACTTACCATTTCTAAATACAACGGTATTTACTAGCATTCTTTTTAGCAAATATCAATGTGCAACCATAATCAATTTTAATTTTTTTCCAGTTTTAGACATACGATACTCTGGGGATTTAACCGAAGGAATTTTTTAAGAAATGAATTTCCCATCACAGTTTTTACTTAGCATATCCATATCCAAGTTAAATATCAGTTATATTAACAAAACAGTAGGTTAGAATTCTCTAGGTTGATAGAAGTTATGTTTTTGTTAAATACCTTGTTTCTTTCTCCATCCTAATTTGCGTAATAATCATGAAACTTGCTGGCGGGTGGAGAGGGGGATTAGATCATTAAGTGTTTGCCTGTCATCCATTAAACATAAAGAGCAAAAGCCTAAACTGTGGCATCTTTTCTTTGAAACAAAGTGGAACCTGGGCTTTTAGGAGAAGATGCACCCTAAAAACTTATGGAAAACCCAGAGTAGACAGGAAAGGATAAAATATTTTTCTTCTGTCCTAGACCTGAAATCTCCACAAATTTAAATTAATGAAATCAATTTTGAGATCTCAAGCAGTAGGACCATGTCCAGGGGTAATAAGCAGAGTGTGAGCCCAATGATCGGATTCCAGCTGCCAGCTTCAAATTAGACCAGGTAGGGTACTGCTCCCCTCAACTCTAAACTGCTTTTTCTGGGGCACCTGGGTGGCTTTGGTCGGTTGAGCCGTCCAGCTTGGGCTCAAGTCATGATCTTGTGGTTCGTGGGTTCGAGCCCTGTGTCAGGCTCTGTGCTGACAGCTAGCTCAGTGCCTGGAGCCTGCTTCAGATTCTGTATCTCCCTCTCTCTCTGACCCTCCCCTGTTCACGTTGCCTCTCTCCCTCAAAAATAAATAAAACATTAGAAAAACATTTAAATAAACTGCTTTTTCTGAATCTGATGTTCTTAAAACTGTGGCTAATCAAAAGATTTTGCAAGTATGTTTTTGGTAGGGTAAGTTTTTCCAACAGCTGACAGGACTTAAGTTTTTCTTGGTGATATTATCTTCTGGATTTTAGAATTCCACCGAGAAGTAATCCCACGAGGAGAATCTTTCCTGTAGTATGGCTAGAATACTTCCTTGGTGGCAATTCTCCAACTGTATGATGCAATTTTTGTTAATTCTACTGATGGTTCATTCTAAGCCAGAAAGGTAATGGAGTAAAACTGAATGGCTCATGTGCATTTCATTCTGCAATAAAAGCCTAATCTTGAGGTTAAAAGGAAGCAATTAAAGAGGGAACAGATATACAGAGTCATTCTAATCACCAGACACCTCCACACCCAGAGCAGGTCTAACTAGGCACCTATTTCACTCTGAACAATCCCAGACCATGAACCTTTTGGCAGGGGCAGGGGGTGGGGCTGGTCTGGGAAAATTAGGAGGGGCAGAAAAGGCGCTTTTACCCCAGGTCCGCTGCAGTTCTTTAGGGCACACACTATCCCCCAAAGCATGCTCCCTGCTCCATCCAGGGCTGGGCTCTATTTTGGCACAGCACGTGAACTGGATGACAAATGAGCATTTCAAATAAGCGGTTTTCCTTACCCAAGGCGATATGCAAAATAGGGCAGCGGAAAAAAAAAAAGGAAGTATCTGAATTGTAACTTCTGCAACAGAATTCCACCCCTGTGTTTTACTGATATGATTAATATTTAACTTGGATATGAAAATGCCAGCATTTGAAAGTACACGATGTGTACTTTCATGATTTTCCCTTTGCATTTGCTAAATCCTCGGCATATCATATCTAATTAAAAGCCGGGGGGGGGGGGAAGATGAGAAACAATTCTGATTCCACATATTTATTTTAAAAACCCTGAAAATGCTAATAAATCCCACTGTGTTTAGAAATGGTAAGGCCAGCTAGATTAAAATGACATTCATAGATGGCTCAGCCTTTCAGGAGCCTTTGTTAGCATCCGGGGCATTCTGCTGCCTCGTGAAATGATGTGCTGGTCTGGAATCAAGAATCTCGCTTTTTCTTCAGGCTGACATATATAATGAACTGAGGCTGACATAAATAATGATCTTTGTTCTTTCAGTTTGATACTCTTATGCACCATTTACTCTCGCTGGGAGAACCCGTTCTATAATACACAGAGAAAAATAGGATAAAATCTTGCAGGAGACCTTCAATCTTTAGTGAAGAACACCTTTTTTATTCTGTTTTTTTTTAATAACTTTCATGAATACTAGCCTAAGATACAGAAATCCTTGAGAAATAATCTTTAAAAAAATTCTATTTGCCAAAAGGTATTTACCAAACTGTCACATTTAAAGGATAACTTTACAGCAATTTCCACCTTTCTTTCAGGGAACCAATAGACAACTAATTTACAATATTATTTTGCCCCTTTTTGGCATTCCATCTGTTTGGGAGTCACCTCTACCCCTGCCCCACCCCTTACAATCCTACCCACTCTCCAAGATCTGAGTCAAATGCTACGCTTCCCCAGTTCCTCTAAATCAGTGGTTTGTAGCCAAGGGTGACTTTGCCTCTAGGAGACATCAGGCAAGGTCTGGAGATATTCTTGTTTGTCACAAGTAACGGGTGCGGAGAATGCTACTGGCATCCAGTAGGTAGAGGCCAGGGATGCTGCCAAGCGTCCCACAATGCACAGGGCAGGCCCCATAACAAAGAGCTCAGAATACTGAGTAATCTGCTCTAACTGCCCATAGTCTGTCCTTTCCCTGAATGCCCACAGCACCGTGCTTCACTTCTTTTATACTGTTTTGGGATGATTAACAAGACACCCATCATTCTCCACAACGGTATAGCAAGAAGAGCCAACTGTCAATTCTTTACACCAATATACACAGCGGCTGTGATGTAGTTAATTAAGGCAAAACAGGCTGCAGCGCTGACCTGGGTTTCTATTATACTGCTCCTGCACAGTAAAGTCTTCCAAGGCCCTTGATGGCAGGCTCCTGGGGTCAGGAAGGAAACCCGCCACGAAAGCAGCACATAAAGAATCTAGGCCTCCAAATGCAGTCTAAGACTCCTGCCAGGGGGAGGGGGAAAGGCGAGAAACAATCCTGGGAGCCACGCAGATAAACAGGTGTTGGGTAAGAGACGCAAACTGAAGGTGACCCAAATTGAAGGGTGGTTAAGAAATAAATGTGAGGAATTCTCAGAAGCAAGTTTTAGAGTATTACAATTTTCCCTTTGAATTAAGAGCGGCCAACTTACAACAGTCACAGCATCTTCCTGACTTATTTGAATCTCATCAGTTCTCACTTGGACAAAGGTACTCTTCTAAGTATTAAGGACAAACATTCCTCAAGTCACCTTTACTTGTCAAAGTTTGATCTTCCACCTAGATCTGGGACTGACAGACATCAGAGCGCCGCGACTCAAGCTACAGGATTCAGAATCCATCACCTATTTTTCAGATAAATTAGTTAGCAAGCACAACCGCAAGCTTTGCAGGCCTCAGGTTACATCGATTCAACCTTACTTGATTTCAGCAAAGAAAATGCATATAGTGGGCTTTGTTCTAAAAGATCTTGGTCAGGGAATTTCCCTTAATATTTTCAGACACTCAGCTGAGTAGATTTTTTTCAATGCTCATTCCTACAACTGTGCATTCTGCTTACAAAAATGAAACCCAAACAAGAAGAAAATCACACGGGCAACTTTCCTATTATTATTTTAAAAAATGAGCAATTTTTGGTCAACAAAAAACTTAAACATAGTTAGCTTGAGATATAAAGCAATTCTATTTAATCATTCCCATAGGTAACCAAATAGATTCAAAGCCATTTACATCACACAAGCTGCAAAATGAAATAAGCCTAAAGAGAACTCGGAGTAAGAAAGATTTAAAAATTTCTTTGGAAATTATCCATCTGCCAACTGGAATTTTATTCAGTTTACTTCCTGTAGCTGTCTACATTAATGAAGGAAAGAAAGCTGGGAACGTTCTATGGAAGGTGGTTAATATTTTATAAAGATGACAACACTAAAACGTGTACACTTATGTCATTTGGCCAGTTAAAAGTGTCAGAGAGAGAAACTGAGCGTGATGATGAAGACACAGTCACCACACAGAACTGGTTCAAACTTGAAATCGGCTTCCAATTTAGGAGAGATTATAGAAACATGAACACGGGGCTCAATCACCTACATGCGCCTGTCCTGCTTCAAAAACCTATACCGCGGGACGCCATCAACCCAACATGTGCTGGGTACAGTCTGAACGGTGACGCTGTAACAGAGGTGGCTACGTAGAAGGAAATAAACGTGTTCTCATCATATTCTCTATGCTAAAAGGCCAGTGTGCAAAAGCATTTTGAATAAAGCACTGTTGTCATCCTTCATTTTCAAAGGTGACACTACCTGACAGTAGATCTTGTCTGAAAAGATAAATTAGGGACCGTTAGTCTTTTCTCTGGGGAGCACATATAAGCCAGACCTTTGATTAGGAGTCATCACTGCAATCGGAAATGCCTGCTGCCATTTGCAACACTGCCTCCTAGACTTGAGGTCAGTCTAGGCTCCAAACAATCAATTCCATTCCTGAGGTTGTCAGGCCAGTGTGGCATTTGCTGTGGTTTCCCAGTCATCTAGGCTATTGGTTGCTTTACCTTATTATCTAACTGTTAATGTCGAAGTGGGACTACCTAACCAATTATAATCTAGATGAAAAGATCGTGATGTGAATACAATAATCCTACTTAAAATGCTCAGTAAGTTTTGTATAACCTTGCTTTTTCAAAAACTCCTTCATTTAAAAAAACTTTTATGAAGCTATCATTCAACTCCATGAAAGGTTTGAAGGTTCTGCTATTATTCTAATTAACTCCATTATTTATTAAATTGAATAAAACTGTTGCCTGGGCTTGGGTGTGCCTCTTCTAACACATCACAGATGATTTTACCAGACTCTCATTTGGGCCATACATTCATAATGAAGTCAAGATACGTGTGCCACTGTCATTTGTTATTATCAGAGGTCACTTAAGTCCCTCAAGTGCAAGATACAGATGAACTTGATTAAATAATCATCCTGTTAGATCAAGCACTTGAGTGATTAGTAAATTGATGATTTCCATTACAGCAGCTCTCTAGCCTGGGACAGAAAGGTGTAAAAAACCTAGAACTAATCATCTCAAATTATTATTGGATGTAAAATCACCAGAACAGGAGAAAGGTGTAGTATCCATTAACTCACTCCACCCCAATGGCGTGTTGTCAATGGAGCAGAGACAGAACAGTCGTTCACTTTTAAAAAAATAAATCTTAGTGATAGGAATACATGCAATCTTGTACCTTCATTTTGCTTATCTGTATCTTTTTTATTTTCTTCACTGACTGTTGACTATTTTGTGCTACGGTAAATGTTATTTTAAAATCAAAGAGATTGAAGGTAGCACAATGTGTATTAATATTAACCAGCCTTTTGTTACACTTGATCAAAAACAATACACCCTCTGGCTCCTAAGCTTCCATCAACAACTAACCTGCTCGGTATGGCCAGGATTGAGGTTCTTTTTTACTGGACGACACAAGTTGTACAACACTGATCTTGCTTCTCCGGCAGGGATGAATAGTTCATTTGCCTGACGATCTCAGCAAAAAGTTCATCCACCATTGATTTACTTTTTGCTGATGTTTCCATGAAAGGACAGCCCCATTCTTGAGCTAGAGCTCTGCCTTCTGAAGACATAACCTCTCTTTCTGGTTCCAGATCCACTTTGTTTCCCACTAGGATTAGTGGGACTTTTTCGTATCTCTTCACTCTGACAATCTGATCTCTCATTGGCTTGATATCCTATTCAGAGGATCACAAAGAGAAAAAAAAATCATGCTGTTTGCATAACCATAACCGAAGTTATTACAATATCACAATAACTCCTCAGGGAGTACAGAAAGCGTAATCCAAAATAAAACCATACACCCGAACCAAGAAAATGTTATTTTCTCCACTGAGGGAGAAACTACATAAATTTCACAGATCTCACCGGCTGGGTCTCTGTCAAGAATATAAAATGTAGGTTGCCCACAACCTAAGGCCTCACTGAGTCCCTTCTTCTCCCCAGTCTATGCAGATTTAAAAAGTAAGTTCCCAAATATGATGAATCCATTTGTCATCAGGCCTGAAAACACCTGTTACCCAGCACAGGCCGCCATCTATGCACGGCTAGCCATTTAGCAAGAGTGCGTGAGAGAAAGTGCTGGAGGTGTCACCAAGAACACCGGTGCCTAGAAGACCGATTCAAAACAGATTCATACACTTAAACATTTCATTTTAAATTAATGGTAGGCTTTTATCCCAGTAAAATCAAACACCTTAAAATGCACTGGAAATGAGTGTACCAGTGAGCAGCTCCGGGGAGAGACAAATGTGCTGATGAGCCTGGGCAGGAAGGAAGTCATACTTTTATTTGCCTGTGTTAGGTTTTACCACTTGAATTTTCTCCCACGTGTATTACTTTCTCTAATTACAATTCATTAGAAAAGATAAGAGCCTCAGCAATTCTCAGCATCAATTTTGGGGGATATTGATTTACGGCAATATTATAGAGAATACTAACTGTACACTTTTAGAACATTCTTCATAACTTAAAGGGCTTGACTTAAATATTAAACATTTAATTTGAATAGTTAAATTGAATATTCACGTGCAGGATGAAAGAAAAACACGACAGAAAATTTATGAAAACATGATTATTTAATGTCTGCAACAATTTCATTTAATCATGTTATTAATTCGGTCTTCTAGGTTAAGCTTGTTTTCCCCGTGTCTTTATGGAAACACAAGTTCAAATGAGAAACCGAATTCATGACATGTAGGCTTGAAAGAGTTTAAGTCTCCACTGAAATAATGGCAGCTTTTCACTCCCTATTTATGCCTGTAACAGAAGTAGATATAATGGAAATCATATGAAAATCCCTCCAAAAGACTTGCAGCCTCAAAAGAGTCAGCTAATAGAATAACAAATCTCTCGAGGATCCTTTAGAAAGAAAATGTCAAATAGCACCTTTGGTCCTTCCTGGGGAAAAATGCTTTTATGATACTATTATTGCTTTGGAATTCAAGCCTACATAAAACGTACTTGAGTTTGGTCACAATACTTATTATCTTTGAGGAAAAATATCCTGAAGTTGTTATATGTGGTTACTGGAAAACTTCACGATAGTACTGTAATTTAAATGCTAAGAAAAGCGGAATTAGCACATTGTTTTCACTAAAGCACTTAATGTCTCCTAAGCAAGCAACATTAAGCACATACCTCCAAATGTAGAAAAAATTATCCATTTCCTAAATCAATGGAGGTCAATAGAATGGGTCAATATGAGGTTATTTATTTTCAAGGAATAAATAGCAACATTTACTGCATCTCTTAAAATAATGTTAAACTTTCAGCGTGTCTCCCAGTGAAGGACAGGGAAGATATTCGGAAGAAATTGGGCCACCTCCAGCTTGGCCACCCAGCCAGGGTTAGCAATTTGCACTTGTTCAGTGTTCTCAGATCCACATATTTTGTATAAATATAGTCAGTGTTATCAGAAACAACTCGGATCAACTGCAGAAGAGGAAGAGTCATTGCAGATCTTTGTTGCTTATAGTCTAGGTACTAGTCATTTCAATTAGTAACTTTCCTCATACGCCCCAAAGTCAAATGCCTAGAAGGCAGGTCTTGAGTTCTTCATCTTGCAACACTAAGATTTATGAATCTGGTTGAGAAACTTGGGTGAGAACAGAGGAAGAGGTGGGGAAGGGAGACAGAGAGGAATTACAGACACCGGCTCCAAATAATTTTCCTTCCAAAGGGCTCTATTTACTTGAGATTATCTGTTAAAAGCTGTTCTGTTAACTATCTTAATCAATACTTGTTGAATTGAACCAGCAACTTTGGAAGGTTCTACTCCAGGGTAAATATACACAGCCTGACCTATTTCTTTCTCACGTTTCCTCCGACTCAGAAATAACTTTAAAATATTTGTTGACGGTTGTTACTTTAGACTCTCTATAGAAACAACCCGATGCTTTTCCGTGCCAGAAATAACCTCAAAAATGCGCCATGTCTAACTTTTAAGAAAGCAAAACACAGTCATTAACGCACTGCCCAAACACACCAGAAGTAAATGTGGGATCACCACACCCCCTTCTAACAAATTACAAGACCCGGTTCGATTACCTGGAAAGACTGTTGATTAACCAGGCTATAAACCAGGATGAAACCTTGCCCGTTTTTGATGTAGAGATCTCTCATGGAGGCAAACTGCTCAGTTCCCGCGGTGTCCAGAATTTCCAGCACGGAGGGGGAAGAGTCCACTTCGATCTCTTTGCGGTAGAAATCTTCAATGGTGGGGTCATATTTCTCAATGAAAGTCCCAGTGACAAACTGCACGGTGAGGGCAGATTTGCCAACCCCTCCGCTCCCTAACACCACTACCTTGTATTCCCTCATGGGTCTCACCTTCAGCAACTCCTACCAGAGGGAGGGAAAAGAACACCCCGCTAGCTGCGGCGGCTCGGGGAGGCGGAAGGTGGGCGGAAATCTGCGAACCGGGGAGGAGAGTGCGGACAGGCAAAGGGCCCGACGGGGGAAGAAGAGGAAGTTAAAGGAGGGGGAGGGGAAAAAGCCCAGAGTCGGGTGGGTGGGGATGGGACAGAGATGCCCTTCCTATAGGAACTGCGGCCCAGGCAGGGGGCGTGGGGAGGAGGAAGAGCCCGGAGGGGCGGGATGGGGAGACGCGCCGCGCCCCCGAGGGAAGCGGTGGGGGCCGCGGATCGGGGGCCCCCGCGGCCACGGGCGGCCCGGCACCCCTCCCCCGCCCTTCACACAAAGGGGCCCAGGGACCCCGCTTCCTGCTCGCACCACCGGGCCGGCCCGGGCCTGTGGGCTCCGCTCCACTCGCTGCCGCCCGGGCTGGTCTCTGGGCCGCGCGGCTCCCGCGGGCGTCGTC